>NC_141542.1:55502500-55802500 GCF_021556685.1 Rattus norvegicus
AAGATATCTGAATTCCAAACATCTATTCCCCAAACACAAGGGCACCTACCCACATTTGTAAAACATTGCTAAAGCTTAAATCAAACATCAAACCTCACACATTAATAGTGGGAGACTTCAACACTAAACTCTCACAAATTTGACAGGACACCCAGACAAAAACTAAACAATAATGAATATAATTATTTCAATAATGAAATAATGAAACTAACATTATGAATCAAACGAACCTAACAGACATCTATAGACTACTTCTCCCAAACAACGAATACACCTTTTTCTCAGCATGTCATGGATCCTTCTCCAAAACTGATCATATTCATTCATATTCTCTCTCTCTCTCTCTCTCTCTCTGGATCCTTCTCCAAAACTGATCATATTCATTCTCTCTCTCTCTCTCTCTCTCTCTCTCTCTCTCTCACACACACACACACACACACACACACACACACACAGTCACAAAGCAAGCCTCACAGATGTAAGAAAACTGAACTACTGACTTGTATCTCATCAGCCCCCACGGATTAAAGCTAGACTCAGTAACAACAGACACTGGGAAGCCTACACACTCATGGAACTTGAACAACTCTCTACATGCAATGATCTCCATTCAGGTCTGGGGAGAAATAAATTAAGGACTTTCTAGACTTCAATGAAAATGAAGACACAACATACCTAAATTTATGGGACACAACGAAAGCAGTGCTAAGAGGAAAATTCATAGCACTAAGTGCCTCCATAAAGAAAATTCTCATATCAGCAATTTAAAAGTACACCTGAAAGCTCAAGAAAAATAAGAAGCAAGCACACCACAGATGAGTAGAAGGTGAGAAATAATCAAAATCAGGACTGAGATCAATCAGCTGGAAACAAGAAAGCAGCACAAAGAATTAACAAACCCAAGAGCTGGTTCTTAGAGAAAATCAACGAGAGACAAACTCTTAGCCAAACTAACCAAAAGACAGAGAGACAGTATCCAAATAAACAAAATCAGAAATGAAAAAGGAGACATAACAACTGACCCTGAGGAAATTCAAAGAATTATTAATTAGGTCTTACTTCAAAAACCTGTACTCCACAAAATTGGAAAATCTTAATGAAATGTATGGTTTTCTAGACAGAAACAACTTACCAAAGTTAAATCAAGATCAGGTAGACTATTTAAACAGCCCCATAACCCCTAAAGAAATAGAAGCAGTCATTAAAAGTCTCCCAACCAAAAAAAAACAAAACAAAAAACAACAACAACAAAAAACAACCCAGGGCCAGATGGTTTTAGTGCAGAATCCTACCAAACTTTCGAAGAAAAGCTAATTCCAACACTACTCAAACCATTCCACAAAACAGAAACAGAAGGAACACTGCCAAACTAAATCCATGAGGCCACAGTCACCCTGATACCTAAACCACACAAAGACCCTACCAAGAAAGAGAACTCCAGACAGATTATTCTTATAAACACTGATGCAAAAATAATAAAGTAATTGCAAACTGAATCCAGGAATACATCAAAGATATCATCCACCAAGATCAAGTAGGCTTCATCCTAGGGATGCAGGGATGGTTCAATATATGAGAATTTATCAACGTAATCCACCATATAAACAAACTGAAAGAAAGAAAACCAAATCCCATGACTCCCTCCCCAGATGCTGAGAGAAGCTCTGATGAAACCCAGCGCCCTCCACATTAAAGGTTATCAGAGAGATCATGGCTACAGGCCATTCTAAACACAGTCAACACAATGCACAGTGAGCTAACCACCAGCATCAAACTGAATGGAGAGAGAACAAAGCACTTCCACTAAAGTCAGGGACAAGACAAGGCTACCCACTATCTCCCTAGCTACTCAACACAGTACCCCAAGTCCTAGACAGAGCAATCAGACAACTCAAGGAGAGCAAGGGGATACAGATTGAAAAGAAGAAGTCAACGTAACCCTATTTGCAGATGGTATAATAGTATACATAAGTGTCCCCTACCAGAGAACTCCCACAGCTGATAAACACCTTCAGCAAAGCAGCTAGATACAAAATTAACACAAAGAAATCAGTTGCCCTCCTTTATACAAATGGTAAATAGGCCAAGAAAGAAATTAGTGAAACTCCCTTTACAATAGATACAAATAATATAAAATATCTTGGTGTGACTTTAACCAAGCAAGTGAAAGATCTGTATGACAAGAACTTCAAGTCCCTGAAGAAAAAAATTGAAGAAGATATCAGAAAATGGAAAGATCTCCCATGTTCACAAATAAGTAGAATTAACATAGTGAAATGGCCATTTTACCAAAAGCAAGCTACAGATTCAGGGCAATCCCCATCAAAATTACAACACAATTCTTCACAGACATGGAAAGTGCAATTCTCAACTTCATATGGAAAAACAAAAAAACTCAAGATAGCCAAAACAATCCTGAACAATAAAAGAACTTCTAGGGGAATCACTATCCCTGACCTCAAGGTGTACTACAAATAGTGATAAAAACTGCATGGTATTGAGACAGAGACAGACATGTTGATCAATGGAATCCAACTAAAGACTCAAAAATAAACCCACACGGGGTTGGGGATTTAGCTCAGTGCTAGAGCGCTTGCCTAGCAAGCGTGAGGCCCTGGGTTCGGTCCCCAGCTCCTAAAAAAAGAAAAAGAAAAAAGAAAAAAAAAAAAAACCCACACACATACGGACAAAGAAGTCAAAACCATCCAATGGAAAATGAAAGCATCTTCAACCAACGGTGGTGGACTAACTGGAGGTCAGCATGTAGAATGGAAATAGATCCATACTTATCACCCTGCACAAAACTCAAGTCCAAGTGGATCAAAGACCTCAACATGAAACGAGGTACACTAAATCTCATAGAAGAGAAAAACAGAAAATGCCCTTGAACATATTGGAACAGGAATCAATTTCCTGAACAGAACACCAACAGCTCAGACTCTAAGATCGACAATTAATAAATGGGTCCTCATGAAACTGCAAAGCTTCTGTAAGGCAAAGGACATTGTCAAGAGGACAAACAAGCAGCTCACAGATTGGGAAAGGATCTTCACTAACCCTACACATCTGAGAGAGGGCTAATATCCAAAATTTACAAAAACTCAAGAAGTCAGACACAACGACCCAAATAACCCAATTAAAAAACAGGGTACAGAGCTACAGAGAATTCTCAACAGGCCCAGAAGCACTTAAAGAAATGTTTAAAGTCTTCAGTCACCAGGGAGATGCAAATCCAAACCACTCTGAGGTCTCATCTTACGCCCATCAGAAAGGCGAAGATCAAAAACACAAGAGCGAGCACATACTCACCAGGATGTGGGGCAAGGGCAACACTTCTTTACTGCTGGTGGGAGTGCAAACTTGTACGACCACTCTGGAAATCAATTTGGCAATTTCTCAGAAAACTGGGAATAATTCTACAAGACACAACTATACCACTCCTGAGCATATACCCAAAAAAAAATGTTCCAACATCTCACAGAAACTCAAAGCATTATAGCAGAATTAAAATTATCTAAGTCCAACTCCAAGTATACATCCAAACTCAAGGTAGGGAAGCATTATCTATACACCTATATTCACAGCACAGCATTCATAGCAGCTAAAAGGTACAGGCTACTGGTACCAAATGTACACTGACGTAAGACCACAGAAACTAAATGTGCCACATACATACATGAAATGTTAGACTTAAAAACTTAACACATGCTACAACAAAGTCATGAAAATATTGTGGTAAGCAATAGCGGTCAAAACTAACAAAGATGGTAATCTTTTTTAAAGCAAAGCAAAAAAAGCTAGAGGGAAAAAAGATAAATACTGTAGCATGTCACTCAGACCGGATACTTCAAGTAGTTATGAGACTGAAACTAGAGACTGTGGGTAGTAACAAGAAGCATCCATCTTAAGTCAAGGTGAAAGGATCTACGGATCACCAGTGGTAATGTCTGCTGCACACTGTATTAATGTTCCTGAACTTCCCATTTTAAAAACTGGATGGGACCAGAGATGGCTGAGCAGCCAAGAGCACTGGCTGCTCTTTCAAGGACTGTGGTGGGCCCCACTGCCAGCACCCGCATGGTGATTCACAACTATCTTTAACTCCAGTCCCAGGAGTACCCGATGCTCACAACTGGCCTCTGTGGTTACCAGGCATGAATGTGGTAAAGAGACATACAATCAAGCAAAACACCGTACACATAAAAATTTAAAAACAAAACAAAGGATCATCAAAGTGTTAGGATTTTATGTTTTAAGCCTTGTACCATAATTGTTAATACCTTTTTAAAGGCGGAAAGTTAGAAGCATGCTCTAGGATCAGAACCTGGCAAACCGGTGGGGAGCCACAAAGCTGGGAGGTCAACTTTCCAAGTCTGTGCAGCAGGGCCTGTCACATTTCCCTTGGAATCAGGAAGCAATGGAGGCCAAACACAAGCAACTTAGAAAGGCCACATTCTGCCTTCAGGAAGTTAAGCACAAGGCCACAGCCTAAGAGTGCGGTGCCTGCCTGCACCTGTGCGCTCTTGTTTTTGTCCATAAAGGGTTGGGGCTTGTTGAACTTCTGTAATACATTTAAATACAAGAACTGCAGCTGCTTTTTGAGACTTTGTAGTGACTCATCCATACAGAGCAGACCATCAGTGATGTTCCTGGCTATGGTTCTCAAACTTCTATGTGCAGTGCCGACATTCTCCTCATGAAGCATAGCAGATCCAACCTACATATGAACATTAGAATTTTGAATTTGAAGGGATGCACACCAAGCTATTTAATGTGAAAACAAAAGCTATATACCCAAGTGAAAGGGCCTAGGAACCACGTCCATGAAAGCACAAATACTAGCTTTCATTTCTAGACTTGTTTATAGGGATTCTAAACCAAGATGGTGCACATTCTAAGAAAAGTGTTATGTCTAAGATGCCTTTTAGGAAAAAAAGACGTACACAGTACACCACCAGGATGTTTTAGTCTAGTCGAGTTGCTTAGTGACCACCTCCCCCACTCCTTAACTTAGGAGTCTTCTTCCTCCATCTTCAGTTTCTTGTGCTTTTCTCTCTACTATAATAAAACAACTTCTCTATGAGATGATAGACACTTTTTAGGTTTTAAGTCAGGGTTCTCCTAACTCCTGCCCCAGCTTCCCAAGAAGACAAGTGCCACACTTAGCTAAGGCATTATCTTGACCAACAGAAGGTAAGCAGAGCTCCAAAAACTGTATTAACAGAGCTAACTAGGGCACTCACCAAACCAAAACAAGAAGAAAATGGACTTTGCATTTCTCACACCCTTTTCTGGAAGTAACGCACTCTTCCTACTAATGACTCGTGTTCATGGTGTGACTGATCTTTACAACACAGCTACAGGATAGATAGACAGGCAACACTACTGCCTTCTCAACAGAGAGGCTAGAACACTGATGAAGCTGAAATGCTAGTTTGAGATGTAAAATCATAATTATGGTTTTAGAAACAGGGCCTCACTGGCCTGGGACTTGCCATGTAGACCAAACTGGCCTGAAACTCAGAGATTTACCTCCCTCTGCTTCCTGAATGTTGCATTAAAGTGTGTGCTATCATGCCCAGTTATATATACTTTTCTTTAAAATTAATATTCCCATATTTTCAAATGAGAAAATAACAATATTATCATGTGTTGCTATGGGAGACCACTTCTGTTGAATTAATCTAGTTTAGTACAATTCAGTAAAAACAGTGAGAACAGTGAGATAGTTTAGCCAAGTAAACACACCAGGTCCGATGACCTAAGGGTCATGACCCCTCTGGGGGTCAAACAACCATGTCACCTGGGTTACATACCAGATATCCTGTCTATCAAATGTTTACATGATTTATAACAGTAGCAAAATCAGAGTTATAAAGTAACAACAAAGATAATTGTATAGTTGGGTCACCACTACATGAAGAACTGTATTAAAGGTAACATTAGGACGGTTGGGAGCCACTGCTGAAAAGGGAGAGAGTGGACTCCCACAGGTTGTTTACACACACACACACACACACACACACACACACACACACACACACACACACACACGTCCCCCCACCTACCACCCACCATACACACAAATTGTTTTAAAAATAGAAAAAATGGATGCTTTCCCACCAGGGAATTTAGCATCTATCTGTGATAGACACATTAGCAGTCATACTTTTAACAGAACTAAGGATGAAAATAAACCCTAAATATAAGACTAATTCCAACTTGTCCATGTGCATGTAAAGTAGAAACATAGTCAACTTGGTACCAAGTCACGGACTTTAAAATCAGTAAAATCTCAGCTCTTTATGGATAAGGTTGAACCTGACCAACTCTACATTCCACTACTGAGTCCCTTTAGTCCTGCATAGAACTGTCAAAGCTCTACCCAGAGCTTTAAACATTAAAAAAAAAAAAAACAAAAAAAGCTTATTCATAGGCTAGAGAAATGGCCCAATGGTTCCACAATTTAGAGTACTGAGTGCTCTTTTAGAGAAGCCTTATGGAGGAACTACATGTTCCGTGGGGTCAGATGCCCACTTGTGACTTTCACAGGCACTAATGACAAATGTGGTACATATACATGCAGACAAAATACCCATACATGTAAAAGTAATTTTAAAACATCAGTAACAGATATACCACTCTAACATATATGTTGTAACATATATAATAACAAAAGCTTTTAAGACAATAAACAAGGGGCTGGGGATTTAGCTCAGTGAGTGGTAGAGCGCTTGCCTAGGAAGCGCAAGGCCCTGAGTTCGGTCCCCAGCTCCGAAGGGAAAAAAAAAAAAAAGACAATAAACAAGAATATTTTGAAACGTTTTCTATTCATTTCCCAAAAAAATGAGATGTGCCTGCCCATGACACATGGCTACACATTAAAAACTAACCGAAGAAAGGTCTGGCCTTTGGCATTGGTTCTTGGACAATATCCTACATAATCTTGAAATTTGCTATTAAACAAATAGCAGATATTGCAAATAGCTTAATAACATGACCTGGAATGGTGACTTTGGGCCATTTATTTACAAGCTCCTGAAGGACTGCAAACTGAACTCCCAAGTGTTCCAGTTCCAATAAACACTGTGGGTAATAAAGCTGCAATGAGTCCCTTTAGTCCTGCATAGAACTGTCAAAGCTCTACCCAGAGAGAATCAAGCTCCCCACCGACTTTTATATGTGCTCGTGCACACATCTCTTCCCTTGGCTAATTTTCATCTGTATTGTTTCACTATAATAAATCAAGCATACACCTAAGACCTTTTACAAGTTCTCTGAGCTCATCCAGACTTACTGAACCAGTGTGACCATTAGATCCCCAAACCTAAAATTGGCATTAGAAATGATCCCCTCGGGGCTGGAGAGATGGCTCAGCGGTTAAGAGCACCCGACTGCTCTTCCAGAGGTCATGAGTTCAACTCCCAGCAACCACATGGTGGCTCACAACCATCTGTAAAGAGATCCGATGCCCTCTTCTGGTGTATCTGAAGACAGCTACAGTGTACTTATATATAATAAATAAATCTTTAAAAAAAAAAAAAAAAAAAAGAAATGATCCCCTCATCCCTGACCAAAATAACAAGGCTACCTACTCAGGGAGAAAAGACATTATCTTCTAATTTTCAATTTTTCCTTCACATTTCTCACATTTTTAATAGGACAGAACTGACAACTATAAATTACATTTCCTAGGTGCCTCTAAAATCAAAAGTATGCATGTGACTAAATCTTGGCCAGTAAGATACGAACAGAGAACACAGGAAAAATGTCTGTCATATTCTTTCTTTTTGCCCTCCCTAGTATCAGAGATCAAATATCCTACATTCTTAAAGAAAACTGCTTAGTTCTTTATCAAGAATGCAGTTTCAACTGCAGTCCCTAGAGAATGGCTGAGCTACCAGAGGGCCCTGTGACCCCGCACAGCCCGAGAACTGCAGCAGTGCCCACTCTGGATCAGCTGCCTACCATCCGACTGTCACGGGCAAGAGAAAAGTCTCAATATTGTTTGCACTGGATACAGTCTTTTCTAGCATCTTAGCCTGTGCCCTAATAAACTTAAGAACACTTAATAATTTTAGAATTAATAATCTATTCCACATTTAAATTAACTATACATAGATTGTAAAAGACAGTAAGATGTATAATAAAACTCTCTGGATCCACTGTTATGGAAAATACCAACAAAAGTTTCTAATGTCCTTGTCCTTCTTAGCTTTGTTAACTTGGCATAGCTTAGAATCATCTAAGAGGAAAGCCTCCAATAAAGAACTGCCTAGACCAGACTGACCTGCGGACAAGTCTCTGTCTCCATTTTTAACTAATGTAAGAGGGCCCGGACTACTGTGGGAGGAACCATCACCAGGCAGGTGGTTCTGAACTGTATGAGAAGCTAGGTAAAATTAAAGCTGAGTAGGCAACAGAGCAAAACAAAGAGAGTGTAAAGAAGTAAAATACCATTAGCCATGCCTGTGGAAAAGCAGCAAATAATTATCTGTAGGAAACGTCAAGGCTGCAATAAATCACACTAAGCTGAAATCACAGGATTTCATGGGTTATACGCACAAGTCTAATGATAAGACAAGACGGGTAAGGAACACGAGCAGTCTCGAAGGTTTTTCTCTGGAGCTGCAGTTCTCATTACTGAGTGTCAGAATCACACACAGGCCTACAGAACCAAACATAGACCACTGCATCCCAACTTCAATGGTTCTGATTCAGAGACTACAGGTTTGGGCAGGGATAAAAATTTATATTTCTAGAAATTTCCCAGTTAATTCATAAACTGCTGGTCGTGGGCTGGTTTTACTGATATATAAAGTGTGCACAGAGGGTAAATGAAGACAGAGATTAGCGCAGGAGCTCAGAGGAAAAGAGTGTATGAGGAAAAGAGACAGTGTTGCTAATGGTGCTCTGCCTAGATGAATACCAAAGGATGTATATACTACAGGTGACGGTCTTTCCTGTCTGTCCTCCCTCTCCTCCCTTCCTAATTCAGAGCAGATTATAGTGTCCTTCAAATGCACTGTCGTGTGCAGTATTCAAGGTAAGTAAAGTTAAGTGTAAAAGATAATGTAATCAGAAAGGCTTACACAAAACTAAATACTGGATCTTACATTAGAAGCACTGACAGAATGCCAATCAGTGCAGAGAGTAATCAAACTCAGGTTAGAGAAGAAAACCACCAAAGCAACACTTCAAAGGAACAGGAATGAAATACTATGTGTGCTGTTAAAGGCAGAAAGAAAGCAGGCAGAAAGGTAGAAACAGCAATGACGTCACAAAGAGGAAAAAATCATGAAACTACAAAAAATACCAAGAAGCTTAAGGCAACATTATGGAATTAACTGGGAAGCCGGACCCATGGCCAGATGTAGATGAAGTGACACAGCTGAGGAATGTAACAGAAGGCCTAGAGTATCAACCTAAGAAGCTTTAATCTTACTTTATTAATTTAGGGAGGGAAGTACACATGTCCACGCATAAGGAGCACAAGAAAAGCATCAGAAAACCGCATCCTGTGCGCTCCACCGTACAGTACCATCTAAAACTCACAAGGTAAATGAGCATCAACAGTATGCAACTAGAAATAATGTCCTTGGAGCAACTAAAGTTTAAAAGTATGATCTAACTTGGTCTTGGGGAAATGGCTCTGTGGTAAATTGACTGTCCTTCAAGCATGACAGCCTGAGGTCTGAGTTGTGGTCTTCAACACCTACATAAAAGAAAAGAAAGCCTAGCATGGTGGCACACACTTTTAACCCCTGGAGTCTGAAGTGAATCTCTGGAGCTCACTAGGCAATGCCAGCCTGGACTAGCTGACTGGATGAGTTACACAATCAGTGAGACTGCCTATGTTAGAAAACAAGGGAGTGAGCAATGGAGGACACTGAACACTGACCTCTAGCCTTCACTAGTACAACCCACACACACTGTGTGTGTGTGTGTGTGTGTGTGTGTGTGTGTGTGAGAGAGAGAGAGAGAGGGAGAGAGAGAGAGAGAGACTTTTCTGTAAGTTCCTTATTTGCAAGTCTCTTTTCTAGCTAATCTTTAGATTCCATGTAACTATAAGTAAACATAAAAAGGAGAAAATTTCACTTGCCAAAACTTCTGGATTCTTCCCTTGCCTTCAGGTGAGACTTCTCATACATAGAGCTAAAGCTGCTGCCTTTAAAGATGAGATGCTACATTCTTCAAGATACTCTAAGTGTAATCCAATTTAATTTAAGCTCATTTAGTACACTATGTTTGGTTAGCATTTGCTGAGTTTTGAGACTGGCTCTCGAATAGCCCGGCCTGGTCTTAAACTCACTAGGTAGCTGAGGCTGATGGTTATGACCACAATCCTCCTGCCTCTACCTTCAATTCCTGAACTACAGGTCCCTAACATAATGGCCACTACTATACCTACTAGGTTCTGAGAAAGTGAATTTCAAGAGAGTTTAATATGATTTTTTAAAGACAATTAGAATGTTTTCCATTAGCCATGAAGGACATGAAGAAGAACTTAGCCCCCACTCTCACGAAGTTGAACAGTCAGTACTCCCTCTTAAGGACTAACATTCCAAACAGCTCCTCAGAACTTTCTACAAGTCTAACAAATACATTAGCATTACTTCCATCTCAAACACAAACATCTGGTTTTTTTTTTCTTCCAATCAGTAGCAGTAAATTATCTAGATCAAACAATGTGATTCAAAGAAATACCAAATACCAGCATTTTCAGACAACTGACTTTTTTAAAAACCAGAAAAGTGGAGCTGGAGAGATGACTCAGTGCTTAAGAGCACTGACTGCTCTTCCAGAGACTCAAGTTCAATTCCCAGCACCCGCATGGCAGGCCATAACTGTTGAGAACTTCAAGATGTGGCACTCTCACATATAGACATACAAGAAGGCAAAACACCAATGTATATAAAATAAAAAAAAGAAAGAAAAAAAGCCCAGAAAGTATCTATAGACCCAACTTACAACAGGAGCTATGTAAAGAACATCTGGCGAAAACAAACGTCTGCTGCACAGTAGAACACACAGAAGCAACCCCTCCCTCCAGAGCACATATGAGCAGGAGGCAGCTGTTTCTTCCGAGTTCAAACAGTCCCTCATGGAAAGGTCGGGAGGCCCTTGAAACTTAGAAACTCACTTTACTTGGAGTTTCACGAGGCCTTTCCCCAAGGTTGCACAAGCAGTTAAATATTCACTAGGCTACAGCTCGGCGGAAGAGCAGTCTACTCATGTGCTTCACAGATCAATGCCCAACACAATGGAGAGGAAGGAGATCCTGTGCCCAAAGAACCTACATCAAAACTTCAGCTACAGAAATCGGACTGTGCTTAAGGGGATAAATGAAATCAGGCAGCAGCAGCAGCAGCAGCAGAACCTGGTTGGTGATACACACTTGTGCTGGAGGAGACTGAATGCGTTTCTCCTCAGCCAGCCTAACCTTCATGCTCAAATTCCAAGCTGGTGAAAACCCATTTATAAAAACAGTGACCGGCACCCAAGCACCCACACATATGGCTCTGCACACATGCAGGCTCACATATACACAGCCACAGGAACAAACTTGGTTCTGGTCACCAAGCCTGAAGCAATGAGTTCAACAGCTGGGATCTAAACAAGAGGAGGAGAAGCCTGACTCCTACCAGATGTCCTCTGACCTCCACACATACACAAATAAGTAAATGTAAATTTTAAAAGGGGATTAAAGCATTTATTATCAAGCAGGAAGATCCAAGTTTGATCACCAGAACCCACGTGGTAGGAGGATCACCTTCCTGACCTCCATATACACACACTAAATGCAGAGACATGCATACAAAATAAATGAGCATAATTAAAAATACATAGGTTTTCCACATCATTTCTTAGCCAAGTAAGAAAGCACACAATGTAGCTATATTATGAGTGTTAATTTTTTTTTTCTTTTCTTTTTTTCGGAGCTGGGGACCGAACCCAGGGCCTTGCGCTTGCTAGGCAAGAGCTCTACCACTGAGCTAAATCCCCAACCCCGAGTGTTAATTTTTTAAGGATATACTTCTCAGAACAATGTAATTTTAAAAGCCACAAAAATCATCCATGCAACTGTTAAGACACTTAAATGTTGAGTTCTCTTTTGAGAAGCCCAGACTCCCTTGTCTTAGGTTTACAAAGCTCACTTACACACCAATAACTCCCCTTCTCTCTCATGCCTGTTAATGCTTGTGCTTCCCCTCCCTCCACGTCCACGTTAAAATCTGTGTTAAACTCTTCGTGAACAACCGTCCTGGGGGCTGGAGATATGGTTCCCAGGTTAAAAAGAAACTTGCTGGGGTTGGGGATTTAGCTCAGTGGGGTGGGGGGGGGGGAGAAAGACTTTAAAAAAAAAACTTGCTGCAGTCATGAGGCCTGGAGTTGGACTCCCAGGTCCTGCAAACACCTCTAGCTACAGCTTCAGGGATCAGGCACTTGAATTATAAGGAACATACACTTACAAACACATGACAACAATGAAAAACTTTGTCCTTTTAAAATGGAACTTGCAAAGGAGTTAGGACCTGGGTCATGAATCAGGGAGAAGATCCCAGTTCCTTTTATACAATGTGACCCAGCCAAGTACTATCATCTCCACAAATCTGTTTCTTTATAAGTGTGCCAACTTTATACAGTGCTTTTGAATATTAAATGAGAAATCACTTAGCAAAGGGCCCTGGAAGATAGTCCATACATAGTAATTTACCAATTATTCTTAAATTCTGGAACGAATGTTAAAAAGACAAGCAGTATTTCTAAGTTTCAGGCACAAGGCTTAGAATCCTATGACTTAAAGTTGAGACTGGGATATAAAAAGAATTACACAAAAAATAAAAATAAAAGGAATTACAAAAAGTCATTTTGCCAAGGACAGAAGCTAAGTAAAAATATCTAGTGTTAAGCAAATATAATTGCCATGGGCAGAATCTTAGGTTTGTAAAAATAACTTAAGCTGTATTAACTCAAAGTGTTTATTATTACAAAGTCATGGTCTTGTTTTCATAAAAGCTAAAGAAAAAATGCATTAAAAAAAAGACAAAAAGGAAGGTATGTAGATTATCACTAGGTTGCTTTAAGTGCCAACTTGAAAAAAAATACAACATGTAGGGAAAATTCCTTGTGCAAGATGGCAGAAAATATCACACCTCTCCTTCCTAAAAACTACAGAAAACAGACTTCCATAAGATCTTCAAGGATGTTCCTGTCTGAAAAGAAGAAGCCCCAGCAACTTCTCTCACCACGACCATATTTCCAGTAGGAGCACAAGCCACTCTGGTGGGTGGCTGTAGGAAAATTATTTAGCATCTTCTTTAGATTGAAAAATAAATCATATATATATAAAGACTAAAGTGAGGCCATTCTTAGCAGTTTATTTTTATTTTATTCTAGATGGAGAAGGTATTTTAAAAGTAAATTTTTGGTTAGCAACAAAATTTTATTCAAAAAAATCAAATATAAAAACTAATTAAGGGGGTTGGGAATTTAGCTCAGTGGTAGAGCACTTGCCTAGCAAGCACAAGACCCTGGGTTCAGTCCTCAGCTCTGGGAAAAAAAATTAAGGCTGGAGAGATGGCTCAGTGGTTAAGAACACTGACTGCTCTTCCAGAGGTCCTGAGTTCAAATCCAGCAACCACATGGTGGCTCACATCCATCTGTAATGGGGTCTGAGGTCCTCTTCTGGTGTGTCTGAAGACAGCGACACATTAAATAAGTAAATGAAGACATACATTAAATAAGTAAGTAAATATTAAAAAAAATTAATAAAATTCTATCTCAGGTCAACAGTAAACAGTGTTGTCAGAAGCCAGGCAATAGTGGCATACAACTTTAATCCAAAACTCTGGAGACAGAGGCAAGTGGTCTGGTCTACAGTTCTGGTCCAAGGCAGCAAGGGCTACAAAGAGAAACCCCGTCTCTAAAATACAAAACCGAAATGATGTCAGTAAAAGGAGTCAACCAGTCCAGCCCAAATGCCAAGCTCCAGCTGCAGTGAAGTTTGTGACAAAGCTACGGTAGAAAGCAACTGAGAGATAGCAAGCAAACAGACCTCTGGCCTCTCCACACAGCAGAGAAAGCTCAGACCTGTGTTCTTTAGCATGTACTAACTCGATCATTCACTGCAGCTCTGTAAAGTAGGAGATACTACAGTCATCATACACAGCTGAGTAAAACGAGCACCCAAAGTCATTTACTGGTCCAGGGTCATGTAAGCAGTAAATGGTAGCAGGCAGGATCTGGACTGAAGATGTTAAATGTTCAAATCAACTACAGCAATTACTAGGTACTAGGGATAAAATTACGGATCTATCCAATAAGACCTCCACCCTGTAGTTAGGAAGAGAGAGTCAACAAATCTAATGGGAATAATTAACAAGTGAAACTAGCAGGAGCTCCCTCAAGTAAAGAACAGCAATAGAAGCCAAGAACAACTGTCACCAGCCAGAAGAGGTGTCCAGTCTATCTGCCTGGGTAGCATCCTGAAGACCAATATGAGAGAGAGTCATGGGGTAAGGCTAAGGCTAAGTTGGCAGCTGCCCTGATGGCAGGGAGGAGGAGCTTAGATTCAATTCTAATATCTAGAGTTTTTGGAAGATTTTAACTATGAAAAGTTCAACCGAAGTTCTTTTTCAAAAGGTCACTCTGATTGTTATGTGAGTGACAGCAAGGAAAATAAGGACACCAGTAAGGGCACTAATCCAACAATTTAAGGAAGGTAACACTAGAACTTAAGACTTGTATCTGTGCATGGTTTACAAGGAGACACTAAAGTGCCTGAAACTTGTCTCTGAATTATCACTCTCCTCATGCTCTCAAGTTGTGTTCAAAGAAAATTAAAATTTAAAATATCTATTAATATCCACATTAATGTTGGCATTGTTGCTACTAGAAATGAAGTTGTTTACTGATATTCTGTTTAACTTACCCTGATTTATTTCGGTTTTTATTTCTGATGGAGTCTAACTTTTCGAGCCCTAACTGATCTGTACCTCACTATGTAGATCAGGTTGGCCTCAAGCTACCAGAGATCCCCCTGCCTCTGCCTACCTACTGCTGAGATGAGCCAAACCCAGTTTATACCCTGATTTGCAATCCCCAATACTCTAATTAAGCACAAAGAATCACACCAGCCTTCAGTATGTACTCACTTGTAGAAGCAGGTGCCTAAGGCCTCCTGTGATTAGTTTTCTTCTCATGGTACTCTCTCTAGCATACCAATCCTATTCAGTGCACAGCTACAAGAGTACGCCACAGAAGACACTTACTGGGTACCTGTGGATTCAGTCTCATTAAATGCCTTTTATTTAAGAAGTAATTAGTCAGCTACCCAAACTGGAAAATGATGTCTTCAAACTATGAATGAAAAGCTTGTCCAGGGGTTGGGGATTTAGCTCAGTGGTAGAGCGATTGCCTAGCCAACGCAAAGCCCTGGGTTCGGTCCCCAGCTCCGAAAAAAAAAGAAAAAAGAAAAAAGAAAAGCTTGTCCAAATTCATATACCAGCAGAGACAAAATTCAAGCCCATATCTAAATGCTTTGATCTTTCCACTTCAAAAGCCATTAAATACTGTGTGTTTGACTGTTAAACATAGGTATATGTAGTCACTGGAATTTATTTACAGTGACCGGTTGTTGAGAACAGGTTTTTTTTTTTTCTTCCTATTTTGAATCTTAGTTTTTCAGTGGTAAAGAAGTGTAGTTACATATTTAAGCACATTCATTTTGAAAACGTGTATTTTTCTACATGAGACGACATAGAGATAAGATTAATGTTAAAAGCGATTCCCACCCTTAAAAAAAAACAAACAAACAAATACGCATTATTTACCATAAAAAGGAGTAAAGTTTCATGACAAGATACACGATTTGGTACATACTGACCTCAAAGGACCTACAAGACACAAACAAGAAAACAGAGAAATTCAAGAAAGATGGCAAATAACTAGGCTAAGCAGTGAGCGAAAGCACTCTCCCAGACTGAATTCCTGGATGGTAAGCTTCCAAGTGTCCAGCACTGGAAGGGCGGGAAGCGTGTTCTTGCGACATTTGTCTGGGCAAAGCACTGCCTCTGTGGGAAAACTGACTCATGGAGATAGCGTTAAACTGAACTAATGTGCACTCCTATTATGACATTATAATTCTACCTAAAGGACTAGAGGAGCCAGAGACCAAGCAGATAATTTAAGAGTTGTCACATAGTCCCTAATAGTTAAATCCTTTCTACCAGGTCTCTATTTTTAATCTACACACCGTTTCTACTTTATACCCGCCAGGTCCAAGAAAAACACAGTAAAATCCTAGGCATGTACCACCTGTAGTGTTTTTTTAAAACAATTACGGAACGATACTGCAGGAAGGTACGGGCTTTGCAAACCGGGGACAGGAAGAGCCTCCAAACAGACAAGTGCCTGACTACCCCGACTGTTGTTTTAACAGCACACCCAAGTGTCAATGAACTGAGCACCTGTACGGACACTTGGGGACAGGTGTCCTGCACACGGAAGGGACAGATAAGTAACAAGGGAAAAGGAGCGAGGAACACACTGCTTCCGGGGTCCCTGAGAGCAAGGCAGGAGGGAGGAAGCCGGTGCACCGGAGGGGCGAGCGGAGAACCGCGGCACGCGGCACGGGCCCCGGGCGCCCCGGCCACATTCTGCAAACGCTGGTGGAGCGGACGCTCGAACGCGCAAGGAAATGAATGGCCAGCCAGGCGCCGGCGCAAGAGGAAAGGGGGACTTGCGACGCCGGCGGCGGGACTCGCGGAGGCAGGGCCGCGGGCGCGCGACGGAGCGCGGGAGGCAGCGCCTGGGTGGAGGGGGAACGGGAGGTCACGCGTTACATAACCCGGCGGCCCGAGGCGCAGGGGCGGCGCGGTGCGGCGGACAGGAGGCCTCGCGGCAGCACCGCGGACTCCCGGCCGAGGCCCCGGCGCCTCGGGCCGCGCGGGCGGCGGCGGCCCGGACCCTGGCGGCTCGGCTCCCCTCCCCCACCCGCCGGCCCGGGGGTCGCTCACCTTCCGCGCCGCCCCAGGCCACCATGCCCGGGCCCGACCGCTTCCTCAGGCCCGCGGGCGCCGCCGCCGCCGCTCAATGCCCTCGCAGCGGCAGAGGAGAACGCCGGGGAAGGCAACCGGTCAGGCGGCTGCCGAGCCGCACCGCGCCTCGGCCCACGCTCCCTCAGTCGCGGCGCCCGCCTCGCGCCTCCGCCCCTCCCCCGCCGCCGCTCCGGCGCGCGCCCCGGCTCCCCCTCCCGTCCCTGCCGCGGCCGGCTGGCCCGGCCCCGCTCGCACTCACCGGGCGCGGCGCACGCGCGCTGCTCGCGCCCGGCCCGAGGCGACCCCGGCCCCGCCCTCCTCTCGCGCCGGCGCCCGCGGGAGAGGGGGGGCGAGCAGCGCCTCGGCGGCACGTGACCGTGCGGCTGGCTGGGCGGGGGTGGCGCGGGGCCCGCCGCATCACCACGCTACCTCCTGCCCGGGCTGGCTGGCTAATCGTGCTGCAGCGACGCGCAGCCGCGCCCCGCCCCACCCCGCACGGACTCCCCAGCCGCCGCGGAGGGCGCGGGTGCCCGGACTAACCCGGTGGACGACCGCGCAGGGTCCTCCGAGCGCTGCTGCGCGCTCCGACTGATGTGCGGCGCCACCTAGCGGCGGCCAGGACGCACACAGGCTGGCATGTGCTCGTTGGGCGAGCGGAGAACCGCGCGGCCCACAACGTTCTGCGGAACGCAGGGTCGCTTGCCGGCAGCCAGCTGGGCAGAGCCCAGACACGACACCGCACAGTCTTATCACTGCCGACCCCGCATTCCACCTGCGGCTGCTGCCTTTCCCGCGTGCAACACACAGACCTGATGAAAATTGCTTTCCCTTGTGATGGTTTAAAAACAACCGCTACACACATTTATTTATTCACGGATGTTTAGATACAATTACACCTTCTAGCAAAAAAAAAAAAAAAAAAAAAAAAAAAACAGTGGTCTTATAAGGCTCATTTTCCCAGCCTCTGTTGTGTCTGTTCAATGGAAGACTGTGTGGTTATTGTGACAATCTTTATTGTTGGAATGCTCAGACATTGAGCCAACCAACTCCTCGCCCTAGGCTCAACACTTTGGGTCCTTCTCCGGCTTAGACATTTGAAAGGAGTTTGCAGGCACTTAGAAAACAATCAGTTCTCTTTTTAAAACTGACTTTGTAAACCTGAGGCTCCTTTCCCAGAAAGACAGGAGATACTCGGATAAAATCTCTCTCTCTCTGTATATACACATATACATTTGTATGTATATATACATTGAAACATATATGTCTGTCTCAATTTTAACCTCTCCCCCTCTTGTTTCGTTTGCTTGCTCTCCTTGATGAATTCAACTTCAGTATTCCCTCCATACCCCCAGAGAGTTGCCTGTTTCTCCGGACCCACAATAGAAAAGATAGATACAGTGTAATTTCAGGAGTTTCAGAATGAGCTCTAAGCTGCAACACCAGCAGGTTGTGTAATGAAATGCCACTGGGGGCAAGGAAGGGGCAATTAGGCTTGTGGGGACTTTGTAAAAATTGTCTCTACACAGCAGTTATTTCCAGTTAAGGAAAAGAGCAAAATTTTAATTTTGAGACTGAAAAATAACTGAGCTCTACAAGGAATAAGCAATTATATTTCAATTTCTGATTTTTTTTCCCTATTCTTTCGTAATCGAAGATTTTTTTTTGTATTTTTTCGCAAGCAAATAAAGTGTCCTAGTTTGCTTTCTTTTGCTGTGACAAACACTATTACCAAAAAACAACTTAAGGAGGATACCTTATAACTTACAGCCCACCGCGAAGGGAAGTCAGGACGGAACGTGGGTACAGGAACCGAAAGACTACTCAGGAGCCCTGCTCACTGGCTTGCCTCTCATGGCTTGCTTCTATCCCTGACACAACTAAGGCCACCCGCCTAGGGACGGGACCGCCCACAGTGGGCTGGACCATCCCACATCAATCATCAATCAAGACAACATCCCACAGACTTGTCCACAGGCAAATCTGATACAGGCATTTTCTCAGTTGATGTTTCCTCTTCCCAGATGACCCTAGCTTGTGTCCAGTTGAAAAAAAGTAACCAGCACGTCTTGGCAGTAACCGTACGAACTGCACTAGTGTGCAGCCTCTAAAGTAAGATGTCTTTCTCTGTAAAAGAAAAGGCATAGAGAAGTGAGAAATAAAGTGTAGAAAACGTCTGTGTTACGAACAAGTTTGCCCAGGATTTACTTTTAGCTACTTCAGAATGTTCTTATTTCAACTTCATTGTCTACATTTACTCCCCTGTCTATTTATCTCATAAAGACTACTTTTCATATCGAAGGTGAGCGAGGCTTGGACATAGGACCTAAGATGGCCCATCCGGACCTCACACTTGGAATTTTTATGGGAGCTGTACTTTTCACTCCTTTCCTAAGCTTCATTAAAATCAACTTTCTAAAAGTTTAATCATTACTGACACCTTAAGAGACCCATAGGAATGAAAGCCAATGACCCCTTTAGGGTCCTGGATAAAAAGGCCATGACTTCTGTTACACATTCACCTGGTCTCTGGTAGTAAATTCCTTGGAAAATCTACCTCTCAAGTATGAATGTGTGTGTGTGTGTGTGTGTGTGTGTGTGTGTGTGTATCTGAAAGAGCATGAAACTTTTTAAGTTTTTACTGGAGCTCCTGGGAGTGGCCTGTCCACAGTGATCCGTGTGGCCAGGTTGTGCTTATTATTATTACAAAGCATTCCATCCATTACGCCGACAGATGAAATAGAGGGCGTGGCCTGGGCCCACGTGACCGGAAGTTGTTGGAAGCAGAATTGGTTTGCCGGGACTTAACGCTCTCAAACATACACACATGTTGGTATTTAATTAACACAATTCACGACATTCATTGTGACCCAGTAAGTAGTCATAGTGTGCAGCCTATATGCCAATGGACACACATATTGATTTCCTGTTTTCAAAAAGCTTTTAATGTTTGGCGAGAGAGCCAACAGCTGCAGGATAGGTTTCAGGGCTACCATCCGAGAGCAATCTTAGGGGCACAGCGGGAACCGGTCAGGAAAGTTACAGTATGGACTGAGAGATTAGATCTGTTAGGGAAACACAAGGGCAGCACATGCGTGGGCAGAGAATGGAGGACAGGGAACATTCTGGGGACTGTGAAGCATAAAGCAGAGAATGGCAAGGCTGTAGGGTACCAGTGTATCCAGACATAGGAGGCTAAGGAGGCAAATGGAGGATGGGAGAATGATGGTCCTGTGAAGTACGGTGATCTGTCACTGCAGCCGTGAGAGGCACTGAGGTCTTGTCATCGTCCAGGCGAGCCAGGACATGGGTTTTGCCAAGCACTATAAGGATGAAAGGAGAAAAAGGATGTTGGGAGCAGAGGCAGCCATTATTTTGACTCAACGTGGAACCTAATCTGGGGTGAGGAAAAGAGGACTTGCCTGGGGTGGTGGGAGTAGTCAAATGATAGTTCTGGTGGATGGTAGGAAACCTTTCAGACGATTTTTGAGTTAGGCACAAGGGTATGATGATTGTTGGGGTAACTTTTCTTCACATTGTGTGAAGGCATGTCTCTATATTTTCAGTTGTTCATTCTGTCCTGGCAGAGGACTAAATCCTGGCAGGATATCATTATTGTCATTTCTATGGAACATATTTGTAAGCATATAAATTCCACACCTGTTCTGTACTTGAAGGTCAGACATCTCTCTATGCCTAAAGGAAATCTAGAATTCTGTCAGAGGTTGTCTCAATGCTGATTGGTTGTAGTAAAGAGCTGACAGCCAATAGCGGGGCAGGAAGTATGGGGCGGAACTTCCGGGCAGAGAGATCAAAGCAGAAGGAGGAGTTTTGGGAAAGGGTCCTGGAAGGGAACTGATGCAGCTAGTCACGTGGCCGGTTAGCTAGCTTAATTATAGTGCAGGTGTGTCTGAGAAAGTCTCGCTATAGATAATAGGATGGTGGACGAAGTCATTGTAAAGGAGAAGTTCAAATACATGAAGGGTCAGAGCAGAGAAGGTTCATCTCTGTTCATGTGAAATCAAGAGTTAGGGCTGGGGAGAAGGCTTAGGGGATCAAGAACTTTCTACACAACCATAAGGAACTGAGTTCGAATCTCTAGGACCCACCTAAATGCAAGGCAGGGGTGGGTGCTTGTCTGTAATCCTAGCACTGGGAAAATAGAGACAGGGTTTCCAGGGAAGCTAAATAGTTAAACTATCAAAAAAAAAAAAAAAAAGTGAATTCCAAGACTGGAGACAGTGACTCAGAGAATCATATTGATAACATCAGAGAAGACTGAATATCTTCCAGTGTGCTTTCTGATACAGGATGAATACCTACTATCCAGGGTCCTCAAACTCCCTCTGTTCTTAGCAATAATGGCTCATTAATTTTTTTCATATCATTTGTAAACCAAAATATCTAACACTGTTATTACAAATAAATAAGGCCACATAACTTAAGTGTGTATAGTATAGTGGCTTGGTAACTCGTTGGGCAAAAAAGTAATATACTTAAAAACAAAACTAAGATTTGTATTCACTAATGGGACATCTGTAGCCACTGGTCAATGTACCACTTCTCAAACTTGGGACCATGGGACAATGTCTCTATTGTTTCTAACTCTACAGTGGCAGGAACATGTCAGGCTCTACACTTAATATTCTTAATATTCTATCATTGTGAAAGGGATAGGTTCCTCACTACAAGTGGAGTTACCTGGTTGAGTGGTAACAGCCAGATGTTTTCTTTAGTTAAATATAAAAATATATTTTCCTCTGTGTAGGTCATAAGCTGACAATGCTTTGAGGAACATGTGTCCTCGCCAATAACTTGTCATGTAACGAGTCAGCCTCTATTGATAATAGTCTCAATCAACTATTGAGTTGCAAACACTGGTTTTCTAATTACACATTCCTTCTGTGTTTCTTGGCTGCCATTCTCCTTTAAAAAATTTGCATGGTGGAGCACACCTTTAACCCCAGCACTAGGAAGGCAGATTGTTCTT
Source organism: Rattus norvegicus (assembly GCF_021556685.1). NCBI lineage: Eukaryota > Metazoa > Chordata > Mammalia > Rodentia > Muridae > Rattus > Rattus norvegicus. Next base: position 55,524,530 of record NC_141542.1, read on the forward strand.
AAAGCCATATGCAACTTTAATTTTTTTCCAACCTTGTTTTTAATGAAGGTTCTTAAACACTTTAGCCTCCCTTCTAGCCCACCACCCCCTAAGGGTAGTGGAAAGGAAAGGATTCGGGGGAAGTGGGTGGTTAAGTAATGGTTCTTCAGAGTAAATCCATCTGTGTGGTCAGGCATAGGTCAACAGCAGCAGCTCTATCCATTCGCAAATATTTCATGGACATATACCAATAGTCTAGTTCGGTAGAGTTGGGATGGTAAACACGAATCAGCAGCAGAAGTACTATCTAGGGAAGTCAGTCAGGCCTCAGCCTGAACACAAGTCAGCAGGAGAGACCAGGGCCTCAAGTTCTCAGCTGTGCTTCTCTCAGCTAAGAGAAGATCATCAAAGACAAGAGACTAACAAGCATTGTCAGCTAGGTCTATAAGCAAGCCAAGCTCAGCGCCCCATCACTGTCTGTTGGGTCCTTTTTATACTCCCTGCAAACATCCATGGGTCTTGCCTCAGCATATACGTCTGTCTCAGCTGACATCACTCTGCCAATCAGCCCGAGTCTGAGGAAGCAGCCAGAAATCGAAGCAGCACACCACCAGAAGTATTTTTGGTGCTTTGCTTTTCTATCTGTAAAGTCCCAACAAATGCAGCTCAACTACACAATGTTAGGCAGACTGATACATGTGCGTTGTTAGCAAAGAATCCTTTACCGTGTGTCCTTTAGCATGCTTGCTTTAGCATAACGCCCTTTCTCCTGTGTCTGCCTCAGTAAAACATTCCTTCACGAGTCTGCCTTAGCCTTCCAGCGGTGTCCATTTCAGGAAAACAAACACTCCTTTACGTGTTTGCCCCAGCAAACAACATCCAACACAACTGACTTTCCAAAGAAACCTTATGTTTCCACTACAGCCATGTAGATGTAAAGTTAATAGAAGAATAACAGGAAAGTAAAAAACAACACATACGACTGAAATATGAAGCACCCTCTACAGATGTTGTCAAGATGATGGGAAACCAGCTAAGCAGACTTAGGATGCACGGTTAGAAAGGTAGAAAAACAGAGAAAGAAACACAGTTCTACAAAAGGAGGTAATGTCTCAGGGACAAAAGACCAACCGAGTCACATGCGACAGTTAACTCAAAGTAAGGACTGGAAATGTCCGAAGCACTTGACAACACGGAGGTGACTAATTGGATAGATCCTCTAGAGAAGTAGGGCAAATTCTGGATTTGAACAATAGAAAATGAAAAAACAAAGACGCAAACCCAGGTGATCATATTGAGCCCTCTTTAGGGCAGACCCCGTTCCCAAGAGTAGTTGTACAACACAAAACTAACTCAATGGTATTTTTGTAGACTTTTAAATCTCATTTTGATTTGTTTGGGCATCTTTGTCTTATTAGTATTTTGCCTGTTTATTTTAATATCTCTCTCTCTCTCTCTCTCTCTCTCTCTCTGTGTGTGTGTGTGTGTGTGTGTGTGTGTGTGTGTGTGTGTTTGTGTGTTTTTCTTGGTTTTGTTTGTTTAAAGAGAAAGAAAGAACATAAAGTTGAGTGAGTAGGGGGGTAAAGAAGAACTGGAAGGAATTGAGAGAGGAAAGACATGATTAAAGTATATTGTGCATTTGCCTCCTGCTCCCCACCCGAGGCCATCAATTTGTGCAAGGCCAACCTCAGCATCCTTATCACACTTTCTAAGAGTTTTTTTTTTGAAGGCTTCCTGTTTAGGCTGTTATCCCTTTGGGGAAAGTGGTTGGGTTGGAGAAATGGGTCATCACAGAAGCCTTCTATGTCCCTCCCTCTCAATTGTGCATCATCAATCATCAGTATCACTGCAAAAGTAGCTTCCTTGCTCCTTAACAGATAGCAGAGGACCGACCATGGACTTCCAAGTGCTTTCTGGCACAGACCCCAGCTGCTGTGGGACCATGGAACTAGACAAGACCCTTGGAGGCAGCCTGGACACGTGGCCTCAGGAGGTCTCACATCAATATGGTCCCCAGAGTCAGCACAGCCCACTGACATCAACAAGGCTTCAGGCAGCAACACAGATCATGGACCTCCATATGTCCCTTGGTGTTATCAGGGGCCATGGACATCTACTTAGACCCTGGCTACAGCAGGACCCAGACATGGACTCTGATGGCAGCACTGATCCAAATATCATCATGGCCTCAAGTAGCAGCAGTGCCTACAGAATAACATGGAATATAGACATCTTCACAGCTCCTGGCTATGGAAGAACCAGACCTTGCCTTCAACAGAAACAGGGTCAAGTGCAGCAGTGCAAGATGCCCAGATCAGTATGGCTTCCAATGGCAGCAGGGCCCTCAGACATCAACATGGCTTCAGGTGGCAGCACTGGCAGTCCACATCAGCCTGGTCCTCACTGTCATCACATCTCCAATTCAGTCTCTCTCCACAGCATACAAACCTTTCCACACCTCCCTCCCTCTCCCTCTCTCCCTCTCTCCCTCTGTCTCTGTCTCTCTGTGTCTGTCTCTCTGTCTCTCTGTGTCTGTCTGTCTGTCTGTCTGTCTGTCTGTCTGTCTGTCTGTCTCTCTCTCTCTCTCTCTCTCTCTCTCTCTCTCTCCTCTTTCCTCTCTCTCTCTCTCCCACATTCTTGTTTATGAGAGTGGCACCTTCCTCCCTGCAACTCAAGGAGGCAGGTGGGCCTGAGTGCTTACACCTCTTTCTGATTACTTCCCAGGGAGTTGGAGAGGAAGCCTGGGATCTTCCTGGACTTTGTTTTCCTTCCTCCTTAAGAAAAACAGACGTGCTCCTCCTGCTTCCTCACCAGAGATCCTCAATGTACAGCTTTTCCTACCAGTCAGTCACGTCACAGACGGCCTCCTGAGTTTCAGCTTCTAAACTTTTGTTAATTTCTGTCACCTGCAGTTAGTTGTTTCCCCCTCGTGTATTTAAGTCTTCTTTAATTAAGAAGACTCAGGGCTGGAGAGCTGGCTCAGTGGTTAGGGATTACTGATTTTGTGGAGGATTGGCGTTCAGTGTCCAGCACCAATAGCTGGGTGGCTCACAAGCACCTATAACTCACTTCCAGGGAGTCCTACAACTCCGTCTTCCATGGGCACTTGAAGGCATGTGCACAGACCCACATGGAGACACAGGCAAACAACTAGAACTAAAAATATTTTTTTTAAAGACTCAATTTAGCGGGGCAGTGGTGGTTCGTGCCTTCAATCCTAGCACTTGGGAGGCAGAGTCAGGTGGATCTCTGAGTTGGAAGCCAGCCTGGTCTACAGAGTGAGTTCCAGGATAACCAGGGTACAAAGAGAAGCCCTGTCTTGGCAGGGGGAGAAAGACAGGAAAAAAATCAAAACAAAAAATCCACTTAGTAATTTTTTGGTATTAGGAAAGGATAGAAAATAATGTGTACTGAACACAAGAGTTCAACAGATAGTCTTCCTCGTTTGTTTCTTCCTTATAAATTGCGATTGTGGGCTGGAGAGATGGCTCAGTGGTTAAGAACACTGGCTGCTCGTCCAGAGGTCCTGAGTTCAATTCCCAGCAACCACATGGTGGCTCGCAACCATCTGTAATGGGATCTGATGACCTCTTCTGGTGTGTCTGAAGACAGCTACAGTGTACTTCTATATAATAAATAAATCTTTTTTAAAAATTGTGATCATTAATATTGATGATTAACTTGGCTGCATTTGGAATCGCCCAGTGTGTGGGGGGCATCTCTGGGCCTATCTTTGAGGACATTTCCAGAGAAGTCTGACTGAAAAGGGTAAACCCACCCTGACTGTTGGCTTTGGGGTGGGGCTTAGCCTGAATTTAAAAAGGAAAGGAAGATAAAGCCGGATGAGTCTCAATGTTCATTTCTTTCTGTCTCCTGTGAATTCAACATGACCAGCTGCTTCAAGCTCCTACCGCCATGCCGTTTCCAATACGATGGGCCAAAGTAAACTCTTTTTTCTACTTGCTTCTTGCCAGGGATTTGATCACAACCAATAAAACAAAAACGAAAACAAGCCACACAAACATACATACATACATACATACGTACATACATACATACATATGTACATACATACAAACATACACACATACATACATATATAAGTTCATACATATATACGTACGTACGTACATACATACATACATCCTACTATTCATCTACTTCTGCACTCACGTTTTGACTGACAAATGATCACTTTCAGTCCTTCTTAAGGCTTACATTGGCTATGCCAGAGTTTCTGCTTTCTTGCTGAAATGAAACAAAAGTAATACGTTTTTTTCTCCCTGCTTTCCTTTTTTTCTCATGAATTCTTCCTCTGCACGAAGCAATGCCCTCTGTCTATTACTCGCATGTAAGCATTACCACCTTGGAAAACCAAGTATGTCGTAATCACTTTAAACTACAAGGGCTGGGGCTGGGGAGACAGCTTCATTGGTAAGCAGTTTCTGCATCAGCCCGAGATCTAAGTTCAGTCTCCACAACCAATAGAAGAGCCAGGCACAGACGCCAAGTCAAGGATCCGTTACTGGCCAGCCAGGCTAGCTGAATCAGGGAGCTTTAGATTAAATTAGAGGTTCCACCCTAAACATTAGGTGGAGAGAGACTGAGGAAAGCACCCAACAGTGACTTCTGACTTACAAACACACACACACACACACACTTCAAGGACAGTTACTTATACCATGTGACGACATATAAATGTTTGAGGATTGTAGCCGAGGATCTGTTAGGTTGTGTTGTTGTTATTATTGTGAAGAGACACCATGATCATGGCAACTCTTATAAAGAACATTTAATTGGGGCTGGCTTATGGTTCCGAGGTTCAGTCCATTAGCATCATGATGGGGGCATGGCAGCACGCAGACATGGTGCTGGAGAAGGAGCTAAGAGTCCTACATCTTGATCCACAGGCAGCAGAAGGAGATTGTGTGCCACATTAGGCCTAGTTTGCACATCTAAGACCCTAAAACCCATCCCCCACGATAACACGCTTCCTCCAAGGCCATGCCTACTCCAATAAGGCCACACCTCCTAACAGTGCCCTTCCTTATGGATCAAGCATTCAAACATTTGAGTCTATGGGGCCATTCTTACTCAAAGCACTATAACGGGCATGTATGAATTTGAGGTGGTACCCTTGAGGAGAGCGCATGTACACACACACACACATGAATCTATATGCATTTATCAGCATTCTACTGTAAGACTCTCAGTGAGAATCTTCCCTCAGGAGGGAGATCCTCAAGCCCCAATGACCAGTCCGAGTCCACAGGCTGCAATCTGCAAGAGGATTTTTATTGATCAGGAAGCACAGGTATCTGTGGGCGTCCCGGTCAATTCAGAAGACTGGCGCGCCTAGCAGAACCAGGGACGGGTTTTTATAGGGCATTGTGGAGCAGAAGCAGGCTTACAGAAGCAGATGCATGGTTACAGGGATGTGATTGGTGGAGTAAATGAGGCTCACGTGTATGTTACCTATTTGGGCTATAATCATAACAGTGAGTTAGCAAAAAGTACATGGTGGTCAGGGCTTCCGGGGGGGTCTGGGACTGTTTCTTTTTCCTGTCAGGTGGCCCATGGAGCAGTGTCCATAATTTAGTCTGGTTTCTGCATTTTGTTTTCTTTTATGGTCTGTTTCGTCTAAATGATGGGTCAGCTTGTCCCACAAAGCTTGGAAACATCTGAACTTTCCCAGGCTTATTTTAGTTCTGAATCTGTGTATCTAAAAACTTATTTTTTACTTCTATAGTTGAGGGCCTTGGGCCCCTCCTTTCTGGGAGGGGGTCTTTCACTACCTCTGTTTACCTTAAGTCTCAGTTTAATCATTTTTAAACTACAAGGTCTCAAGCTGGGAAGGTAGCTTCATCAGTTAGTATTTTTCCATATAAGCCTGAGACCTGAGTTCAGTCTCTAGAACCAATAGAAGAGCCAGGTACCTGACTCACTTAGAACTCTCTTTTCAGGGAATTTGAAATTTTAAAAAAAAGAGAGCGAGATAGAGATATCTCTCTGCATCATGTAACCTTGGGATTTCTGCATGTAGGATCAGGGGCAAGGTGCCCCTAAGAAACGTAATCTTGGTATTTCTTATAGCCAAGCAGCAGAATGGAAACAAATTTCTCTTGACTTCCTCCCAAGAGCATCCTAGGTCCTGGCCCCTTATCTCAAGTCAGATCTGTGTCTAACCTATTTGTATCTTAGCTTTATGAAGCAGGCCTCTGCCCTGGGAGTAGATCCCCCCACTCTTCCTGCCTGAGCTGACTTGAGTCAAGACTAAGATCAAAGGTGTGTGCCTCATTGATCAGAAAGGCCATTCAAACTTCATGTGGAGAGTTGAAGACATCCCTTTTTCTGACACAGGCCTACGCTCAAGACCAACGGTTCTCACCTCAGCCTCCCACAGGAGCAGGCATCCTCATGACCCTAGACTGCTCATTTGATCTCTGAATCTGGCTGCCCTACCTCACAGAGAAAAGCCACAGAAGGCCAGAGGTCTGGCCTGTCAGCATTTTCTTTTCCTTTCTTCATCGAAACTGTAGAAAGGAAAGGAAGGTAGTAGAAGAGGAGGGGGATGAGAGGAAAGAAAAGACTAAAGTTCTCCAAGTCCTGGGGTTATTGACGAGTTTAGAAATCCACCGTTAACTAATGTGAGAGGCATACAGATGAAATGTGTGGATTGAACACCCAACATTGGATGTCCTAATGGTGCTGAATCCCTGCTTTTAGATACATTGGGTCTTCCGTAGAGTCTTTCTATAATGTTACTCCAACACGAGAAGGAAGATGGAGGGGCAAGTATTCCTGCAGTCATCCACCAAAATGAAGGAAGAACTGGAAATAAAATCCAGACACTTACTGCCATTCTGTCAATATTAACTCCAGGGACCTGTAGCAACTTTGAGGAATGGGGTGTTTTTTTTTTTTTTTTTTTTTATTGGGAGATTTCTCTTTTGTGGCTATTTCAAGCTCAAATACCAAAGGGGAGAGGAGAGGGATGCACATAATATGAAAATGGCATACAGAGGGCCAGCAAATACAAATAACACTTTAAACAGAAATATGGTTCTGTTGCAGAAAGAGCATCAGACAGAAGTGGGGGACCAAACTTCCAGTTCTGACTCCACCACTAAAGCTGCTTGCTTTTTGAACAGACGCTTTGATTGACTTCTCTAGACCTCATGTCCTGGTCTGTAACATGAAAACATCACCATGAACAGTGTCTCCCCCAGCTGCAAAATTCTGTGAAAACTTAAAATTTTAGAAGTGAGACAAATGTAACCATCAAAGTGATGGTCATACCATATAGTACTGAAATTTTTCCAAATAATATATTTAATGTGATTTTAGAAAGCCAAAATGGTCACAGGGGTGGGGGTGGGAGACTATTTCTGTGTAATATATGTAATTAAAGACAGAACAGCAGAGGGAGTTTTGTTTCTGGCCTTTAAAAAAAAAAACCTGGGGAACCTAGTAAGAAAGAGGATAGGGGATTACAAAAGATAAGCAGAATTAATCATTATATGAATTTAATCAGGGGAAGATTAGAAAACATCAAGAGGTTCCATATTGCAGGCAGCATCCATGATGAAGAGCTTTTTGGCCCTCCACACAAGACATCAAACACATCACATAGGAGGAAATAAAGGGTTCGGAGCGCAAAAGGCACGCGGAACGGAAGGTTTTGAAAAAAGAAAACATTTTCATCACTTACAAAGGAAGAAGGCTTTCTGAAGTGAAGAGTCTTGCACTGGGAAGCAAAGCAGAGCTGACATGCGGGAGGCAAGATTGAAGGAGTGGAGGGGTAGAAGCGATCACTATCAGGCAGAGGGCATTCGGGCTAAGCAAAGCGCCAAACTCGGGGGTTCTTGCCTCAGGACCTCTTAACACATAAGCAGCAGTAAAGGTGAAACCTGAGAAGAAATTGTGACGTGCGAAGGTAGCCGTGTAGGAAGGAGACTGAGCCAATGTAAAGAAATGTTCCAAAATGGAAGACACACATGTCCCACGAAGAGGGGGAAAAACCCCAAAACTAAACAATACCAAAGGAACCAACGGATGGTAAAACAAGACAGGTGGACTGTAGGGAAATGGACAGAAAGGAAGTGTGGGAGTGCTGGTGGAATCTTCTAGACGCCTCATTTGTTTTAATTTTTAGATGTGAGCTAGTCCCATTATCCCAAACGTCCTGTGCTTACAGGTGTCCCTGCTACAGTTACAGAAGGGGACATTTTGCACTCGGTGATTTGGGCCAAGGAGAGGGGAAAGCAAGGATTACTTACAAATTCCTACATGGAGAATTGTTTTCAAAGACTGAGCCGGAAGCTACAAAGATCTGATATCAGAGCCCATCCAATATTCTGGAAGGAGGAGGAAGGTGCCTTCATCAGTAAAACTATGAGATGCTATAGCCTCTCTACATTACAGCTCAGAAAGCCTCTCAACACCAGGAAGGCGGCTTAGGAATGATTACCAAAACAGAAAGGAGAGGTAATGAAAGACACTTCTAACAGGAATTACTATGACATCAGGAGTCGTAGTGTTTCCTTAGTCAAATCCTTTTCTTGACAACCATGGTCCTGTGGTACCTGCCTGGTGCCCTTCCCGCCACCCCTGTGTACACCGCCCCCACCAGCCCTGTGTTTGTAATCAAGCCTTGTGCGTTTCCGTGACTTAGCCTTAGGGCTCTGTTCTTATCTAGCCATAATGATTTCCTAAATAATAACCTTGCCCTTTACTCTGGCCTATATGTGCTCCTCATTCAAGTCTCGGGCAGCTGCAACTGTAAGCTGACTGCTCACATCTTAAATAGCGAGCAGGGAGCAGAGATGGCAAACGGGAGTCTTTAAACTTTCAAAGCCCACCCCTAGTGACACACTTCCTCCGGCAAGGCCACATAGGACCAAGAATTCAAATGCCCAAGACTCTAGGGGACATCTCATTCAAACCACCAGGCTTGACCACCTTGTACACAGCCACCATTACCTTTGTTTGCCTTCTGTCCCACTGTCGTCTATGCAATCTCTCCTCAGACTTACACATAGAGGCTATACCCTTATCCCTCCTTGGAATATAATATCCCTGAGAACTCTGTCATTCTTAACAGAAACACTTTTCTCTCCATTCATAGATAAACACAATTGTTTTCTAAAGCATCACCTGGCCCCTTTCTCTGCTCCATTCCACACACTTATTTTCAGATGAGTTGTCCTCATGCCCTCTTTGCTACAGTTCTCCCATAGATGGCTTTGCTGATGTCCTCTGTTCAGAGATCACCGTGGACATGTCTATAGATGAGCCATCTGGGTTTAAAACTTACTTCAGTGAGGAAGAACACAAGCCATAGAGAATCCTGGGTTGTCTCAGCCAAAAAGAGAGAAAACCTGTTACATAGTGTCTTTGGGTAATTCCAGGGAGAGCCTAAGGGGCAGAGTTACACTCCAGACCCAATGTTCTCACAAACCATGAGCTTCTGACTATTCATCATCCACAGGGAGAGGAGGCCAGAGTGAAGATCAAGTTCTAATCAGTAAAGAGCTATCCCTCCCCTTTGACTTCTAAAGAAGGTGTTTGGTAGTTTGTGAGTAACAGAGCGACTTTGTTTCTCTCTGTGCTTGGATGGTGCACTGGCTGGTTTTGTGTGTCAACTTGACACAAGGTAGAATTATCACAGAGAAAGGAGCCTCCTTTGAGAAAATGCCTTCTTGAGATCCAGCTGTAAAGCATTTTCTCAGTTAGTGATCAAGGGTGGGAGAGCCCATTGTGGGTAGTGCCATCCCTAGGCTGGTGGTCCTGGGTTCTACAAGAAAGCAAACTGAGCAAGGCAGGGGAAGCAATCCAGTAAGCAGCACCCCTCCATGGCCTCTACATCAGCTCCTGCCTCCAAATTCCTGCCCTGTGTGAGTTTCTGCCCTGACTTCCTTTGGTGATGAACAGCAGTGTGGAAGTGTAAGCTGAATAAACCCTTTCCTCCCCAACTTGCTTCTCGGTCATGTTTTGTGCAGGAACAGACACCCTAACTAAGACAGATGGCATTATGAATGTCCTTGATTTCTCACATTTTATTATTGACTTAGAGTGCCTTGTCTGAGCCCGGGGTTCTGAAAGATGGTTTAGTCTAACAGAAGAATAGCACACTTCCCTGACTGGCCTCCTTCCGACTGCCAGGGACTGGCTCTCCACAACCCCCATTCCTTTTCTTATTTCTTCCATTTTCCTCAGGCTACTGGACATTAATCATAATATACATATTTTTCTACTTTATTGATTTTTTAAAGTTATGCTTCTGTGGGTTTTGTTGATGTTGTTTTAATATAATATCTTTCTATGTAGCCCCAGGCTGGTCTGGATGTCACAGTTCTTCTGCCTTTGTCTCCCAAACAAAAACAAAACAAACAAAAACAAAAAGCTTAGATCTAGCAATTAATAGGGCGGGAATAGAGTCCTTCCTGAAGCCTGTGTTGATCCAGTACTCATCTTCCCGTCTCCTCCTGTTGTGACAACAGTTGTTGTTGAAACGCTGATAGGACTATGATGGCAAAGAAGCATTTATGACTGGTTGGGACACACCAACCAACTGCAACACAATGATCAGGATAAAACGACAGTCTTTATAATAGAGCTAGAAGCCATCAGTCAAGATGGTGAAACCCAGGCAATAAAAAATGTTCCAAAATCCACCTGAGAGAGACAGACAGCTTACAGGGTGTACTCTACCATCTAGTACTCATGTGGGCGATGGGAGTGTCTGCTACAGCCCAAGGGTCCTGCTTGATTTGCTGCTACTGCCCAAGGGTCCCACTTGACTTCTTAAGAAAACAAAAACCGGGGCTGGGGATTTGGCTCAGTGGTAGAGCGCTTGCCTAGGAAGCGCAAGGCCCTGGGTTCGGTCCCCAGCTCCGAAAAAAAGAACCAAAAAAAAAAAAAAAAAAAAAAAAGAAAACAAAAACCAAGGACTATGCAAGCACCAGTGACAACCATGACCCATGAATTTAGCCTGGTTCCTTGTGCTCACAGAGCTTGAATGTCCTTTGTGACTTCTATTAAAATCCAGCAGGTTTCACCTCAGTGTACCTGTTGCTCTTTTTCCTTTGGTGGGAACCATAGCTGCTAGAATCTGTGTCAAGAGGGAACGGTCTCTGTTTCTCCTCAAGTTTTCCCAGCGGGTTCTAACTGACCTTCACTGAGGGTGAGGATGGAGGTGGGGGCTGCTTCTGGACATGCTGGATGATGAAGTGTGGAAGATGGCAGTTTAGATATCAAAGATCCTAACAGTTGCTACAAATATGCAGGATCCATGAGTGTGTGGTGGAGAAGTAAGAGCCAATGTCCTACAGATAGGCAGATGCCACAGGTGGAATCACACAGGCCCCTCAAAGCAGGCTAACGCATCTGTGAAAGCAACACACGGCCATAGTCGGCCATCCCCTGCCCTGGGTCTTATTCCTGATTAAATAGGCTGGACTGATCAAACTGTCTGTGGAATTAGTCCTTTGCCATGAATGATTTGAAGGAAACTTGAATTCCAGAAAGGGTTTTTTTTAAAGAGAATTTTCCTTTTGAAGTATTTAAAGGATCAGGTTTTGTCTGCTTGTTTCTTTTTGTCATTCCTAACAGCGTCAATGAAGGGATTACAGAGTCACAGATCCACTGGTGTCAGAGCAGCAGCCGCAGTCTGGGTCAGGAGACCAGGGGTATCTGAAATGAAGTTCAGAGAAACCTGTTTTAAGGGGTCTCAGTACTGACGGAGAACCATTGACAACAAATGTATCTTGTTTAGTCACCATGGATAAAACTTGTTCACTCCAGGCACCCTTTTTTGTTCCACCATCTTGGGAAGTTGCTGTCCATCTCTGAAGTAGGAAATTTGTGGCAGACTCCTGAAAACCTCCAGTTTCAGGCCTCAGACGGAATGGAAAACTTGTTAGTCAGGAGGAGGTGACCTCTATTTTTTGAGGAAGGAAGGGAGAATTTAAGGACCATTACCTCAGAGTTTGGCTGCTCTGAGCTTCACTAACTATGCTGGCCAGGTCCTTTCCATCTGCCTTGAGGAGTATCTGTGTGTTCCTACTAAAGCTACCACGAAACGCTTTCACATGGGAGGCACTCGCAGTAATTAATTATGTCTACTTGCAAGAAGGTAGTTATTAGCTTCGTAGGGTTGTCATGACAAAATGCCACAGATTGGGTGCCCTAAAACCACAAAGGTTTGTTTCTTACAAGGAAGCCTGAAATCACAACGCCACAGAGCCATGTGATGTCTAAAGGCTCTAAAGGAGAATCTGCCCTTGCCTCTCCCTAACTCCAGTGGTTCCTGGCAGGCATTGATGTCGCCGGGTCTCCTGCCTGTCATATGGTCTCCTTACTTCCTATGTGGGTCTCGGTGAACAAATGTATAAGGACACTTGTGGTTGAGTCTGGGGCCAACCGCAGCCCAGTATGACCTAATATTAACTTGATAGCATCTGCAAAATTCCCATTTCTAATAAGGTCACATTATCAGGTATGGACTTGAATATATCATTTTAGGAGAAACAATTCAACAGGTAGGATATAAGATTAGGAATAAATTTGCAAACACATAAAGATTTGTTATTAATTAATAAAGGGGTACTCCAAGGGGGTTTGGAGTGCTCACAAACATCAGAGGTAGTGGTAATACTTTAGGGTGTAGAAGATGAGGTTTGTGACAGCTTTGATGACCACATCTTAGGGTTCTGTTGTTTCTCCTGTTGCTACCCTGAGGACCATAAATGAGGCATTTCTGAGTAAAGGACAAAGTTTTTGGTTTTTTTTTTTTTTTTTCGGAGCTGGGGACCGAACCCAGGGCCTTGCGCTTGCTAGGCAAATGCTCTACCACTGAGTTAAATCCCCAACCCCAAGGACAAAGTTTTAAGCTCTTTGTTAACATTACTTGTAAAATGAGTGTCCCTTTTAGTTTGGGATTTCCAAAGCTAAACAGAGAGAACCCAAGAGATGTCTCAGTGGGTGAGAGCACTTGCTGCTCACAAATGAGTACCTGGGCCCGAATTTCTAGAAGCCACATAAAGAGCTGGGTTCAGTTGTTCACAAGCCTGTAAAACTCTAGCACTGGGGGAGAAGGAGACAGGATGATCTCTGGGACTTGTTGGCTGGGTTCCAGCCTAGCTGCAGGTTCAGCAAGAGGCCATGTCTTAAGGGAGAGAGGCAGAGAGTGATACACGGACTACTGATGTCCTCAGTTGGCCTCCCTCCATACAGAGACATAGCATACATGTGCCTGCACACCCACACCCACACCCCACACACAAACACACACGGCTTTACATGTTTCCATTTTACATCATCATCATCATCATCATCATCATCATCATCATCATCATCATCATTATTATTATTTTGCCATAGTTAGACAGGTAGTTCTCTGGTAAAGATGAGCTTCTGCTCTGATAATCATTGGACAGTAACCAGAGTGCATTTATAGCCTAGTGAAGGAACACCTGTGTAGTCCATCTGGAGTATTCAGAGGGTCCCTGCTCTGGCCCAAACGATTCCTGCCAGGATTGTGTCACTGGCAGGTATCACACATTTTAGAACCGTCCTCAGCAAACTCTCCTAAAATCAGCCTGCTTATGTCAATCTCATACTATTGCCCATTGATTTCTGCGATCATATGTAATATCAAGAGAAGCGTTTTTGCTAAATCCTGTATTCAACTTTTTTGGCATTACCAGTCAATCATCTCCAAAAGACCCAAATATTTATCTGCAGGGAGAATTCTAATTTTCTTGCTTTTTATTGTATTTTGAATCAGGAGCTTGTCTCTGACAGTTCATGATGCCTCTTTTGAGTGTGTTATTGTTTTCTTTATTATAGGGGTCCTAGTCTGGGTTAATGGGGCCCTTTTTTGATATGGTGGTCCACTGAAGTGTTCCCTGAGGCTCAGAGTTTTGCCTTTGAATGCCCTTCCACTTAAAACATTTAAAAATTATACTTGTGTATGTGTGTATGAGAGGCAGGGGAAATGGAGGAGAGAGAAAGAAGAGACAGAGTGGAGAGATGGGGGTTAGGAGGTGGAGAGAGCAAGTGCAGATGCCTTAATGGGTGCGTAGAGGTCAAAGGACAACTTGTAGAACTGGTTCTCTCCTCTTACCAAGTGTGTCCCAGGGTCTGAACTCAGGATGGTGGATTGGTAGCAAGTGGCCTTTACCTGTTGAGCCATCTTACTGGCTTAATCTTCCACTTAAAAATATTTTTTTAGGGGTTGGGGATTTAGTTCAGTGGTAGAGCGCTTGCCTAGGAAGTGCAAGGCCCTGGGTTCGGTCCCCAGCTCCGAAAAAAAGAACCAAAAAAAAATTTTTTTTTATTTTTTAGTGATGTATGTATGTATGTATATATGTATGTGTTTGTGTGTTTATGTGTGTGTAAGGGGGGGCATTCACTTGCTAGAGCAGGTGCCCATGTGTTTGTGTGTATGTGTGTGTGTGGTATTCACTTGCTAGAGCAGGTGCCCAAAGAGTCCAAATGAAGGCGCTCGATCTTTGCAGCTGGGATACAGGCAGTTGGGAGGCACCTGGCATGGGTGCTGGGAACTGAACTTTGGTCCTCTGCAAGCTAAGTCAATGCTCTAACTGCTCAGCCGTCTCCAGCTCCTTATTGCAGCCTTTTTCCCTTTGATAAAAGCCAGGCAAAGAGATGTTGAGATAGGTGAGACTGTGAGCTTGGTGAGTTTGGGGAATCAGTAAGCACTTGGCTTGTAAACCCAAGGACCTGTCCGAAGGTGATCTCCAGAACACATCTGTTTTGTTATCCCGGTCCCAGGGAGATGCCCACCAGCCAGTCAACCTAAGCTACTTAGCCAGTGAGAGACCCTGGTTCCCAAAAAGAATGGATGGGATTTCAGGAGTAGCACCCAAGACTGTCTTAGGGTTCCACAGACATGGACACATACTTCACCCACGTATGCATTACACACATACACATACAAGGTCTTAGTTTGTCATCCCTTGCTAAATAAAGGATACTACTGATGTAGAAAAAATTCTTTGAAGTCAGGAGGTGGAACATGCCTTTAATCCCGTACTCAGGAGGCAGAGGCAGGTGGGTCTCTGAGTTTGAGGCCAGCCTGGTCTACAGAGTGAGTTTTAGGACAGCCAGGGCTATAGAGAGAAACTCCGTCTGAAAAAGCCAAAGAAGGAAGAGAGGGAGGAAGGGAGGGAAGGAGGGAGGCAGGGAGGAAGGCAGGGAGGAAGGAAGGGAGGGAGGAAGGGAGGGAGGAAGGAAGGAAGGAAGGAAGGAAGGAAGGAAGGAAGGAAGGAAGGAAGGAAAGAAGGAAGGCAGGCAGGCAGGCAGGCAGGCAGGCAGGCAGGCAGGCAGGCAGGCAGGCAGGCAGGGAGAAAGAAGGAAAATCTGTTCCAGCATCACGGACTTCGTGGAAGGCACATCAAAGGCTGGGTGTGGTGGCTCATGCCTGTAATTCCTGCACTCAGAAGACTGAGGCAGGAGGAGTGTTGCTAAATTCCAGACAGTCTGAGCTGCATTTAAAACAAAACAAAACAAAACAAAAACAACAACAAAAAACAACCAAACGAAAAACCTGTCTTAAAAACAAACAAACATCAACTCTCAGCTGAAATCTTTGTTCTCTTCCTCTTCCCTAGTTGGTATATCTAAGCATGCACAATTAATTTAGCAGTTTAAGTTGGTTTCGATTGCTAGAAATATGTTGTATTTCAAAGGTAAATTCCAAGTAGTCACAAATAAAACAAGGTCAGGGTTGTTTGAGGAACAGGGTAACCAATCTGCATAAGACATAGGGCACAGGTTTTTGCCTGAAATATAAAAAGCAAACAGCCCACACTCTGCCGCTGTACCTTTCTCTGGAACCCAGTTGAGTCACCGTGTGAAGGAAAACACCACACAATCTAAGTTTAGAATCAACAGGTAACAGTCGCTGGCGCAGAATCTAGCATCCTAATTTTACAAACTATTCTACGTTAGAAATCCTCCTGCCTTCTCTCTTCCGCTTCCAAACCCGGAAGTCCCGCCTACTCCTCGCCCAGTGATTGGTCCCTTGTAATATTTATTCATTAGAGGAAAATTCTACCCCAACAGGTGACTGTTATACAGACTTGAGCAGTTGTGCAGGGCAAAGGACAGGAAACAGCTGGCTTTAGTGCTTTGCAGTGACAGTGATATTTGATAGGAAAATCAAACCATTGCATGAAATGCTGGGCAGCTAGTTGAGAAATGCTTCATTTCCTCCATCAACAAAAAAGTCCTTACACCGTCTAAGCACAATGAGAAACAAAGTTGCTCTGTTACTAACAAACAACCAAACACCTTCTTTAGAAGACAAAGGGGCCGGATCCTTGCTCTGGCCTCCTCTCCCTGTGGATGATGAATAGTCAGAAGCTCATGGTTTGTGAGAACATCGGGTCTGGGGTGTAACTCTGCCCCTTAGGCTCTCCCTGGAACTACCCAAAGACACTATGTAACAGGTTTTCTCTCTTTTTGGCTGAGACAACCCAGGATTCTCTATGGCTTGTGTTCTTCCTCACTGAAGTAAGTTTTAAACCCAGATGGCTCATCTATAGACATGTCCACGGTGATCTCTGAACAGGGGACATCAACAAAGACATCTAAGGGAGAACTGTAGCAAAGAGGGCATGAGGACAACTCATCTGAAAATAAGTGTGTGGAATGGAGCAGAGAAAGGGGCCAGGTGGTGCTTTAGGAAACAATTGTGTTTATCTATGAATGGAGAGAAAAGTGTTTCTGTTAAGAATGACAGAGTTCTCAGGGATATTATATTCCAAGGAGGGATAAGAGTATAGCCTTCATGTGTAAGTCTGAGGAGAGATTGCATAGACGACAGTGGGACAGAAGGCAAACAGAGGTAGTGGCAGCTGTGGACAAGGTGGTCAAGCCTGGTGGTTTGAATGAGATGTCCCTTAGAATCTTGGGCATTGTGATTTGTGGTTTGCGAGAACATCAGTCCTGGAGTGTATCTGGAGTGTAATACTTGAATGAGGAGACTGTGTCTTAGTTCCGAACCAAAGGGAAGCCTAAAGGTTACTGAACCAAAGGAAAAGTCCTTTGAGATAAAGCTGATTTCACAGGGGCAGGAATAGAGCTTTCCAGAAGCTAGGGAGGACACGGGGTTGGGGGTGGTGGTGGGTGGGGGGCAGGAGGCAAGACAGAATGAACAACACACACCAAGTAATAGCTCAGAGAAGTAAGTTCTGGGGTTCTATTACAGTTGCACAGTGGACTGAATAATAGCACTCAAGTCTCAATTTCAGAATAACTACAAGGTTGGATTTCTAATGTTCCCATCACGGAGGAAGGATAAACGGAGGCTGAGAGATGTCTGAGCAGACAAGTACTTGCAAGGGAGCTTAGTTTGCTTCCCAGAACCCACACTGGGCAGCTCATGGCTGCCTGTAACTTCTGCCCCAGGAGGAGTGATACCTTCCTCTGGTTTCCCGTACTACCTGCAGTCAGGTGTGTATACACCCCTGCCACACGCCTACATGTAATTAAAAAGAAGTCAAAATTTTACAAAGGAAATGCTAATGATGCCACTGCAAATGCTAAATGCTTGGTCTTGACTACTTTTGCATTGCATGTGTGTGCATGCAAGCATCACTCTGTGCATCACTAATACCTACAATTGTGCCAATTAAAAACAAGCTAAGAGAAAAGCAAGTGGGCCCCAGATGAGTCCCGTGTAATTGATCAATCCTCCCTGAATTCAGATGGTTGATGAACAACAAGGGAAAAGGGCTTACGTTAATTAGGTGCCCCTGTTCAGATGCCACCTTAGAGCTGTGTTTAGGTCCCAGAAGGCTTCATGTTTATTTTGCTAGGGTAGAGGTCCAAGAACCTAAGACATAATTCATGCAAAGGGGATTTGATGTGAGAAAGGTTAGTACCAATTTCCTGTGACGTAGACCCCTACCCTAGGACTGCTCAAAGTCATTTTATCAATCTGGGGGAATTCTGGATGCTACTCCTTTTAACACCATGAGATTTGCCTTCTCTGGTATGGTACATCATAAGCAAGGGGATTTTTGTTGTTGCAGCTGATTGTAGTTCCTCTTTGAAGGGTTTATGTCTCTCCTGAGCTCAGGTCTTTAATAAATATGCAAAAATCACTCTTAAGCCTTTACTCATTTTTTAAAATACCAAAACATCATCTACACATATTAGAATAGACTCACGACGAATCCCAACTCCTTAAGATCCCAATTAAGAACTAGAGAGAAAGACACCGTCAGAGGAACTTTAATAAATGCCAGAGCAAAAACAGGCCAGGTGCATTGTTGTTCTTCCCGTGAGAAGGGAAATAAATATTGACTACCTAGATCTAATGTTCATAAACCCATCCTTGCTTTGGGCAATATTGAAGACAAAATGGAATTTGGATTAAGATTCATTGTGAAAAGAGAATCACGACCTTATTTATTGTCTGTGGTTTTGCATAAATCAGTATGAATGCCAACGAGGCGTCTTTTCCTGGGTAACACCAGAGTTTTGGAAGGGCTGGTGCAAGGAATGAGTCCATGATATGAAGTACATACCAGGCTACAACCCTTTCAGAACTCCGTGTTTTCAAGGGGATGGAGAGGGAACAGGTGAGGATTTAGAAAAGTCAGTTTTATGATTGGGGATGTGGGGGATGGGTCACCACAATATGAAGAACCGTATTAAAGAGCCACAGCATTAGGAAGGTTGAGAACCACTGCTCTGTAGGATATCTTGGAGGACGACATCTCCCAGCCTTCCTTGCAGATCGTCTGTCTTCTGAGAAAGGTGCAGAGCGTGTACTTCCTTTGCAGTTATATTAATTGATGAGATGTTGAGGGTAGAAGATCACAAGATATCTGGGGCCTGGGCCAAGCTGCCTCTGAGCATTTGCAGGAGAGAAGCAGACCTCCTTCTTGATGTAGGAGTAGTAATTCCGCATCTCTTCCGTCAGTCAAAACAATTTCACAGTTAGCTTGTGTCTTGTGCCACCTCCCCCCTGGGATGAGAGAAATTCCATCTCGGGGTCACCATTGGGTCCAAGGCACTTTTGTAGTCCTGAGAACACCTTTTTATTCAGTCTGGTTTAGTCACTATCCACCCTGGCCCCTTCTATGTCCAAGCCATTGCTGGGTCTTGATATTCTTACATCTTTCCGCTCCAGGTTTGCTGCTTGAGAGGAGGGGATGGCCACTGCCTCCTCTGGGTCCCTACATGCCTCTCTGGGGCTGCATGTGGGGGGGCTGCATGAGGCTCTGATCTCTGGCTGATTGCATGGCTCACTCTCTAAAACTTAAATGACACTGTCATAGTAAGATTTTACTGCTGGGAGCAGACACCATGACCAAAGCGACTCTTACAAGGACAACATTTAATTGGGGCTGGCTTACAGGTCCAGAGGTTCAGTCCATTATCATGAAGGTGGGGGCATGACAGTGTCCAGGCAGGCATGGTGCAGGACGAGCTGAGAGTTCTACATCCTCATCTGAAGGCTGCTAGCAGAATATTAACTTCCAGGCAGCTAGGATGAGGGTCTTATAGCCCACCCCCACAGTGACACAAACACTCCAACAAAGCCACACCCACTCCAACAAGGCCACACCCACTCCAACAGGGCCACACCCACTCAACAAGATCACACCCACTCCTACAGGGCCATATCTTCTAGTAGTACCACTCTCTGGGCCAAGAATATTCAAACCACCATAGACACATTTTTTTTCCCTTTCTCAACCAACCTGGGATACTTTTCAGTCTCTGGTAGAAGTGATTGTTTTCCATAAATCTCCCCCTGTTATTCGTGCCAGTGAGCATCCATCTGCACACATGGAGGACCGAGGAAAATGTTGAGTGTCCTGCCTTGTCACTCTCTGTCTTGTCCTCTTAGACTCTGAACCTGCATCTTGTTGCTATTTGGCTAGGCTGGCTGGCCAGGAAGCCTCATCAGTCTTTGCTGCTCTTCCTCATGCAGTTACATGAATACAAAGCCATAACTGACTTCCATGTGGGACCTGAATTCAGGTCCTCATGTCTGTGCACCAAGCACTCTTACCGCCAAGCCATAAAAATTGTTTTCAACCCATGGTTGGCCAAGTCATGGATGTAGAACACAGGGATGATGATATTTAATGCATTATTGATTCTCTTTGTCTTTTCTTTTCTTTTTTTTTTTTTTCTGGTTCTTTTTTTCAGAGCTGGGGACTGAACCCAGGGCCTTGCGCTTCCTAGGCAAGCGCTCTACCACTGAGCTAAATCCCCAGCCCCATCTTTGTCTTTTCTTTTGTGTGTGTGTGTGTGTGATGTTGAGGATCACATCCAGGGCCTTATGCACGCTAGGCAAACACTATACCCCTGAGTCCCATCCCTGTGTCTTTATATTACATCACATCCTATAGTAAGGTGGCTCCAACTTAGGAAAGGCAGGGGATTAAGTATCTCTTTCCTGTTCTGTTCATTTCTCCCCAGGAGCATTATGAACAGCCCTCTTCCCCCACAGAGATGGTGTGCACGTATAGGCAAGAAATGTCTACTCTGTTGTAGTAGCATCCACTTAACACATGGCGACAGAGGGCAGTGAAGAAATGACAGTCTGAGAGCAATGCAGAGAGTGTGGGGGAGGGGGAGCTCTGACGGTGGTGGCCTGTCCCTAATGAGTTCCTATGTAGTCACAAACTGCCACTGCTAGGAGCATAGTAGGTATGAATCGGTGTCTTGTAATAGTCCAGTGTGTAGCATCTATAGTAAGGGGTAACCACCAGAGGAAGGGTGCCACCCAGCCTGAGGTTCAGAGCAAGGCTTGGCCACTGATCTAAGCAGTGAGACACCACTTTACTGACAAGCGCTATTTCTACGAGGGACTGGCATTTGTTTGTTGTGCTTAATTATCGGACTTCTAGAAATAAAAATGGAACACCAAGAGTGACATATCCTGCACTTGCAACATTAGGGAAGTCTGTAGCTGCTTTCCTTCCCTCTTTTCTCCCACATCTTCCTTTGTCCCCTCTCTTTCCCTGGACTCATTTCCTGACCACCTAGATCCTGGGCTTGAAATGCTAATAAACAAGAGAAAGTCCTTCTTGCCCTCGGAGTCTAGCTCAGTCAGTATCATTCAGATTTTGCACACGGAGTACAGGAGTGGGGCAAATGAAGCTGTGAACAAAGCACCTTACCAATGTAATGGTTAATTTTTTTTTTTTTACCACCTTACTGGATTTAGAATAACCCAGAAAACATGCCTCTGGACAGGTCTGTGAGCATCTCTCCTGAGAGGATTAACTGAGTGGAGGTGACCCACCCTGAAGGTGGCTGGCACCTTTCAATGATCTAGAGTTCTAGACCCAACTGCTCCAGAAGCTGTCTTCTCTCTGCTTCCTACTGTGGATGCAATGTGACCAGCTGTCTCAGTCTTGCTGCTATGACTCGGCCCTCAACAAGATGGACTGTTGTGTAACCGTTTTCTTTCAAATTGAAACATTTTATCCTCCAGGGGAGCTCTTTAAGCAGGGAGGTGAACAATTCAAGATAGCTTCAGGAACTCCCTGAAACTGACCAGAATCACTAGCATCCTCTACCCCCTACCTCCCACTCAGAACAATAGCATAATTACAGTTATGAAGTAGCAATGGAAATAATCTTATGGTTGGGGTCACCACTACATGAGGAGCTATATTAAAGGATTGGACCATCAGGAAAGTTGAGAATTACTGGCTTTCTCAGTCACGAGTGTAACACACTGCTTTTCCGTTTGCTCTGATCGTCACTGAACTTTTGTGTACCATGGGTCCACTAGAATTCTGTGCTCTCGGGACACCGAAACACTCACCAGTCTTCAAACAGGGCAGTGAGAACCATGGCCATGACTCTCAGGCATGTGCCCTGCTCACAGACAGAATTCTTTTGTCTTCCTGTATTCCACTTACAAGTTTAAAGATCATTAAGAACTTCAAGATACTGACAACGGAGCCTGCAAGGAAGTGTTAGTGCTCCTCTGAGTGTAAGGTCTTGTGGGACTACGTAAGTCACATGCCCGGAAACCCAGCCCTACATCTGGCCACAAATGCCAATAGTGCTGAGGTTGACTAGCCCTGCTCTAAGGGAAATAGGGATCTTGAAGGATTCCAAACAGTCAGGAAACACTGAAACTTCAGAGAAGTGTGCATCATGAGCAGACTGTACTATAGAGAAATCTAGCAGACAGCATAGGATGTGGGTCCAAGTAGGAACTTTGCTTCCAAAATATAGTTTAATGGAAACCAACTATGAACACATTGGCACAGGTGGAAACAATTGCACAGGGCCCCCTGAGAAGGCACAGGGTGATACCGGCCTGTGATGGGAATCTTGCCATGTGTCAGACCAAGGTTGTCCTTTTCTCAGCTGAGGTGGCATGTGGTGAAGTCAGTGGCTTGTATTCAGTATCCATATTTAAACTCCAGAATACTATTCGGGATAGGGGAGATGCTCACACTACAGTAACCCACAGGCACTGAGACCGACTGAGAAACAGCAGTCCTGTCTGTTACTGAGGTTCTCCAAGGTGGGTGTTCACTGTAGTGACATTTAGGCTGCTGCCCCTACATCCGCCAACCCTCCTCCCACTGGTCAGCAGCCATGCTGTTTGAGGAACTGACTCCAAACCTAGAGATGAGAACGTATTAGTCTAAGCCAGCAAAGTTGATCTGTCTGCTAAGATAACTCAGGCCTAAGCAATTAAACAGTGATATTCCCATAGCCAGGGGGGAAGAGTGGTCAGTGGATTTGGATCTGGAATTTCTGCTCAGTGCTCTGGACCTGCTTGCTCTCTCCTCTTCTGTGTAAATATGGAGGCCAAGGCCTACAGGCATATAGTTACCATGAGAGAAGCCATACTGAGTAAATAAGTCAACGCAAGAAGGAAGTCAGAGCTGAGAGTATTGCATATACTTGGAGCCAGAATTATTATCTAAAACCTTTCTCTAATGGGCTTCTTGCTGCTTCATGGTTTCCTCTGGTTCTTAAATCACCTAAATTGAGTTTCCTGAGATTCTCAACCAAAGGCATCCCACTAAAAACTGGTGACTTTACTGTTCGGAAGAAGGGAAAGTTGAACCCCAATCTTGCCAAGGAACACAGAAAACACTACTGGACATTGGACAAGGGCATGGCTTGCTGTTTTCAGTTGATGCTACTGCAGCTGTCTCTGGAGCTGTAATATCTCAACTACGTTCTCTCTCCCCCCCCCCTCTCGTGTGTGTGTGTGTGTGGTATAGCTTACCTGCCTTAATACATGAGGGACTAAGGTGATGTGAGGTGACTGCATCACCATGTGCAGAAGACTTCTGGAGAATCAGTGACCCTTAAGCTCCACAGAAAAGAGGGCACTTAGGAAGCATCTGAACTGGAAGGTTGCCCCAGTGAACCAGTGTGCCCTCGGGATGTGGTCTGGTTTGAATAGTCTGAACACGTTTACCCCCCTCTTTTGGTCGTCTCCCCTCTAGTTTTCGTTTTGTGTATACCTGGCTGGTAGCCAGCGCCCCAAGACTTTCTACCTGACGAGCGAGAGTCACATTTTCTTAGGTCTTAGATTTTTATCATATTTTCAACCCGTGGTCATATTGTTACTGTCGAGGGAAGTTTTGAAGATCTAATTGAAAATAACAATGACTTCTCTCTGAAGTCATTAAAAGGGAGGTCATGCCGGTGGCTCAACTTCATCACAGTCGTCAAAGGCAGAGCATCCTTTATGGCTGGTGACAGAGACCAGAGAGATTTGAAGCATGGGGAAGATTCAGAGTGCCCTGGCTGACTTTGAAGATGGTGAGCTACAAAGAAGAGCTTGAGAGAAGCCTTTCCGTGCTGAGTGTGACCCTGATCGACAGCCAGCAAGGAAGCAAGCCCTCTGCCCTGCAGCTGCATGAAACAGTTCACTCACTGCCGACAACCAGAAACAACTTAGAAGTGGCATCCTCCCCAGGCCTGCCACGCTGACACTGGATTTCAGATCATAAGTAGAGAACCAAATCATCCATATGGATTTCTGACCCACAGACCCATAAGATGATACAGGGGTGCTGTTTTAAACCTTTCTACTTGTAGTGATTCATTAGCTTGCCCATTGAGGTGTCAGCTAGTAATTCCTTAAGTAGTTTTTAATTAGGAACTCTGGAGGTAGATGAACCCAAATATGAAAAAATATGAGTGTATTTGAGGTATCTTGTAGGAGAGGCAAATAACTTGGCTTGGAGGATAAGCTTAGCACCGCTTTCTGAAAGTTTCAGGAGAGGTGGGATGACTCCTATACACACATTAAAAAAAAAAAAAGCAAGGAATTTTTTTTTAAAATGTCCAGTTGGTTTGGTCCCCAGCTTCCAAAAAAAAAAAAAAAAAAAAAAAAGTCCAGTTGTGATCATTGTTTAGACTTTAAAAGATCGTCTTTACCTTTTTCTTTTTGCTTTATGTTGCAAGCTCTGGGAATTCTCCATGTTTAATCTGAAACAGATGCAAAGAGTTACAAGCTGTAAAGGATTGCTTTGTTAACAGGCACACAAAACCCTCCCTCACATGTAAAGGGGCCTGCAGAAAGATGCCAAAGAAAAACATTGTCCTGAGCTACCCAACGACCCCCAGTGTGATGAAACACTACAATAGAAGCTGAGTGAATCCGATCTGAACTGTGTATTTCGATTTATGCCTTTTGGACTCGCATGACTGAAAAAAAGGCCAGTTTATTAGAGAAACTGCAGTATCATACTGTGAGTGAGATCTGACCCACTCTTCCTGAGAGTCCAGGCCTGTCACAAGTGTTGCAAACCAGGTGTTCTAGCTAGCTTTCCTGTTGCTATGCTAAACATTAAAAGCAACTTGAGGAGGAACAGGTTTATGTGGCTTACATGTTTCTATCACAGTTCATCATGAAGGGAAGTCAGGCAGGAACTCAGACAGGGTAGGAACCTAGAGGCAGGAACTGAAGCAGAGATCAGGGAGGAATGCCGCTTACTGGCTAGTTCTCCACGGCATGTTCAGCTTGCTTTCTTACACAGCTCAGGACTACCTGAGCCCAGGGTAGCACCTCCCACCATGGGAAAAGCCCTCCTACATCAATTAGCAATTAAGAAAATTGGCTCACAGGCCAATCTGACTGAGGAATTGTTCTGGTGAGGTTCCCTCCCCATCCTAGGTGACTCTAGATTTGTGTTAAGTTGACAACTGAAGCTAACTATGACACAAGCCTTGAACCCTGTGACGGTTTTGGCAGAAGCATTACGTGTAGGAAAGGCAAATCCATAACCAGAATAAGTACTCCAGTAAGAATGAAATGTTGTCCTTTCCATGAAAGAGTGGACTAACGTAGTCAACCTGGTGGCAGGTTGCTGGCTGGTCACCCCTGGGGAATGGTGCCATATCTGGGGCTCCGTGTTGGTTTCTGCTGTTGGCAGATCTGGCACTCAGCAGCAGCCGTAGCCAGGTCAGCCTTGTTAAGTGGAAGTCTGTGTTGTTGAACTCAAGCATATTCTCCATCTCGGCCACCATGGCCACTTTGTTCATGTGCCCATTGAGCGATGACAGGGATAGCCAGGGAAAGAGGGTGACTAGCCACAGACTGCATCAGCTTATCCACTTGGTTATTGACCTCCTCCTCAGCTGAAGTCACCTTTTAGCGAGCATTTACATGGGACACAAATATTTTCATATCCTTTGCCCATTTGGAGAGGTCTATCCACATACATCTTTCTCACCAATTTTCCAATCATGATCTTTCCAACTCCCTGACCATCCAGCCGATCCACTGGCCACAGCCCATGAGTCAGTGAACAATCTTACATCTGGCCATGTCTTCTAAACAAACTGTATTACCATGTGAAAGGTGGACCTAAGCTTTTCGTTATAGGTCTTAATCAAGTTGAATACTGAGAATAGACATCACAATCCATCCCTTGTCAATTAGACACACAACCATATCTCCTTATGCTCAAATGAAAACAGTAATCACATCACAATAACGCCTAACGTGATATAACTCTCCTTCATACAACTGCAGATGCACACGCTTAGCTGGGTGGAGCCACCACTCGCTTAATTCTGATTAATGTCCTTGAATATTCTTTCTACTTCCTGGTGTCCCCTTACATTTTGAGTCATACATTTTGTATTTTTCCTTTCTCAGCTGGCAATGCTTGATCAAAGCTCTCTTCATGAGAGAAAAACAGAGGACAATGGGCTTTTTTCAGACTTCCTTTGTCAGTGCAATTAATACATATCTTTACCTTAGCCTCAGGCAGACTCCAGACAAGGGCATAAAGCAGCAACATTCTTCACCGAAACATCATAAGAATAATCTCCACAGTTCAAGTCACCCTCAGCACCAGCGTCTTCCATATCCCAACTAGGATGGCCCATTAAGCCCCACTTAAAGCATTCAATGACTTTCCAAATCCAAAGTCCCCAAATCCACATTCCTTTAAGCAATAAAACGTAATGAGACCTATTACAGGGATACCCCAGTCCCTGGTACAAACTTCTGTCTTAGTTAGGGTTTCCACTGCTGTGAAGAGACACCATGACCAAGGCAACTCTTATAAAGGACAATATTTAATTGGGGCTGCCTTACAGGTTCAAAAGTTCACTCCATTATCATTGGGGGGGGGGGGGGATGGCAGTGTCCAGGCAAATACAGTGCTGGAGGAGGACCTGAGAGTTCTACATCTTGATCTGACTGCAGCCAGGAAAGACTATTCCAGGCATCTAGGAGGAGGGTCTCAAAACCCAGCCCTACAGTGACACACTTCCTCCAATGAGGCCACACCTACTCCAACGAGGTCACCAATGGTGCCACTCTCTGGGGCAAGCATATTCAAACCACCATGAGTCCTTTCTTTGTCTAAGACTGTTCAAAAAGCAAATGTGTGCTGCTTCTTGTGGCTTTTAGTTCTAACTGACCACCCGGTGGTGTGTGCAGACATCGTTAGGCTGTGGAGTTGGAATGCAAGACCAAGAGTAAAGCACAGAGGATTTTTATGGTAGAGAGCATATCCTTCCTCGTCCTTGGGGAATGTGTCCTAAGGGGATGTCTGAGCCTGCAGATAGTAACAAATCTCATCTCTGTGTGTCATACTTTCCCTTTATACCTATGACACACTTGAGTTTATAATCTAAGTGCAGTAATAACTTAATATTAACTAGTTGTGTGCTGGCAATCCAAACGCAGGTCTCCATGGTAGGGTAGCAAGCGCCTTGCCAGCTGAGCCACACCTGGTTCTAAAACCGTCTTGGTGTACCGTACTCATCTCTCTTCTTGGGATGACATGGTGTCACTGGCTGGTTACATGACAAGAGGAAGTGAGATGAACGACACAGGCATTTTGATGAAGTGTTGGGTGCTGATCAACTTTCAGATCATGTTCAAGAAGGAGGTTCACTGGGCCACAACTGTGCAGTTGATCTTAGGTAATTGGAGCCATAGAAAACTGAACCGGGAAAGAGAGGACTCTGATACCCCATACCACACTACAATGTGGACGTTAAGCCTGCCCAATGCCAAGAGCAAAGGTGTCACTGTGGGCTCCTTGATCATGCTAGTACAGGCTCTGGTGGAGCCTGCTGATCACAACAAGGCTCTGACAGTCACTAGACAAGGACATTATAGAAAGTATCTTAACTTCCCTCCTGGCTTTGCTGTGAACCTAAAAGCATTCTTAAAAATGACATCTTTGTGAGGAGGGATTTGAACAGAAAAATGTGTATCAGGATCTCAAGAAACTGAAGGTGGCTTTTGATTGATTATACACACCATGATCAGGGCTCTTTTTGTTCCTGACTATGCCAACCAGTTTTGTTTCTGTCTCCTGTACATTTACCCTTTGTTAAGTTTTGCACATGGCCAAAGGGTGTAAGGATCTGTCTTGGTGCTGGATCTAAAAGCTAAATCTAGAACAGATGGTTATAATAAGAAAAGATGGGTTGGGGATTTAGCTCAGTGGTAGAGCACTTGCCTAGCAAGTGCAAGGCCCTGGGTTCAGTCCTCGGCTCCGAAAAAAAGAAAGAAAGAAAAAAAAAGGAGCTGTCTAAATATTAAACATCTACCAGCTCATCCCTTTGTTCATTTATCTGTTGACTCAACAACCCAGAGCTAATTCCCTTTTCAGACTGAAGTCTGGGAGAATAGGGAACATCCATGCAAAAGCCGTGAGTATGAATTTGCGTTCTGTCTGGTCCTCTTCCTACCCAGGACTCTCCTGCCTCTTTGCTTGCTATACATATTCTACTTCTAGTCAATCTAGTCTTCCCTCATTGTCAACTTAGTGGGAGAGGTTTGAGGAACAAAGATCCTGACTGTTCCCTGGCCTCTAAGACCAGAAGAGAGGGGCCTCTCCAAAGTGGGAGACAGTTTTTCTTCTGTATGATAGACATTCATCTTACTATCTCTAATGATGCTCCATGGTGGTTTGAATAGAAATGACTCCCATACACTGTCAGATCTGTGTGCTTGGTCACCAGGGAGTGGCACTATTAGGAGGTGTGGCCTCTTTGGAGACAGTGTGTCACTGAGGGTGGGTTTTGGGGTTTCAAATGCTCAAACCAGGCCTAATGTCTGTCTTCCAGCCACTTGCGAATCTAGATGTCGAACTCCTGTGTCCTTCTCCAGCATTACGTCTGCCCGCATGCCTCCATGCTTCCTGCCGTGCCAATGAAGGACTAGTGTGGACCTGTAAGCCCCCCCTATCAAATGCTTTTCTTTATAAGAGTTTCCAAGGTCATAGTGTCTCTTCACAGCAATAGAACATTGAGTATAGCACGCTCCCAACCTAAAAAAAAATTATTATTAAACTTTAATGTGTACGTGGTATGGGCGGGCTTCACTCGTGTAGAGATCAGAGAGCAACTTCTGAGCGTTAGCTTCTTCCTTTCACCGTGGATTTGAGAATCTGAACTGAACCTGGAATTCCAGAGCGAGCACTTCTATCTGGGGAGTGTCCCAATGGTCGGCTAGCTTCAAACCCTGAATTCAGCAATGGCCAACACACATAACACAGAAAACATATGAGCCACGAATGCAGGCACTTCGAAAATTTTTATTGATTTGCTCTTCTCCCTTCCCTCCCCAGATTTGGAGGTGTTGAGAACTCCAGTCCCCTCAATCGTAAGTGAATCCATTTGAATGAAAGAAAATCAGATAGAAGCAGGCTGTGCTTCCTTGCGTCCTAGTCACCCCCTCTTTCCCCTTCCTTCCTCCTTCTCCTGTCACCCTCTGGGTTCCGGTGTACAGGAGCGTGAACCTATAGAACTTTACTTCTATAGGTTTCTATAGAGAAAGCCTGCAACTACCCCAAAAGGAAGCGGGAACAGATCTGACAAAACCTTCCCATAGTCTTTAGCTCCCATGGCCAGTCAGGGGCAGCTTCTGTGGGTTAGAAAACCAGCGAAGAGAATGGGGAACAAACCACAACCCATGTTCTTACACGTCCCCACTCCAGCGGTGTGTTTGAAAGCACTGTGAATGGAGTGGAATGGTGGGAGAGTGGTCCCGGCTGCCTCTGGGCTGTGTACGTGTGGAGAATTGCACAGCCCTGGTCTCCTTACGTGTAAGTCAGCTCAGGCATGATTAGAGAGAACCCTCAGTCTTGTGGCCTGGTGTGCTTACAGGGACTCATGAATGGCGGGTGTCTATGAAAGGCTGAAAGACAGCAGAGTCCAGCCGCCTAGCTTCCCGGGTGCAGACTCAGTCACACATAGAAATCAATGCACCATCCAAGGTCACAAATATTACTGAGTGGCAGCGTCTCTGGGGCATCAGAAGCTTAGGCTGGAATTCTGAACACCTCCCAAACTTTGTGGGGAAGGAGGGAAAAATAAAGATCACCGAAGCACCTCCATTTGCGGCTCATTCATTTTCTGTGTGATGTGTGTCGGCCGTTACCGAATTCAGGGCTTGAAGCTGCCGTTTTCGCACTCCCTAACAAAGCAGAATGAAACAAAACAACTCATTCGATTTACAAATCGCAAGCCACCTAGTAAGAACACCGTGAATTTCTGGAGATCTCCTCCTTGCAATACTCTTTCCAGACAATAACTAGTGAATTTCCCAACTCCCTCTAGGAACAGAGACACATGCATTTCCATTTAATTTACATTAAGTGAAGAAAAAAAGACAACACGGAGCTGCATTCCATTAAATCATAATTACAACCTCGGGCCCAAGGTATACATACTGAACTAACTCTCCCGGGGAAGCTGTGACGCTTATGCTTGGGGAGTTACCACTTTGGCTCTTTCTTTACCCGAGTAAGTACATACATGTGTACGTACGGAGAATGAATGAGATGCATGCACATTGCGTTTACCATCTCGGGGATCTGGGCTCTTGGTCCTTATAGCCTTTGCATAAATGACTTGCAAGGAACAAGTGCTGGGGCAGGAACCAGATTCCACTTCAGGATTCCCTGTCACTGGGTCTTCCCCTTCTCTCCAGTACAATTCCCTTATGCCTTCCCTGGTGCCTCACCTTCCTGTCTCCTCCTGCCCACTGGGGGGAAGGGAATATGAAAAGAAGACACCTGTGTGTCAGGCACCTCTTGTGTGAAGTGAGAATCATGGGCTTTCCACAAAGAGCAGCTTGGAGGTGGACTTCCAGGACACTGGGGCTTCCAAGCAGTCATGAGCCACTCTTCCTGTCACTGTCTCCACCCTACAAAGAGACAGGTCCTCTGCCCAATCCCCTGTCCACACAGACACTCGGTATCACAGGTACTTCCCATATGTCTTGTCTCTTGGCCACCTGTAACTCTAATGCATCGAAGTGACTCCAGCCACCAGCTGAGAGCACTGAGATGTCTCAAAGTCCTATGTTTGAGATGCCTTGGGCTCTCCCTTAGCTGCTCCCTAAGGCTCGGTGACTCAGTGTAATCTCCTGCCTGCTCGGTGGGCTCGACAGAACTGGTAGGAAGAGGAGAACTGTTACCATCTGCCTGCTCACCACTGTTCAGTCCTATTCAGAGAACCAGGCGACTTCTATCCACACCCCACCGAGATGGTCCAGTTCTGTGTCCTGGCGTTATCAGCTGGCTTCTGTATATGTGTGTGTGTGTGTGTGTGTGTGTGTGTGTGTGTGTGTGTGTGTGAGAGAGAGAGAGAGAGAGAGAGAGAGAGAGAGGGAGGGAGGGAGAGAGAGAGAGAGAGGTTCGTTGTCTTTCTAAGTCATTCTACACCTTATATATTGAGGTGGGGTCCCTCATTCCTAGCCAAGAGCTTGCTGACTTAGCTAATCTAGCCAGCCGGCTTACCCCAGAGGTTTCCTGACTTTTCCTGCAGCATCTGGATTACAAGTGGGTTGCCATTTTTTGCTTAGCATGGGGGATCCAAACTCTGGTTGTGATGTTAGCTTAGCAGGTGCTTTACTCACTGGGCCAAATCCCCAGCCCTCCAAAGAGGTCTCTAAACTAGGGGTGGATGCACCAGAACCACTTTACAACTAAGCACACAGGTATGGCTGAGCCAACAGAGGAGAAAAAAAACTGCTAACAGATAGGGGAGAGCTCCCTGGGTCCCCACTAGACATACTAAGCAGAGAGATGTGCTAATAGCTTGTAAATACAGAAGGGCCAGGCAACCAGAAGTTGCAGGCAGTGAGCTGCCTCCGGGAGGATCCCAACATTCCAACAATGGGAGAGCATCTCACCTGCACCCAGCGTGAGCCTTTCGTGGAATGTTTTCCACCACAGGCAAACATCAGGGTGTGGTATTTTACAAGGGGAAGGGGATGAAGACAGACATAGAAAGCCACGTGCAGAGAATACACCTATAGTCCTAGCTGCTGGGAAGGGAGATTTGCTTGGCCTTGTGAGTTTGACATAGCAAGATTCTACCTCAGAGAAGCCAGGGAATGAAATAGTAACAAGAACAGCAGCAACAATACTTATGACTGCCTCAAACAGCAAGAAGAGGGCCTCGCCTTAAGAGGTTCAGGAATGCAGAGGCATGTCTGAAAGATGACTGAAGACTGGGAACATTACGAAGAAGGAAATTACAGCCCAGAAGCTATATGGCATGAGAAAGTCCGGAGACCTTTACCATTCCCGCGATGCCCAGAATTCACATTTTGGAAGCAACCCCAGAGTAACTGTTTTGACAGGTGGGACCTCAGGAGGTAATTGCTTCATGAGGCCTCTGCCCCCACAAATAGAGTAGTGCTCTTATGCTGGAGTATTTTCCTCATAAAACAATGAGTTTGGCTCCTGGCCCTGCTCCCCATCTCTCATCTTGTGACACCCCCCCCCCTGCTTCGTGCGTGATGCAGGGGGAAGGCTTTAATCGGAGGTGGTCCTCAACGTTCAGTTCTGCATTATCCAGAACCATGAGCCAGAAGCCAGATACAGGTAACAATTACCAGGTCTGTGTCACTCTGTCCCAGCAAGACCAGAAGAGAGTAAGACAGGAATGTCCCAGTGAGTGACAAGTTTGAGGGTCAAGACTACTGGGGAGGCACGTGGGAAAAGATAACCTTTTGTAGGCACTCAGACACCGCCACCTCCTCACCATCAGGACTGGACGCATGTGAGAGGTGTGAGCGCTCTGGCTTAGATGTCTGGTGTGGGAAGGCTCTGAGAGGCCTGGGCAACATCCAGAGAACTGGTGTGCCCACGGCATCCCAGGCCTCTGTGTAGGAAGCCAAAGGCACAGTTGAGCACAAAGCCAACGAACGGGTTACCTTCCACATCGTTGTGACCAAATGCCAGACAGAAAGCACCCCACAGAGGATGGAAGGGATTTATTTTGGCTTACTGCTTGAGAAGTAGAGTCCATCATTGTGGGGAAGGTGGGGGTAGCAGAAGCTTGTAGCGGGGACTGATAACCTCTGGGCAGACCTAGACTCGGAGACAGGGGAATACAGGGTTTTCTTCCTTTCTCCTTTTTATCCAGTCTGGGGCTCCAACCTATGGGATGGTGCCCCTCACATTCAGGGTGGGTCTCCCTCCTTGACTCAACTTCTCTGAATGCACCATCATGGACAAGCCCAGGGGCGTGTCCTCTGGGTAACTTCAGATCCAGTCAAGTTGGCCATGAGGATGAACCATCGCGGCCGATAACCACCCCCTCCCCCATATCTGAAGACAGCCATAAAAGAGAATCACCAACCTCAACTTATATAGGAAAGCTTACGCCAAAGGGACAGAGTTAATAGCGCAGACAGCAAGAATTTGGCACATGTATAATTAGACTCCTTGGAGAGAAATAAAGTGGTATTACTCCCATAAGAAGGAGGCTTTTGAGAGAGCCTGGAAATGAAAGATTTGATGACTGAAATAAAGATTTCTATAAATGTGCAGAATCGCCACAACAGAGAGGTTGTTTGTGAGCAGTGGGAGTTCAATGGTTGAGCCGAGCGCTCAGCAGATGAGTTACAGGCTAAGAGACCCAGGAGCTGAGCTCCAAGCCCCCAGCTTTGCTCAGCAGTGCTTTAGAAAGCCAGCGACGGGAAGAAGAGGAGATAGTGCCCCAGATGGAGGACAAGTCCAGGCTCCACGGAGGAAGCACCCTCAGACAGCTGAGCCAAATCACAGACACAGCCGAACGGGATGCTCTTACTGAACAGCCATGTCGCCGGTTATGTTTCTGCTTTCGAGGATGTGATTTCATACTCTTTGCACCGCTGGGATTAAAACAAAACAGCTTATGGTTTGGGAATTCTTCGTAGCCCCTGTTGTTTCTAGGTGTATGGTAGGCAGACTGTCGTGGCGGTGGGAGCATGTGGCGAAAGAGTTTCTTAAATGGACCTACAGGAAACAGGAGAGGACCTCTTCCATCAACCAGAAATAATATATTACGAGGGACGGGTTAAGCCATCTGTTGGGTACCACTAATCACCTCTGGAGACCTCCGTTACAGACATCAGCGTGGTCTTTACTCATCGCTTAGGTATCTCTTCATCTAGTACAGTTGACGATCCAAGTTAATGACCCCATAAAGGAGAAGAAGAAAGCCCCAAATGAAAGTGTGGGTAGGAGGGGCTGCATGGGTCCAAAGGTAACATGGATGTAAGAAGAAAGAAGGAGGACCTCCCAGCTCCTGGGGGGAAATTCCTAAGTTAGAATTCCGAGACACTGTGGCGGAGGCTGTGTAGAGTCCCAAGTGGTTGGGAGGCTGAGGCAGGAGGAACCCCTGCTCCCAGGAGCTGGAGACCAGCCTGAGCAACAAAGTGAGAGTGCTGTTTAAGTTTTTAAAAAATTCCACAGCAAATGGAACTGTATCTGCTACTTGTGAACATGCAAGTGATGGATTTTCACACTCTGGAGAGTTCAAAATCTTTACAGCCTCGGGCCTGGTCTGAAAGAAACTGTAACAAAAAGTATCACACATAAAGCAACAGAACCGAGAGGCTCTGTTGAGTCTAAGTGCATACCTTTGAGATTGCAGTAAGACTTCCATTGCATTCACTAGTCACCATTCAAAAGCAGAGACGTCAGTGGGTTTTAGCGAATGCGCAAAATCAATTAATATAAACAGAATTCTAAAATGTGTAGCCTGTGTCTGGCTTCCTGCAATGATTGTGATGTTATCAGGATCTGTCTATCCTGGGGGCATGGTAAAATTCATTTCTTTGGGAAGATGCTGATGGATAGAGATATAAATGTTTGCTTATCTGTTTGTCAGCCGCTGGACGTTTGGCTGATATTAAGAATGATTCTGCTATGAAAATTCACATACATGTTTTTGTATGGATTATTTTCCAATTCTCTCAGATATAGGCCCAGGTGTGGGATTTCTGGGGCATGTGGAGATTATCTTTCACTTTTTGTAGACCTAAGGAACTATTTTTCCAGAAGTTACACCCTTTTGCATGGCTGATGGTCGATCCGTTCTCTGCTTGAAGGGCAGTCACCTTGCTGGCCTCTGCTCAGCTTGAAGGGCAGTCACCTTGCTGGCCTCTGCTCAAATTACATCTTGCTCAGAATTACCCAGGTCTCCATTTTAGTTTAATAGGAGTTTAGAAATAGGCTTGTTTCTCTTTCTTCTGATTTTTGAAATGCTTATCTTCTGAGATGTATAGAAGAAGCTGGAGAGGAGCCTAGAGTTAAGGCAAGGGAGGGTGGTTAGTAGGTTAAGGCAAGGGAGGGTGGTTAGTAGGTTAAGGCAAGGGAGGGTGGTTAGTATGCACGGAGCCCGGTTACAGGAATATCTGCAGTGGCTTGAAGCTCATGGGAGGCGGGCATAAAGTAAGCTTGACTTGTGTTTCTGTATTGGGGAGCACAATAGTTTTTCAAACTTGCAGGTATATGTATTCAGGAGGTATGTGTCAAAGGAGCTAATATGGCAGCAGGGGTGGGCCCACATCTGGGAGGTGACCATTGTCCTCCTATGTCATGGTCAAAGATGTGTTCCCCCATGGATCGGATGGGAGCTCTGTGCCACAGATGCTTGATCTGAGCCTGTCCTCCCATGAATAGTGGCCCTACCTGAGATACCATCCGGAAGGAGGGAGGAGGAGCCTCGGTCAAAGGGGACTGGGATCCCCTGGATGCCTAGATATTGAGAAGAGCTGCTCTCCACTTCATAGGGCCGCAATAACAAAGGCCACAGAGTATGGCCTCTCCTTGGCTTGCAGATGGTTGCTGTCTTTTTACGGGCCTATCCCTTTGAGCACTCCTACCCAGGCATGGCTCTCTCTGTGTGCTAATTGTCCTTCCTTAAAAGGACACTGGGCACATGGGGCCTTGACCATGTTAAGATGCAAGAAGAAGGCCCTCACCAGATACCAGTCTTCAACCTTGGACTTCTCACACTCCGGGACTATGAGAAATAATCACACACACACTCACACACTCACACACACTCTCACACACACTCACACACACACTCACACACACAGTCACACACACACTCACACACACATACACATACACATACAGGGAGAGCGAGAGCGAGAGCGAGAGCGAGAGAGAGAGCGAGAGAGCGCTTGCTGTGCAATCCTGAGGACCAGAGTTCCCTCAGAACCTGTATAAAAGCTACATTTTCCCCAGGCATACCTGTAATTGTAGGACTCATCAGCCCAGCCAGCGTAACCTAAAACAGCCCCATCGATAGACTGTGCCTCAAGGGAACTGGGCAGAGCGCCGTGAAGGAAGGCACCAGATGTCCTTCTTTGGACTTCATAGGCACAGGCACAGACACAGTGCGCCTGCACTGCACACCCACCACACCCACAATAATAGTTCAGATTAGAGCTCATTTCCATGGTCTCGTTCTCACTTACCCTTCAAAGGCTCGGTCCCCAAACGCAGCTGTGTTCTGAGGGACTAGGCACTGGGAGTCCCACATTGAATTTGAGTGGGGCATACTCTCTAACTCATACACACGTACCCCTCTTTCCAACAGTGGGGAGAACCATGGGTGGGAGAGGAGGAGGCAGGGTGAGAAGAGTGGTTTTCTTCCAAAGATCCCTCAAGGACAAGACAAGGCAAGGGAATCTGTCCCAGACACATTTAGACCAGGACCCCCTCCCTTGCCTCAGGCTGGATGGTGTGGGAACCCAGGGATAGCAGCGAGGTTAAGACTTTTAGACCAAACACCCCTCTTAGCCAAGTGCATCTCACGTGGTATAGTGAGATGATCTGAGAGCAGTCAGCTCTCCCAGAGTCTAAATTTGTTGTGGCTCAGCCTTTTAAGGGGTAACATGAGATGGTTTTTGTGTATGGAGGAACAAAAGTTTGTTTTTTTTTTTTTTAATTGTAGGAATTGCCCAGAAGGAATCCGGGAGGGCTCAGAATGGACGGTGATGGGTAGGGCTAATACTTGGAAGTATGACATAGTTTTCTCACTCTTCTCTCCAGACACAGTCATTATTTTGTCCATTCAATATTATCTGTGTACTAGCAATGACTCAATATACATTCTTATTGATCATAGAAGACATTGTTAGACTCTAGAAAGATCTGGAAAAGTGGCCAGAAAGGCATAAGGCAGAAGTCCCAAGGACAAGTGGGGTCTAGTCTCTGTCAAGTAGGGGGTATTTAGCAGCCTCAAGCAGACCTGACCCAGGTGGTACCTTAGAGGGGGCCGGTGGTGTCAAAGTACCAGGTGCATGCTGGGTATAGCTGTATCAGGGTTGGACGCGCATGAGAGGGAGGGTGGAAATCGATGGTGTTTGGAGCTCCAGATTCCTGAAACGCATTTGTGACTTGTTTATGTGCAGGCTGCCATGGCAGTGAAAACGGCATAATTGAGATGTTCTAGGTTGGTGGGGCGGGGCAGTAGGGGCTTCTAAACATAAGGCTGGCCACCCTGGTATGAGCCTGTCCCTCAAGCATACTGAGGTGAGAAGGGACTCAGCTGGCAGTAAAAGGTGCCTGAAGTGGCTCTGCTTCTTCCACAGTTCTTCTAGTCACGCTCTGTGGACACAATGACACTGCTTTCTAAACCGGGCTGTGTGGGGGGGAAAGAGGGGGTAGACATTTTCTTGCAAAAGTTCATTTTATAGAGAGTGGGTGATTCGTCAAAACCAAACACTTTAAAACCCAAACCAAGAGGATGAAGTTACGATGTAGCTCAGTAAAATGTCTGCTCTGGGATGTTCAAAGCTCTGGATTGTAGCGCAAAGCACTGCATACGTAAGGTGGGCTTGTGCACACCCAAAGTCCCAGCACTCACAAGTTCAAGGCTGTTCTTCACTGCATAGCAAGTTTGAGGCCGGCCAGGTATCCAGAGTTCAAAGCTAGCCCAGGCAGCTTAGTGAGGTGCTGTCCCCAAACCACAGAAGTAAAAAGGGAAATAGGTCTTGGGGTAAAACTCAGTGGCAGAGTGCTTGTGGGAGGTCCTGAGTTCAAACTCCGGAAATTCAGAACAAAAAAAATTAAAAAATCACATCTAAAATGATTTGGACAAGGGTACTAGGGTCATTCTGAGGAAGGAAGAGTCTTGTAGTAAATGTTGTTGAGACATTCGGAC
The DNA here is from genome assembly GCF_021556685.1 of Rattus norvegicus. Lineage (NCBI taxonomy): Eukaryota > Metazoa > Chordata > Mammalia > Rodentia > Muridae > Rattus > Rattus norvegicus. The sequence goes on from NC_141542.1 coordinate 55,562,426, forward strand.
GTCCACGCAAGGGGGTAGACAGCCACCCACAGAATCAGCCTAAATGGATGACAAGTCTAAAACCCAGGGACAGAACTTTTCAAGCCTATCATCAGAACAGTGTAAGAGCATCGTTGTATTAACCTGAGTACTAAGACGCCTTCTTAGACATGGCACAAAAACGCAGGAGAGAAACCTTCAAATAGATTTCATGAAGGTCCAAAATACCGGCCACACACACCCACACAAGTGAATATGGGAAGGTCTACCCACTTGACAAGGTAGCCATCTTTGTGTAAAACTGAGTGAGGATTTAAGGAGGAGTTTTATACATCTACATTGTTTAGAAGTAACAACAAAATCAACTTCGTTAAGGAAGAATGCAATGGTGGTTAACGTTGTTAACCTGACAGCACTTAGAAGGGTGCAGGTGACAAGCCTCTGGCACGCCTGTGAGGGACGTTCAGAGTTGGTCAGCCACTAGGCTTGCCTGGGAGCGATTATTTAGGTTGAGGCAGCTGCCCTATCCTGAATGTGGGTGTTAGCATTCCCTGGGCTGAAGCTCTAGACCTCAGACAATGGGGAAGGCAGGTGAGGGCAGCATTCACCTCTCGATGCTTCCTGTCCTCGGGTGCAGGGTGACCAGCCACCTGAAGCTAATGAGGATGGACTGCACCCTGGACACTAACAACAGTGACCGGCGGTGAGCCCTTTGCATAGGGTATTTTCAGTGCCCAGGCTAGCATCTGTACTGTGGACCAGTAATGGTTTGCACGGACGGACGTATTGCAGTGTGTGAGCAAAGCCGTGCAGAGCTGGAAGCCATCTTAGCAAGAACGCCCTGGGTTCTCCACCCGTTGCTTCATTTCCCTTATAATGGAAGGCGACGCTGTTCCTAGCCGAGAACAGTCGCAGACTGGGGTGCACTTCCTTAAAACTCTGGCGTCTGCTGGATATGTTTGCAGGAACCTATACTTTTTTTTTTTTTTTCTGGTGAGAAGGTAATTGCGTGGCTGGTTGATTATCTTTAAAACAAGACGCTGTACCACAGGACGACAAACATCTCACTGGAAAGGAGCTCGAGATGCTAGGATGCATTTGAGACAGAATGCCAATGTCAAGACTTACCAAGACGTGGAAAAGTCATTTTGATAATCAACACTTGCCTTGAAATATAATAACTTTTTAATAAATCCCTAAGGTTCGTTCAGTTACAGTACAGTGTGATCAGTATCCAGCTCAGAAACCTGGCTGTTTGGGTTTCTTGTGAATCACGTGTAGCTCAATACAGTAGCGAATGGGTTTGACGGTCTGGGTCTTTGATCCTTCCTGGTAATTTTGGACTCACAAAAAGCAAAAGACCCACTAGGCAGATCTATAGCAGTAGATGTGTTTTCTATGGCTCCACTCACACAAGCCACTCTTGATTTGAGAGAGGGGGTTGCTTCCTCTGTGTGGGAGCAAGTTTTATTGTGGGAGAGAAGTCAAAAAGGAGGTTTGACATTTCACCGTTTTATGCAGATACGAATAACCACCCAATGAAGATATTAGGCCCCAGGCATGCGGACATTTTCAAAGCGGCCTAGGAGATGAGAGTCCCTCAGGCTTCTTGCACTGCTCACTCAAAATCCACTGGGGTGTCCCTGGGAAAACTAGTCACAGACAATGGGAAGCAAGCACTCCTTATTGAAACCACTAGTCTTTATTAGTTTCTTATGTTAAGATTCTTGTCACAAGACTGAGACGCAGGGAACTGAGCGCAACTTCATCAGCGGTGTTTGAAAGGCTGATGTGTAACAGAGCCACTGCTCAGATAAAATAGCGACTTACTACCAACACAGATTGTGGACTTTAATCATCTCCACACATACCAAGAAGCAAATGAAAGTCACACAGCACTGATGGATTTGAGATACTTTAATTTAGAGCAACTGGACAAATACAGAGGTGGCGGACCATCTAAGGGCGGCATGGTCGGCACAGCTGTGTGTGCATCTTCACAAGTCTCTTCGCCTCACAGAACTGACCTGCTGAAAATTCTCTTCCGGCCCTTGAAACCATCTTCCCACTGGTCCCATGGGAGGCCCAGATGACGGCCCTATTGCTTGCTTTTGTGGCTGTTTTAGATGGGTCACTGGCAGAATCTCGAGGGATGTAAGCACAGACCAGTGCTTTCCCAGAACTGGGATGCAGACTTAGAAATGGTTTGGGGGTTCAGTGGTGTAGCCCTTTGACTTTGGAATATTGAATCTGAGTTGTCAGCTCAGGGAATAATCACGCGCAAACGGTCGCTTCTCCAAGATCAGCTGATAACACTCATAGTAAGGGAAACAGCTGAGTTTTAAATCCCACCACTGAGGCCAGTTTTAAGGGCAAAATATTAAACTTTTACAGAGTCATGGAAACATGTGATTGATCCTCTTTCATAAGAATATGTTGCCCATAACTCGCCTCAGAAAAGGACTGAGAGTCCAGTCCATACAGCTCCCTCCAAGGAGAATGTGATGATACCGAGAATGTCCCATGCCCCATGGGGTGACACCTTGGGCTCTTGTGGAAAGCAAGCAGTATTCATTTGAACTTAACTTAGACTAAGTCTCCCAGCTATCCCCGCTGGCTGGCTTTTCTCCCTGGGGAGAGAAGGAGAAGGGGGGACTTTACTTCGGTTAAGCTCAGAGCAATGGTTTAGAGATGCAAGGGAGATATGCTGGTCCTGAGTCTACTTAATATTTGACAAGAAGTAAATATTCTTATGCGTAGGGCTTTGACCCTAGTGGTGGGAAGCATCAGTTGGATCCTCGTGGTTTGCTCAGATGCTGGGGTCAGAATGTTTGGTGTCAAGTTGGGTACCACAGAAAGCAGTGAGTTCTGGGCGAGCTGATGTTCCTCTCTTTCCTGGCTCTAAGGTTTCACCTGCAATTAAGGGATTATGTTGAACAGCCACTAGCCCACTAGAGGAAAGCACCCCTTCTCCCTTGAGAGGTTTCATCTTTCTGGGTCCCCTATGGCAGATCCTCTTTCTGGGGAGGGGGGACAAGCCTCCCAGAGCAGCTACACCCCCCATGACAGGCACTAGAGGCATAAGATACTCATAGAGAGAACCTATCTCCCCATCTCCAGGGGAAAAGCCGGAGAGCACAGGGAAGGAGAAAGGGCTGTGAATGTTGGGCTCCATGAACCACAGCCTTGAGTAGTTGTGGTAACTTTCATGGGAGATGTCAGGTCATGGAACCTCACGTTGTTTCCTCTCCCTTTCCTTCTGGATCCCACTGGTTTCTAAAGCCAGAGCTGAGTGGCAAAGAAGGTGAGAACTCCATTGTTCTGATAGAACAACCAGGAAGGACCTTAATCCTGGTGACACACATGTTGACATACATGTGGAGTTCCCAAGCAACCACCTTCCCTGGATGTCCTTGCCATTCTCTCAAGGGCTTGAGGGTGGGGATGTGGTTACCCCGCTATTAGCTCTAGGTCCCACAAGGAAGTTCTACCTTCCACACCACACCCCTGGTGCCCTGCACAATGTACTTCCTTGGCTTCTTCTTACAACAATGTTCCTGCTGAGTATCCAAGGTGAGACTGAACTCATCATGGAGCCCAAGCTGCTCTTCAACTCCCAAATCTCTCATTTCAGCTCTGGGATCACAAAGATAAACTACCATTTCTGCTACATGGTAACGCTTGAACCCTGCTGAGGGACAGCCATGAGCCTGAACCCCACTCTATGGATGGTCAGGCTCACAGAGCGGGGGGAGCTAATGTGTTCAAACCTCACTCAACAGAGGCCAGTGAGGCGAGAAGCGCAGCTTCCTCCAAGTAGATGTAGCTGGAGGAAAGTGCTCAGACAGCCAGTAACGGTGCTTCTGTGGTCTCCAGGGGCAGTGGCTTCCTGCTTTGTAACTCCGTTTCTTTAAATCTCACTGTCTCCCGGAACTGTTCTGCTAAAGTGACAAGATACTAAATCTGGCTTACACAGTTTATACCCCAAGAGTAACAACAAAACCAATCCAGTTATCAAAATGGGGGGGGCATTTTTGGAATTGAACTGGAAGCCTCAGAACTCTGAGGGATAAAAAAAACAGAGTCAAGATTCCCAGCCCTACTGGAAAAGGACTCAGTAATGGCTGGTGGGGATGTGCTAAAAAAACAAAACAAAACAAAACAAAACAAAACAAAACAAAACAAAACAAAAACCCATCGGGTTCTACGTTCCGAATCATTGGCTTCTCAGTGACGTGGGCATGTTCGGGGTATTCATGCTCTCATGAAAAGTTAACAAGGGAGGCTCACAGACTATCGTTAGACACTGAGTACCTTGGCCACTGAGGTGGAATGTCATACGACCGAGTCACAGATGTTCCTGGTTGAGGATTTTCTCTGTGTCCATTTGGTCATCTTGCAACAGAGTTCATAAACACCAGCTGGATGTGGCTGTGATATTCATTAGCACGGGTCATGTTTGAAAATCCCAGGCATGCTTGAGACTTTACACCTTGTCTGGGTCTGAACTATTTCTCCGTTTTACCCAGTTTGAAAGGAACTAGGAAGCAAGAGTTGGCTCTCCAGGCCTCAAGCTCTTCTGATGCTCCGTGGGCCCCATCTCTGTCTTGGATGCTCAGTTCTCTGTTTTGATTGGATTGATGCCTTAGATCCACCCTTCAGATCACGGTCTTTAAAATTGGCCCTAAGAGGTAAGCTTTCTCAATAACACAGGGAAGTTTAATCCCTCAGTTCCCATTACTGCCAAGGGCTGTGACTGTGGGTCCCTCTGCAGCTGACCCCAAATTTACCCCTTGGTGTTGAAAGTGCCAATTAAACAATAAAAACCGAAACCATGGTCAGATGTAATTAGTTTGAGAATAGAGTTTTATAATAAACGCGCCTCATGCCAAGCAAACAAGTTAACCCTTCTGATGGCACACACAATGAGGTGGACCAGGAGGACAGTGTCCTCACGCTGAAACATCTCTGTGTTGTGTGTTAAGGATGTGCCTTTCTGGGAACAGGGAACAAAACTCAGGCTCCAAACAGTTGAAAAATGCAGTTTATGTGGTCAGCCCTTCCCCATCCCCAGTCGAAGTTGTCTTTCAAGACTCCAGTTGGTCTAGGCTTGATTGAAAATGGGATACATTTTAAAACAGGATTCCGATAAGAAGAGACTCCAACAGTGTCACCTACAAGTTATCCAACAGAAAGTCGTTTCTTATTTGGAAGGTTGCCGGGTATTTCTTAGTTTATCTCTGAAGGAATATTACTCTGTCCCTAGAGCTAGTAAGGACAAGTCCTTTATCCTAGACACCTGTGGGGCTCCCTTCCTGTCACTTAATTGCTGAGGTTTGAATGGAAATGTCTAACCTTTTCTGTATGTTATTCTCTCAACGGTGTGGACTCTGCCAGATGGTGTGGTGGGGAAAAGACACAAACTGGATCAGGCCAAGAGGTCATCACATTGTTTCTGTTTCTTCAGCTTGGGTAGGAGAAGGAAGGGGGAGGGAGAAAGAGCGAAGTGAGACTGACAGACCCTCCTCTACACAGGCACAGGGAAACGTCCTAGCCGCTGCTCTAATACTTCAGCTCTTTGATTCGGAATTCTCTCATTTTTCTCAGGCAAGGTTTGAAAACAAGATCCCACTAGGTTGTTTTAAGTTGGAAAAGCCCAGCACAAGTAGTCAGGGGATTGACTTGTGCCACTGAAGACGTGTGCCTGTGTTGATTAGAGCAGCGTCTTGGGGCTACTACTTGAGCAGGCATCCATCTATGCTGTTGTCAATGGGACCCTCTCTGCTTTCCTCATTGGCAGTCTTCAGGATACAAAGGAGAGAGGGGGAGAGGAGAACCTGTGTGTGTGTATGTGTGTGAGAGAGACACACACACAGAGAGAAAGAGAGACAGAGAGACAGACACACACACACACACACAGAGACAGAGACAGAGAGATATAGGGACAGAGACAGAGAAGAGTATGGAAAATAGAAGTAGGAAACTACGGTTCTATTAAAAAATATCAGATTTCACAATGCTAGCTACAGGAGCTATGTTTGAACATCAGTGAAGGGGTGAGGGTTGGGGATGCAGCTCAGTGGTGGCATAGCATGTGCCAGGCCCTGAGTGCAATGCCTAAGATTTTAAAAAAAATAGAAAAGAAAAAAGAAAAGAAGAAAAAAGAAGGGAAGGGAAGGGAAGGGAAGGGAGGAAGGAAGGAAGGAAGGAAGGAAGGAAGGAAGGAAGGAAGGGCACATTCATGAAAGAAGGTTGCTTCCAAAGAGATTCCAAGCTGGGAACCAGAATCCTGCTCTGAAAATATTTCAGTTCTAACAGAAACTGGCGAACTTTTTTCTTTTAAACGTACAACTCGGTTTCTCTCACATACAACATGAATCATTTAATGTTTCATTTGCAGCCTTAGAAAGGCAGACATATTTAATCCAAGTCCGTTTATAAACTCCAATTTTATATGGATTAAAAACTGCAGATAAATTAAGTCACAATAGTATCCTGTACATGCATTAAGGCTGGTGACTGCTAAAGTCTCTTGAATATCTACAAACAGGAAAGAAATCATACGCCGATAACTGGGTCTGAAGAGTGTCTACATTATTAAAAAAAATCTTGCATTTTTCTCTTTTTTTTTCTTTTTTCTTTTTTTTTTTGCGATACAGATCTCAATAGTAACGCTGGAAAACTGTGAAAAATGTTATTTAAAAATATATATGCATATGTTACTGTTTCTGCACAGTTTCAAAGATACGATCCACAAATAATACCACCGCGTTGATGGTATAACAGTGACTCCCACCTCCAAGGTGATCCGAGCGCATTGCGACTTAGACTTGATGTTAGGCCCTAGCTATACCTGTCAGGTGTACTCCAGTTCTGTGTTAGCTGTATTGGTACATATATATTTTTAAATGTATGCATTTATGTGAACTGTGTCTATTCTGTTATGGGTGTCAGAGGTGTACACATCACTGTTACACAGCACACACACCATCGTTGTACATACTGGGATACATTTTGGTGCAGAAAAGCCTCTTTGCCTTCCATTGCATCCCAGGTGTTCAATCTAGCACACAAACTGTCAATGGTTTAGTGAGTGAATTCTTCCAGTGTATCCTCTCAGAGAGCAGGACCAGGTTTGAACGTCTCCAAAAGCCCGTTTTAACGGATCTTCTCTCCCGGGGCACAGCTGCACCAGAGACGGATACGTGCGGAGTAACAACTGATGCCAAAGGTTTTTCAGGAACAGCTAGGCTGCGCCCTTTCAAAGGTAATTCTAACATTGTGACAAAGGGTGACTGATGTCTACTCAGGTCATGGAGGATGAGACCAATGGGACTTTGGTGGGACATCTGAGGTCAGTGTATGTCTTCTAATAGAAACACGTGGTAATTGATGTTATGCTTAAATATAAAACTCTCTGGAAAGACACAGGATCACTGAGCTGTGGTCATCTTGGGGTTGTGTGTGAGGCAGCCACAGACTTGCATGCATCTTCTCCCTTCCAATATTGTTTGAATTCCTACAGTGAACATGTAGGATTTTTATAGTCATAGAACCTAAGAAAGATGTTTCCACTTGGCAACCCAACTTAAGGAAAGGAATGTGTTGGGGATGACCTTTTATGGCATCAAGTGGAAGATGGCCCCTTACCAGGATTATCAACATTGAGCCCCATCGGATGAGAGATGGTTTCTTCATAAAGTTAGCTATACTGAGCCTGCCCCTGCTGCATGGATGAGGCAAGAGACCTGACTAGGACCTGCACGCTCTGACTATGCGCCCCTCCCTGGCCCCGCCCCAGACCAGTCTCTGGAAGTCTTGTTTGGATGCAGGTCATCAGCCTGTTCACCAGACCTGTGCTGGTTCAATCAGCCTGAGGCCACCGGACGGGTTTCCCAGGAATGTGGATTATGTGGGTGTTGAAACTAAGCTTGTGACTCTAAAGAAAGGCAGGGACAGAGGAGGTCCCCCAGGCTGCACAGAGGACCCTCAAGGGTATGGCTCTACGTGAGGGTTCAAAGGTTTTTGCCAGAATTCACCAAGAGTAACCAGAACAAAGTCTCACTGCTGCACACGAGGTGATTGAATTTCGTATATTCAGACTTTGAACACAGGATGGGATCACAGGCCTGCCACCAGCGAGAGCAAGCGGTTCGAGGAGCACGGATAAGTACAGAGATGGAAACAGGCGGAGCCTTCTCAAGAACCTCAAGCCTAAACTGCTCCGGAATCTAAAACCTCTTGTACAGCGCCATGACGCCAGCCGTCAATCCCACGCCTGAACTCTTGGGATGGCTTACAATCGGTATTGCAGACATTGTCTTCCTGTGGACAGGGTATATATAAAACATAAATGGACTTCATGTTTAGACTTGCATCCTCTCTCCCGAGATACCTCATTATGTGTTCACCAATAGTCTAATGTCTTATAAAAAACAGTTCTGGTCCCAAACATTTGAAGCCATCATGGTACTTCTAAAAATTTCAAGTGTCTGAGGGTCGGAAGCCAGATGCAAATTCCATGATCCACTTTGGTGCGGATCACCAAAGTGTGTTCAGCTGTTGGTACAGTTTTGAATCCACGCAGGGAGCTGGGCGATGAGAGTGATCTTATTTGCCACCCCCTGACAAAGCCGACAGATGCTGATGTGTGCACAGCCAAGCTCACAGGGAGAGGGAGGAAACACAGGACACACACTTTGTGACCCCTTGGCCACCTTCAACAGTGCAGGGCTCTGCAGGTGGCCTTCCCTCTCTCCCTCTGGCTGCCCTGGTATAGTTTGGTCAAGTAACTCAAGGACAATGGTTTGTTCTCAAAGTGTTGTGAGATACGCCTTGTAGACAGGACTTGTTTCTTTATACTAATATTTCAGATCTACATATATTTAACAAGAAGACTAAGTCTAGGGGATGGGAAAAACGAGAGAAAACAAACTTCAGACAAAAACTGTAAACGAGATGCCAGGAAAACAGGGAAAAAAACTCAATTAAAAAAAAAAACCAAAAAACTGAAACCAGACAAGACGCATGGTCAAGACATAAACACACCAGATGCAAAGATAGAAGCTGATGCTCTGGTTGTTGCTACTCCAAACCGAGTTTTGATCTTCACAGGGATAACTTCCCTCAGCTTCGTAAGCAGCTTGTCAATGAACGCTTGAAAAATGTCCCCCAAGTCAAAACGCACTCAAGGCCTGGAGTCGCCCACGGGTGTGTGAAGAGCAAGAATCAGGCGGGTGACAACGGCGAGTGTGTCTGAGTCTGCAAAGCAACCGCCAGACCTAGGGATGGTGGACTCTGGACAATATCTTCCTTTGGATGAGGAAGGTTGCAAGAAAGCTACTGTGGAAGGAAGAGACTTGAAATGGATGGGCGGACAACAACCACAGAGTCACGGTGGCAGAAAGAGGAAGTGTGCGTGCCTGGAGGGGCTCGCTGCCACCCGTGAAGACTTTCATTTGGAACCAGAACAGTCACTGCTGCTATGGTGGTTGCTGAGCTTTTACGGAATCCTGGTGCCATCTTTGTACTATGCACGGGACGCTTGTGAGACTCCACGGGCTTATGATGTGTTTGGTAGATAATGAGGGGTGGGGGAGGGTACTAGGGGGAGGGGCAGGGTGTTTGGTTAACATGCGTTCTAGTGAACTTCTGACACAAAGATAACCGACTTGTTCTGTCAATTGCTCATAGGTATACAACAACCAAAAGTAATTGGGGAATTGTATATAATACTGAAAAGAATTGGTAATAGGAGACAGGTTCAACTCGTCCGCCAGTTAAGGTCTCCTGGTGCTGGAGCGCGCCAGGTTCAGCAACGCATGAGATTTTGGTGGAATTTTCTAAGAAGGCAATGGCTTAGCACTGGGGTGGGTAGGATGTGTCTGAGTGTGTGAGCACGTGTACCGCATGGATCTCCTCCAATGAGGAACCTCTAATCGCTGTCTAGCCTGGGGTTATAGAAACTAGACAAAGGAAAATACGTTTGCAGAGCTGTCGATCACACACACACACACACACACACACACACACACACACACACATTCACTCACACACTCACACACACAGGCAGCTTTGTACGAACCCACATCTAAACACACACCCCCGCCCCAGAGAAACAACGTTGTTAGGCTCTGAGGAGATGTTCACTGTGGTTTGGGGGATGCCATAGGCGGGGGATGTCAGTAGCACAGTGTCTGGAAACATTGAGCCACTGAGGAGAAGGAAACACAGTCCGGCTCAACGGTGTGGCCCCTAGGACAGGTGTGTGCTGCTCCGTAACCAGTGCAGGCCTTGCTGGGAGTACTGGACCAGGTGCTCCATGCTGCTGTGCAGGGTGACAGGTCCCATGAGCAAATCCAGGTCATTGAAGAACTCTAGGAGACAGAGAGAAGTGTGAGGGGCACTACCCAGAAGTCGGGGCATGCATGACTTCAGAGACAACCTATTCACGGCTTCAAGCATTCTCCAGTGTGCATGTTGTGGCTTGGCATTTCCTTAGAGCACAATAAAAACCTGCACCCTAATAAGTGACTGTCATTTGCCGTATTCATGTCCCCAAATAACAAAGGTTCTGTATGTTCCAGTTACACTCTCCTGGTAGGAAAAAATGGTTTTCACCCAAAGTCAGCATGACTTGTCTCTCCATTATTTCCCTGTCAACTGCTGTGGGCTGGGCCTCCGAAGGGGGTCCAAGGAGTGGGGCTCCGGGACAGTGGGTCAGTCAGTGGTCTGCACCAAGTGGTCCCCTCTGTTGAAGTTACCTCCTGGATCAGGGAGTTCTGTGTCTGCTCTCTCCTTTATTTTGTATCTAGGTACTTTCTGGGAGCAGTGGGTAGGGGAGGGAGAACAAGCCAGATGGATTATGGGGGTGGTGAACAGAGACCCATTCTCAGGGCAGCTTTGCCCTCATAGGTCTCGCTAAATACTACTCCTTGGAAGGAAGCATCTGAGACAGCGTTGTCCAAGTGACCTCCTTCTGAGAAGGGGACAGAGGCTCGGGGAGGGGTGGTGGTGGTGGGGAAGATGCCTGGGAGGAGGAACCTGGGCACAGGATAGAGTGCTGAGCAGAGCCAAGTTTGTACCGTGCCCTTACTGTTGACAGCATTTAGTTCCCTGTGGTAAGATGGCAGACCATCTACCAATGACCTAAAAACCTTTCCCTTCATATCTTCTTCTTTTTTTTTTTTTGGTTCTTTTTTTCAGAGCTGGGGACCCTTCATATCTTCTTACGTTCCACAAATTTAGCCTCAGAAATCACCCATTGCTACGTTAAAGTCTTATTACTGTTTCAGAGACAGCATGTCTGAGAGAGGGAGGGGGAGAGGCGAGAGGTACTTATGCATACATGGGGTAGTCACAGGATGACTTTTGGGATTTGATTTTCTCCTTCTACTGTGGGCTCTGGTAGTGACCTCGGGTTGTCATGCTTGTACCCACAGAGCCTTCTCAGTGACCCCTATTACTTCTGCCATCAACAAAACTCTTTTAAAGGTAGTAATTCACAACTGCATGTAAGACATTCTCCTGAGAGATATAAAGATATAAGCACTAATACTTTTTTTTTTTTCTGAGACAGGTCTTATCTATGTAGCCAAGGCTAGCTTGGAACTCCCTTTGTAGCTCATGCTGGACTCGAATTTGGAAATCTTCCTGCTTCAACTTCTTGAGAACCACGGCTCTAGGTTTACACCACCAAGCCTGCCTAGCAGCTTAGACAGTTAAGAGCTGCTAATACTCATTCATATATTTGATATTTTTGGAGCCCCATTTGTGTTCTGGGAACTAGGCTGGGTCTTGCGCAGGGGGGCACAAATTAAAAGTTAATATAGTCTGTGTGCAAGCAGCTCACTGGGAAATCCCATGAATCCACCTGCTCTACCACAGCAAGGGTAAAAGCAGGCCCAGGTGGCAGGTGCCAGCCTTTCCTTTCTCCTGGCATAGACCATGAAATTTGATCACCAACGCCCCTTGGGCAGATTTCCCTGTGCCCAGGCGGGTCCCCACTCTCCTGGGCTTGTGTACCCACCTCTGTTTTCCTTGGCCAGGTTATCAGCCATTTCCCAGTAGTCGTAGCTGTGGAGGATGCTGTTGGTGATGCTGACGTGATTGGCCGCCATCTGGTGAATTCGCTGGGGGATGCTCACAATGGTCGATGGGGACAGGCCGCTGGAACTGGAAAGGCTGCCCTGAGACCCCACGGAGCTGGCGGGAGAAGGGTTGGGAGACATGGGGGATGGGCTTCCAGTGCTCCTGGAAGAAGAGAGGTAGAAAAGCCAGAGTGGAGAGGTTGGGAGCAGGCAAGGCGGGGCAGGCAGCCCCTCGGGTATCCCATCATGCAATGCGTGGTTTAATTGCGCTTGGGAAGGGTGAACTTACTTGCCGCTAGACCCCCATGGGGATGGGGCTTGGGCAGCTTTCGATGAATTCTGCAGGGAAATAAAAATTTGGACAGTGAGTGGCACTGGCTAAGACTAACCAGTGGACAGCGTATCAGACTGTGACGATAATCACTACGATTAGATCAGCGCAGACTCACTGAAACCAGATCTGGGGAGTAACAATCACAGGGCGGTTTCTCTCCCCTGGAATCTAGCGTGTTTGAATGTGTGTGTACACATGTGCCTTACCCAGTGGAGGCCTTTACACACGCATTTTAGGCACCGAATTAACCGTAATTGCAAGTGAGTGCTGAGCCACCCCGGAGTTTTTCATTGGAAATTAGTCTAAATCTTCACAACAGAGTAGGAGCCCCCTTTCTTGCCCACCTGAAACCAGTCTCCCTGAGTTGCCTCCACAGTCCGTGGCACCCCTTCCCTCTCCACAATGAGAGCGCCTTTCATCTAAATTTAGGGATTATTTGCAGAGGCTTTGGAAGGAAGTGCTTCATCAAATCCTATTGTTTTACATTGTAAAGTTTAAAATTATTTCTCTTAGTGCTGGGTGTGCTGGTGCATGCCTTTAATTCCAACGCTCAGAGACAGAAGCAGGCAGATCTCAGAGTTCGAGGCCAGCCTGGGCTACAGAGAGAAACCCTGTCTCAAACAACAACAACAACAACAACAACAACAACAACAACAACAACTTAATTCTCTTAAAGGAATAAGAGAATATTCTTAAAGTAATAGCTTCAAATGTATTTCTTAGTGGGAAATTTAGAAATTCTGACAGTTATTGATACCTTATTACTAGCACAGTTAATTGTACTGAGAGGTCTTCCTCCCTCCCTCCCTCCCTCCCTCCCTCCCTCCCTCCCTCCCTCCCTCCCTTCCTTCCTTTTTTGGTGGTATTGGGTGCTGAGTCCAAAGAGTACAGGAAAGCCCTCTGCCTGAGCTTTATCATTTCACCCTGACTTATGTAGGTCGTCTGCTTTAGGATATTACATCTCATGGGCTAGGCGCCTGCGTCAGGCATTTAAAGGCCTCCTGTTTGGGGGTGTGGTTCAGCCACAGACTGTTTGGCTGGTTTATAAAACTCCTGGGTTTAATCCAGGCACCACAAACAAAGAAAAAATATAAACAAACAAACAAACAAAGTTAATATTTTTAACATTTTGCATGTGCACGTGTCTGGAGTGTGTGTGTGTGTGTGCGTGCGTGCGCGTGCACGCGTGTGAGCGAGAGCATGCCGTGGGTAGGTAGAGAGGTCAGAGGACAACTTGTGGGAGTCAGTTCTCTCCTTTACCATGTGGGTCCTGGGAATCGAACTCTAATCATCACGATGCCACGTGTGTAGCCACTGGGGCAGCACGCCAGTCCAAACCAAAAAGTTCAGAGTGTTTTCTTAACCAAGAAAAGTTGCCAAGCACAGCCAGGCTTCCTGTCTGAGAGTCCCATCTGCCTTCTTGGATAGTCTACACAACGAGGTGATAGGACAACCTGTATGAGGCTCACGCCCGTTTCTCCCTGCCAGGGACAAGAAACCATGCCCGTTGACTCCTAAGAACGTGCTTCCAGCAGAAGGAACCTCACGAGGGACTGGACATCCAGTTTTAGTGCAGAATCTACCACCATGGCAAGAATTGGCCTTTCGGGGTCTCAGCAAGTACAGACACAGGACAGAGCTATGAGCCACCACGTTCACCCGTCTCACAGAGGAAGATAGAAAGAAAATGCCATCTTTGGGGATCCCCTCTCTTTTCCTGCCAGAATGGTACTGACACGTCTAGCTGATGTGAGACGCTTTGCCTGTTCTGTCACATCAACATTCTGGACAGGAGAGTGCCATGTAGAAGAGGAAGAGACGTCTGGGGGTTGCAGAGTTTCAGAAGGATTCCGAATGCGATGGACGTCCGTAAGCACCACAGCATGGGTAGAGACGATCTCTCCTCAGGGGTAGCACATACTGCTAAAGCATACTCTTCACAGCCAAATCACCACGGTAGCCTGAAGGCTCCGGGACCCAAGCTGTATTTAGATGATCCCTGGAATGTCACGCAGGGCACCGAGTAGGTCCAAAACTTCAATAGGAAGGATGAGTTTTGGAAATTGCCTGAAGGCATGTGGTCAGAACTGGGAGAAAGGGACAGATCTGAGATGTCCTGTCACAAAGACGGTGTCAGCATTTAACAGGTGCAACAAATCACACTGTACACTGCCAACCATACAACCTGCCACTTAAAATACACTTACAGTCCTGGAATACACTTATAACCCTAGAATTGAGGGAAAGTAAACGCCAGTAACTCCTGAATAACTCCTGGAAGGGGAGCTGATTTTCTCTTCCATTTTCCTTCATATTTTTAGACTGGATCCAAACAGTAAAATCGACTTTTAATCCTTTAGCAGTTTGTCAGAACTCACTGGGGGTCACAGAATTCAGCTTACGTCTTCATTCAAGCACCTTTGGTTTTACTCCTGTTACAGCAATTCATCTCTTAGACTCTGATTTCCCGAAAGTCACTCAGCTGCCTGCCCCACAACCCCATGTGTGTCATGTGTGTTTGAGACAGGCCTCACTATATAGATCTGGTTGGCCTGGAACTTGCAGTGATCCTCCTGCCTCTGCCTCCTGAGTGCTGGGGTCACAGGCAAGGCCACCAGGGCTCTCCTTGCTCCTTGGCAGTCATTCCATATGAACAATTAGACGGCTGTATACTAGACACAGACTAGAGAATCAATCACCAGGATAGCCTGGTTGTCCAGCTGGCCTCTCAGAAGTGCGGGTTGGCAATAAAGATCTAAAAAAGATGTGTCTGTGTGAGTGTGTGTCTATGTCTGTATGTGTCTGTGTGAATCTGTGTGTTTGCATGTGTGTGCCTGTATGTTTGTATGTGTCTGTGTGTCTGTGTGTTTGTATGTGTCTGTGTGTCTGTGTGTTTGTATGTGTCTGTATGTTTCTGTGTGTTTGTATGTGTCTCTGTGTATGTACATGTGCTTGTATGTGTCTGTGTGCATGCATGTATTTTCTGTGTGTTTGTATATGTGTATATGTTTGTATGTGTGTGTCTGTGTGTTTGTATGTGTCTCTGTGTGTACATGTGTTTGTATGCATGTGTGTTTGTATGTGTCTGTGTGTGTGCATGTGTTTCTGTGTGTTTGTATATGAGTGTGTCTTTGTGTGTGTGTGTGTATGTATCTGTGTCTGCATGTGTTTCTTTGTATTTGTTTGTATGTGTCTGTGTGTACATGTGTTTGTGTATGTGTGTTTGTGTATCTGTGTGTTTGTATGTGTGCGTCTGTATGCTTGTGTGTGTCTGTGTATGTGTTTCTGTGTGTTTGTATGTATGTATGTATGTGTGTGTCTATGTGTTTGTGTTTATGTGTGTGTGTGTGTGCACAAGTGTGTGTGACAAAGGAGGGGTGGAAACAATGGTGTAATTTTAGACAGACATTTCGAACAAATGATTAACTTCAGGTTCACTTGCAACAGCACAGAAAAGAAGCGATCTTCATTTGTTTTTGCTAATTTTGTATTCTTCTCAGGAAAATAACTCAATTTTCTGAGATAAAAGTCACCATGGCTGTGATTCAATCCATATCACCACCACACATCGATTGCTATTGAGGGTCTCTGAGCTATAACGAGCCATTTCCTATCCTTAAAAATAGCATTTCAACCACAGATTAAATCAGCTACTAGAGATTAACACAGGGGAGTGGGTGGGTCTAAGTTACTTCCGGGAATTCTACATGGACATAAGGAATTAAGTCTCTTCTAAAGACCGGTTTTATCCCCTGGACACTGGGGACAAATTGGACATTCTTTGTTTAGAGGCCATAAATGGGGAGAGGGGAACAAATTATCTGGGCTCTCAAGACCCATTCTTGGAGCCCTGCAAGCCACAAGTGTGTCATAAATGGGGTGACTCTGGGCTACAGAGATGTCAGGTTTAGCCTCAAGGCAAAGGGTGCATGGGGCCTCTCAGGGGTGCCTCTGCCAGGGAGAGAACCCAGCACGAGGAATCACAGTGCTTATTTGCTAGACGGTACCTTGAAATAGTCGATTAGTGCTTTTGAATACTTGACAGCATGGTCCCTTTTGAGTCGAAACATCCGCCAGTATAGGAGAGCCAGGCATCGGTAACTGCAGGGGAAGAAGAGGAAAGTGTGTCCTTCACAGCGAAGCTTGAACAAATCCTGCCATTTCCGGCTCAATAGTTTGAGTTATGCCTCTAGAATGTTCCCGTCTTAAGTACATGTATGAGCATTTGACGTTCCTTTTGTTCAGAAAACGCGACTCAAGATTCCAAGGAGGCGCCCCATACTTGCGTTTGCCACAAGATGAAGCTCTAAGAGCTCTTTGCTGGGAACTGGTTCAGGCCTCTTTCTTCTTCTACCACCAGAGGGCAGTGTCTCCCCACTAGAGCCCGAGGGAGTGCTAGCACACAGTCTATAAGGCTTTGCTTGGTGAGCTATTGGCCTCGCAGACAGGACAGCAATTTCAGATTTTATCACCTCTGCTTGTTAACGCTTTACTAGATTGTAATCATTTCAAATAAAGTGCATTACAGCCACAACGGAAATACTAATCCGAGGCCAAGTTACGTTCGCTCATTTACTACAAGGTTTTGTATAACTATTTATATCCTCCACATATTCCAGAGTTGATTATTAATCGCCGTTAGTTTATTAATCCCACCATGGTACTTCAATAAAGAAAAGGGCGTATTTAGCACTTCCCGAGACTCATTCTCTCTTTCCCGGTGTTTGTCCCTGGTAATTCTACCTCAGCTCGGATCAGGTATTGTTCTGTTACAATTGCAAGATGCCCAGTACACCCTGACCCACCTCTCTGTCCCCTCAAACTCCAGAGGAAATCACCTCAAACAGCTCAAGCCTATCTTGTTGCAGTTATGCCGTCTGAGATCCCATCTGATTCTCCATCTCACAGATTAGATCTAGAGCTTGGGGAAGCGTGCCGAGAGCACACCGCTTTGAATTCACAGATAAAGGGACGAGAAAGACTGGGAGAGGGCCTTGCAGGTGTGAGGGGTGGGTTGAGGTGGTAGAGAAGATGCTGTGGGGAGAGTTATCCCTGCACAGCCCTGACTACCGTAATCCTAAGTGCAGGGAGACTGATGACCCATTAGCTAGTGTGAAAGAAATTATTTTATTGCCCAAGTATAAGGATCATCCCCTCGGCTCAGTGTATTGATAACGATAATGGATGGTGGGTATTCGTACACACTGACTTGGCATGCAAAGTAACTTGTCGATGATTCTTGACTGCATCTAAAGTGCTAATTACAAGAAAAATTCCATTTTGCACCATTGGAGTTCAAAGGACTAAGACGAGGCCTACTATTTTTACTTTGTTTTTTTTTCTGTGTGTGTGTGTGTGTGTGTGTGCGTGTGCGTGTGTGTGTGTGTGTGTGCATGTGTGTGCATGTGTGTGTGCACATATGTGAACTGGTCACTGTGAACTCAGGGTATCGCAGGGAAACATGGTCTGGATCTCTTGGCTGTTGGAGCAGCTTGGTGTTAAGTGGGCTGGAGCTTCCGGGAAGCGCAAGGTGGCTCAGCACCCCATCTGCAGAGCTGGGGTTATACTTACCAAAGCGCAGCTAACTGTTTGTCCTCCGGTGTGGCATTGGGGCCTGAGTGGGTTTTTAGTCTCATAGCATACCTTTAAAAAAAAAAAGAAAAGGTAGGGTTGGGGATTTAGCTCAGCCCTGGGTTCGGTCCTCAACTCCGGAAAAAAAGAGAAAAAGAAAAAAAGAAAGAAAGAAAAAAGAAAAGGTAAAATAAAGAAGCAAAGGAATTAAAAAGTGCTTTCTGGGTATCAATGGATCCTTTTCTATGGTTCTCCACTCCACCCTCAGGTAGTTTTCCTTTCTTTTTTTTTTTTTTTTTTTTTTTTTTTTTTTTTTTTTTTTACCTACACCGGGATCTCAAGTCAAAAAGTGACTGTGACTTTGGGGATTCAACTTGGGTCCTCTGCACAAACAATGGGTGTTCTTAACCACTGGACCAGCTCTCCAGCCCAAGTATATAGGTGTTCCCGCTGCTGACAAGTTTGCCTTAAAAGCTTGCTGATGGCCTTACTGTGCCTACTAGAAGGAGACGGCTTTTATAATGTGCTACCCTCTGCACTTCGGTGAAAAAGAACAAACTCTTTTCTTTAAAAAGGTGCATGCTTTTAATCATATATATATATATGTAATTTATTTAATTTATATGAGGACACTGTAGCTGTTTTCAGACACACCAGAAGAGGGCATCAGATGGTTGTGAGCCATCATGTGGTTGCTGGGAACTGAACTCAGGGCCTCTGGAAGAGCAGTCAGTGCTCTTAACCGCTGAACCATCTCTCCAGCCTCAGGACAAAGTCTTAGGAGTGCTACAAGCTCGAGAACTAGTCACAGATATGGTAAAGCGTCATTTTTTTCCCTACATTTCTACTACGCTGTGTCACTAAGAATGGAGGTGAAGCTCACCCTGGTACTTAGATGTAGAGAGTAGCCCAGATTTTACTTTGTGAAGCTCTTGGCAGAGCAAGCAGCTTGCTGAAAATGACTGAGAAAGTAACGCTACCTTATTGCTACAGGTTTGCAAGCTCCAAGTGCAGCCTTTTGCAGTTTCTCCAGAGCTTGCCCTGGGTAATACCCTGTCTTCGTGACCTGCTTGATGGTATCAACATTTTACACCGACTGAAGCAGAGAAGACTTTACCTCCCTTCTTTTAAGTAATAGTATCTTCAGTGCAGGTGGTGGTATAAATTTTGTTTCAACCATCAAACCATTTACAAAGCTCACTGGAAGGAACAGTGTATTGTGTACCCAGCTACACTTCTGTTCTTTCCTCCCGGACATGCCAAGATTCCTTCTTCTGCCTCATCTTTTTTACTGACGAAGCTCCTTCAGTCTTAAAAAATATTTTTAAAAATTTTATATTTTACTTGTTTTTATTAGCTAGGTTGTATTTACAAATAGCTAGTTTGTACTATGGCATTCTCCAAATGCAATGTGGTTTTGTTGTATTTCCCAACCTCCCGTGCCCGGAGAGCCTGAGCGGGAAAGGAAGAATGCTTCTGCCCTCATGTGGGTTGGTTAGAGACAAATGCTTCTGGCTTCCCTAGCCTGACTCCAGCTATAACACTGGGTAGTTGGTTTTGGACTTGAAAACCAGCACACTCCCTCTGCCCCAGGTGAGAGGAGACTGCTGCTGTCCTTGGAGGTGGTCTCAATACTGACAACATGCCTTTGCTTCCTGGTTGCTTTCAGGAATTTGGGTTTTGTAGTCCCATGTTGTCATGGCGTGTCATGGCATGTCATGGTGTGTCTTGGCCTGTCTTGGTGTGTATTTTTTTAGGGTTAGCCTGTTTGGGTTATTCTTGGCTTTTTGAACCTGTCTCTTCTGTGATTTTTAGCCATTGCATTTTCTAATACATTCTTTCTGCCCCTTTCTCTTTTCTTCTCATTCTAGGGCTCTAGTGATAACACACACACACACACACACACACACACACACACACACACACTACATACACATAATGCATACATACCACAAACACACTATGCATACATACCACAGACACAAGTCACACACACCACACACATACACCATACACATACACCACATACACATCACACATACACCACACACATTCACACACACCACACATAAATACATACACACATTCATACACACACCACACACATAAATACATACACACACATGTGCATACATGCATGCACATACGTACATACATACAAAGTTAGATCTTTTGTGATTATGCTGTAGTTTGTAGGGACTCAGAAATTCATGTGTTGGGAGTGAGTCCCAACCTAACAGTGTGCACGGGCAAGAATCCTAAGGGGGCTTTGTTCCCCTGAATTGATTATGATCCTTTGCTCTGGGGAGCTCTGGGGAGGGAGGAAATCTCTCCCCCATAGATAGATGCCCCTGCCCTGGCTCCTGAGGGTCTTTTAGGGAGAGGGGACCTAGGTCTGGTGGGTAAGGCACAGATTTAATTGGCAAAGTAACCAGCGCTCCTTTACAAATCCCATTCCAGCCCAGTTCTTTACTGGTTACGCTTTTATGGGGTACAATTTGACATGTGATACAAATTCACACTGTATACTGATAAAGCCAAGGTTTGCTTTTGTGTGTGTGTGAGAATGTTCAACTAATCAACCAACCAACCAACCAGTCAGCCAGCCAATCAACCAACCAACCAACCAACCAACCAACCAAACCAACAAACAAACCAACCAAACCAACAAACAAACCAACCAAGCTCTCTTGAAGCTGCTCTGAAACACACCTTACCATTAACTGCAATCATCCTGCAGGTAAGAGACCCTCCCCTCGCCTCCACCTTCTGGGTATGTCACTCACTCTGAACTGTGCTCCCTCTGGGTCATGTGGCCGGTCTCAGTGGGAGCATCTGCAACCTGTGTGTTTTATGGGCTTTGCTGTGGTGATCTATCTGTCCATTTTACAGCATGTCTGTCTTTAAGCAGGACATGGCACTGAAGCTCACTGTAGACCCCATGGTCTCAGAGATTTAATAATCGCAAACTGCATACCGGGCCTGCCTGTGTTTTTAATTCCTGTTCCTTAGCAATACAGTGATGGTCCTTCCTATGTTTCCTTCCGAGAAACGCCTACTTAGGTCTACATTTCAGAATGAGGTTATCACTGTTGTTTCTTTTCTCACCACTCTTGAGAAGTAGGATGAATGAATACATTTATTCATTTGAGTGACAAGAACTGAACCCAGGAGTTGTGCAGCCTGGCAACTGGTCTACCACACACTTACATCTCCATTTCCCCTGACTGACCTTTTATTTTCAAGCAGGTTAGAGAAGAAATGAGTTCAACACCTACCACTTCCTATCTGAGGGACACGGGGACATGTCCTGTCCCCACTCACTCTGATGTGCCTTTTCCTTGGACAGCCAGGGAGGATTTTGTGCAGGAGGTGCCCTGCCTTACACAGGAAATAGGAAGGCAAGCCAAGTGAAAGCTGTAAGCCCCTCCCCATTTTTATTTTGGGGGGGGGACATTGGGAGTTGGTCTGGTGTGGTATATACACATGCTGAATTCTGAACCCCAGGATCTGGTTGCAGTCTCACAAGCAAATTCTCATGGATACTAGCCATTGTCATGCAAACCTTGATCCCCAACTTAAAGCTATTGGTTAAATAAAAGTTAAATAAAAGCCAATTCCTGGGGAGAATAGAGAGGCAGGTGGGGTTTCAGTTATTGGCCTGGGGGAGAAGGGTCACAGGTAGGGACACGGAGGAGGGAAAGAGGAAAGAGGAGAAGAAAGGCGTAGGGGAAGAAGATGAAGAGAATTC
This sequence comes from Rattus norvegicus, assembly GCF_021556685.1. NCBI lineage: Eukaryota > Metazoa > Chordata > Mammalia > Rodentia > Muridae > Rattus > Rattus norvegicus. The sequence goes on from NC_141542.1 coordinate 55,584,150, forward strand.
TATTAGACATGATGGGCCTCGTGGCTGAAATGCCCCACGGACAGACTGATGGGGCAGAAATAACCTGGGCAAGACTCAGACAGGAAGCACTTGGCGAGAACAACTGGGGAATTAACAGTCTAGCGTAGAGAAAGATTAGGGGCAATTCACACAGTATTGAGCTAACGCTGATTTTAAAAATCCAAAGGACTCTGCCTCAATTATTGGGGGGCTGGCTGAGTCATATTAATAACTAATAGAGTTATTAAGATTTAAAAACCATTTACAGAGGAACATTGGATCCCAGTGGCTGCTAGAGAAGGCAACCATTCTTAGTGTTGCCCATAAGTGCTTATGTGCACCACTCCCTTGCCCTGCCCATCCTCTGCCCCGCCCTGCCCATCCTCTGCCCTGCCCCACCGCTCTCTGCCCCTCCCATCCTGGAAGCAGGGCTTGCTTACCTGATGAGCTCCACTGTCTCCGAGTACATGGTGTACGGAGACTTGGACTCCATCGGCCCTTGTTCCATTGCGTTTCCACACTCGATGAAGGACAGGGCTGCTTCGGCATAGTTGAGGGCCTTCCCAAACTTCTCCACCTGACAAACAGAATCGGTGAGGAGTTCCTTCATGAGAGCTTTTTAAAAAGGGGGGATTGCTGCAGAGTTCATAGGCTTTGAGAAACCCAGTTTTTGAGCTCAAAAATTTGAGGGGAGGTTAGCTCTCTCTGCCATTCATAGCTCATTTTCCACAGTTTCAGGTTCCTGCCGTCAATATGATCTGGAAATGTTATGAGGAAAATTCCAGAGATATACAGTTCTTGAGCTTATTCTTTTTTGTGATAGCTTTCTATTATAGCTGCTCTATGTGATCAGTATTTACTGGTCACTGATAGTGTCTTTCTGTGCTTAAGTGCATATTAAAAACAGGCATGTATGTGGAAAGCAGTGCATAGAAGGCTTTGGCTAATCTGAAGCGTCAATGCTGTGGGAGCTTGGAGCTCGGAACCCAACTCCCGTGGACAAAAGAGACCAGCGCAAGGCCTCTCCAGTTATTCTCTCAGACCGCCAGTCAGTCAGTCAGGCAAGTAGGTGCTTACAAGTAGGGGTCATGTGACTGACAGCTGCAGTGCAGCTCAAAGGTACAATGTTGCAAATTTCTGCTTCCTTCTCCCCAGTGGCCTGGTAAGTTCATCCCCACATAGTGCTAAACATGTAAAGTTCTGGCTCTATACATAGATCTTCACAGCTGTCTTTGCAACTGTAACAATGATAGTTCAGGGCCTTGATTACTGTCCCATGTGCTACTTGTGACTTTATACCCCCTGCATGTCTACCCTTGTGTACTTCATTGCTGAGAGGACCTCACTAAAGGGAAGACTGAGGACAGGGACAAAGGGGAGATCAACCCAGGGTTCTGCTTCAATTCCACAAAATGAGGCCCGGAGCTAAAAATCAACCACAAGAACAACTCTGGGGGGTTATCCACACTGTCTACACTCGCACTAATCAGCACAGATTCAATAGCACCTACAGTTTGGCTGAACGTACCCGGAAAGAACAGGCTTCCTACAGCATCTGCGGCAGCCATGGGCCAGCTCGACAGCCTGAGTTCTCCCAAGTTTAGAGCTCTGTGTTAATTAAGGCTCTGGCTCTAGACACAGAATGCTGCTCTAGAAAACCATACATTCTTGCCTTGCAAAACCACCTCTGTTTTCCCATGATTTATTAATCAAAGAAAACTTCACATACATTCTCTTAACTGCTCTTGAGCCCTACCACTGAAATAAAATAAATATAAATAAATAAACCCCCAACTTTCACTAACAATGATAACTTTGAAAACGAGCACAAAGCAGAACTCTTACTTGTTAACAAATCAACAACACGTGATAAAACATGCAGCTGGGCATGGTGGCACACACCTTTAATCCCAGTTCTTGGGAGGTACAGACTAGTGGATCCCTGAGTTCAAGGCCAGCCTGGTCTACAGAGTTGAGTTCTAGGACAGCCAGGGTTACACAGAGAAACTGTCCTCAAACCAAACCAAAGGAAAAAAAAAAAAAAGAAAAATGTGATTTTGCTCGGCAGTGGCCATGCATGTGCATGCCCTAATTAATTTCCTCCCTTTCCTTCTCTTTCGCTTTTAAGTACGAGCTTTTAAGAAAGGACGAGCTACACATCAGCTTCTCCGGGCGACCTAAGCTCTTTACCAAACCTTTGAATTGTGGGGCTCTGAGGACAAGAGCTGTTTCTTGTAATCTCCTAATTTCTGATATTCACTGTCTATATCCACATTACTCCAGTGTTCCTCCACAGGTGACATCAGATAGTAATGGGCAGCATGGGGCACACCGGGCCCTCAGGGTTTACGGATCTTCCTCACTGGAATCATATTCTGAAAGGTACCTTAGATACCACCTTCAACTCCGCCCCTACCGGACCTCGTTATGAACTCCGGAGGGGAAGACAACTAGAATTTCTAGGTAGAAACAAACTCACCAGAAGTCTTTCTATTTCTTGCCTGAAAGCTTTTAAGGTCTCCAAAACTGGAGATCGCCCGAGTCAGAAAAGTTATTCTTTGAAAAGATCAGATCATGGCAACCCAAGGTGTCAAGTGCAGGTGACCATTTCTACGTTGTAAAACTTCAGGGGATGTGTTCCTTTTTGGCCCTCACACGGGGACACCCGTCTTCCTGGAGAGAGATTTGACTGTGGGCCTGAGCCAAGGAATAGCCAGCCAGAGTAGCCAGGGAGTAAAATGCAAATTTAATTTGTTTCTAATAGCTCCACCCACTGATTCCCCTGGCTCTGGCTACTACTCGAACCTTAAGACTAAATGGCAATATTCTTTTATCCAGGGCTTTCTTCCAGTTAGACATTGCTGAGTGAGGTTGTAATTTATTGGGCTATGAGCCTTTGATTATATAAACATTTTCCCATTTAGCAGGCCCAGCCATCCCTGTAATAGATTTTATAATTGCCCTTGCTGTATCGCCCCAGTGACGGAGCTGCAGTAAAAAACACAATTTGGGTGAGTGAGTCGAGAAAGAAAGGGTCTCACCATGGCGTCTGCTTTGTGTTTCATCCGCTTAGCTTCTCGCATGAAATAATCCGCACTTCGGGGCCTGCAAGAGGGGAACATCGGATGCCATCACTGCTTAAGTGCGAGATCTATGGAAAATACGCTTTCCTTTCATTCAAACATAAAGCACAATTAAAAAAAAAACAACACTCTGCTTAATACAGAATCATGGCTACTTTCTGCACTCTCAAATTACAGCCTGTACACAACATACATTATTTTTCTCCTAGGTCAGCAATTCAAAACCCACTCAATACACGCAGGTAGCCTTTATTTATAGTTATTTTAACGTGATCCCTCAGTGCCTAATTTGTGGATAAGTTTTTTTTTTATTGTATGGATAAGAAAAAAGTAAAAAAAAAAAATCTTATTTTGCATGGTATCCTGGATATGTATGGGTGAATATTTATTTGTTCTTGTGAGTATGCCATTTATATACAGAAATGGTACCTGGAGTTGTATGCCCATATATTTAATTATCTTAAAGCCTCACAGTGAAACCAAAGAACTGTGATGCAGTGTGGTGATTATGTTCCATTGTAATAAAGTTAATTGTAAAATGATGTCTACCTTGTAACAATGCGAAGATACCATGTATCATCTGCAGTGCTGAGTAGCTAGCTGGTAAACAGAAGCATTAGACACGTGTAATATTGAAGCAATAACCCTGGCCAGTGCCAGTTCTTCTGGGAGATGAAGGCAATTTGTCCTGAGACCGATCGCCTGTGCATAACAACCCTGAGTCACACTAAGCCAGACATAGGATGGTGCCTTTAAAAATAGATTAATAATAATAATAATAATAATAATAATAATAATAATAATAAGTCCTTCACATCCTTTAGATGCCATCAGCATAAACTTTTTTGCCTTCTGTGTGTTATGTGATCAATACTCTTGACCTCTTTGTGAATGTCAGCCAGGGGATGTGATGTCAGCAGAGACATTAGTCATGGGCTGCTCTACCTGTTATGCTTTGCTTATTTTAAACTGTCTTGTTTTAGAGTCTAATGGGTCTTTTACCTCACTGCAATACCGGGTGGTCAGAACATTTCTTTATTCAAAGAGATCGGAGTGCTTAAAAGATCAGTACGTGCTATGATAATGAATGTGAGTTAATGTTACATCTCATTAATCGAATTGAGAAACAAAATCAGGATCAAATCAAATAATTCAGTTTGAGTTTGAGAGAGAGAGAGAGAGAGTCTCAGGGCTCAAAGGGAGGGGACCTTAGATGAAATGCCCAACAGTGGGGAGAGGGAACTAGTGGAGCCCACCTCCAATAGAAAGACAGGGCATCAAGTGAGTGATGGGGTTGCCATCCCACAGACAAAACTGTTTCTGTCTGAAAGAACTGCAGGGATGGAAATGGAGAGGAGCCTGAGGAAAAGAAGGTCCAGTGACAGGGCCAAAGGGGGATCCAGCTCAAGGGGAGGCCCCAAAGCCTGACACTATTTCTGATGCTATGGTGTGTTTACAGACAGCAGCCTAGCATGGGTGTCCTCTGAGAGGCCGGACAAGCAGCTGATTGAGACAGATGCAGATACTTATGCCCAACCAATGGACAGAACCGGGGGACCCCTGTGGTTGAATTAGGGAAAGGCTGGAAGAAGCTGAGGAGGAGGAGCAGGGCAACCCCATAGGAAGCCCAGCAGCCTCAACAAACTTGGACCCCGAGATCTCTCAGGCATTGAGCCACCAACGAGGCAACATATACTAGCTGGTTGGAGGCCCCCGATACATATACAGCAGAGGATGCCTGGTCTGATCTGGGAGATGTGCCTAACCCTCAAGAGACGTGAGGCCCCAGGGAGCCGGGAGGCCTGGCAGGAGGGTTGGGGAGTAGGGATGGGAGGTAGGGGACATTCTTTTGGAGACAGGGGGAGGGGGAATGGGATGAAGAACTGTGGGAGGGCAGATCAGGAGGGAGGCAACACCTGAACTGTACAAAACATTAAAAGTAATATAAAAAAGTTAACACACGCACACACACACACACACACACACACACACACACACACACACACACACACCACACAGACACAGGCACCACATTTCCTATTTCTTATTTCTTTACAAATTTTGTCAGGGTTGTGGCAATGTAAAGAAGCAGCAAGGCAGCCGCGGAATTTCCTGAAGGAGACTGTTTGTCTTTCAGCAATGGCTGCTTCACCATCCTTGCTCCCACCCAGGTCTGAAGCCTTCGGGTCTCTGCTGTGGCTAAAGGTTTCCTTGGTTAAGAGGGCCTCTGTCACCTCTGCTTTTCTAGTTCATCTCCCGGGGACCCACAGCTCATCTTGAATGCTGGTCCAGTTGCCTTAACAGAGCGCTCCTCCTTCGGCCACAGACAGACTGGTTCAAACTTGGGCAATTTCCATGGTTATCACTTGCTTGCTTCTGCTTTTAAACAAACCCTTCTTAGAGCATTTTTAGATTCACAGTGAAGTAAACTGAGCAGAAATTACGTCGTGTCCACGTATTCTGTGCTGCACACAGAACCACCTCATCCGTTAACATCCTGAATTGAGCGCCACTGTCACAGTGACAAGCTACTGGTGACCATCCGAAGTCTATGGATGACGGGCCATTTCTCTTCTCTTTTAAAGTCTTAGTTTTACTTAAAAATTTTTTAATCTTTATTTCATGTGAATGAGTATTCTGTCTACATGTGTATCTTTATATCATGTGCATGTTGGATCCCCTGAGATCTGAGCCACAGACAGTTGTGAGCTGCCAAGTAGGTGCTGGGAACTGAACCCAGGTCTTCTAGGAGAACAACCAGTGCTCTTAACCTCTGAGCCATCTCTCCAGCCTCTAGGGACCATTTCCTGATGGTTTAGATCCTGTGGGTTTGGGACGCTATGCCATGGCATGCATTTGCTGTTAAGGCATCAGAAGGCTGCAGCTCTGATTGGTCTATGGCTTCACATTGCGACAGACAATTAGACTCGCCTGCAACCAAGCCTAGACTGACTCCTGAGTTTCAGATCCCAGAGGTGACGGTGTGAAGCGAGTTTATAGTTCTCACTGGTTCTCTCTGGTTGCCAGATGTGTCCGTGCCTCCTCTTACCATTCCTCTTCTGTTTTTTAAACTTATTTTGAAATTTATTTTTATTTTTATGCATATGAGTACACTGTAGCTGTACTGTACTGTAGCAGAAGAGGGCATCAGATCTCATTGCAGATGGTTGTGAGCCACCATGTGGTTGCCGGGGATTGAATTCAGGACCTCTGGAAGAGCAGTCAGTGCTCTTAACTGCTGAGCCATCTCTCCAGTCCCTATTCCTCTTCTCTTAAGGAAGAACCATCTGAGTCGGCTTTTATCATAGTTTTGGGGGTCTGTAACTCCAGCTTCCTTGACGTCAATCTGGAAACCCACTCCTTAACCAGTGTTTCTAAAATATGGTTTCTGCTGTGTTGCCATCTTGTCTTAAAATCAACCTTTGGGGCCTCTGAAGTCTAATCTTACTTAATTCAGGTTAGGTATTCACGAGGGACTTTGAGCAAAGTCTAGGCAGTTTTCATCAGTTTTGGTGACCTGTCTCCCCTGCTTTGAAGCTCTGCTCTTCCTTTCCCCTGCTGGCAGTATCGTGCTTTTTGCTCACTCACTGAGAGTTCACCAAATCCTATCACGAACCGTAGGATACCCCCTTTGGAGTCTGGCCACTGCCAGGAACAATTAGCATTGCCTTGGGTCTGACTCCTTCCAACCATTGTAGAGAACTAGTCTGTGCTATACTTGGTGGGTAACTAATTACCTTCCAAGTTTACAGGGCTAGGGTTACTGCGCGTGCGCAGCTCGGCCACTGGTACATTCCAGCAGCAACCATGCTGCTGACTGCTTTGATCTTCCCCAGCCTACAGTGATCCTTGAATTGTACTGAATTTCTTCTGAGCTTAGGGGAAGAGTGTTGCCTTCTGAGAGGGCTCCGCATCATAAGCCAATGAGCCAGAGAATGTCTCCATGGCAACTTGAAATACTCCTCATCATTATCTGCTCTACGCTCCAGTATCTAAGATTGGTCATTGTGTGTGTGTGTGTGTGTGTGTGTGTGTGTGTGTGTGTGTGTCCTGTCTTGTAGACCTCACCACTAAAAGATTGCCATTTTAAACGCATTTTGTTCCCCTGGGGGGGGGGGGACGGTCTCAGTCATAAGCTATGGCGTCTGAGATTTCACAGACGTTCTAAGGTACCCTAAGAGACGGCAGCAGCTGATGGTTCCTAATGTGTGTTCTTCAATCAATGCTGGTTTTACCCATAGCACGTGAATGCCATCTTTCAAACCAAACCCATGTGGAGGCTGAGTCACGGACACACAGCAATGCCTGTGGGTAAGTAACATGTTTAATTTTCCGACTGGATCCTGGCAGCTACAACAGTAACCTGCCAGGCTGGAGGAAAACCGGTGCTGTCTGCAGACCGTTTACAAACGCAATTGTTAGAGTCCGCTTTGCATATAATGGAGGGCTCACTAGCCTAAGTGCTGAAAATTGCCTGACGATTGGCCCATTTTTCTCCTCTCAGGTGATTTCGGCTGCTGTGCTCTTAAACCAGGCCATTACAAAGTCATTGGGACCAATGGGATGTCACTTGGACTGTCCAGCGGCGTGGCCATGGAATCATGCTAATCGAAGGACATTCTTTTCCAGAGCCATACACAAGTCAGTTGGGGAAAAGGAACTTGTCCTCATCCTTGTCAGAGGTACAGAATGTAGCATGTCCAAGGTTCTGAGGTAAGCCTAATGGTCTCAGGGCAGAATACAGTTCTCACTGAATCGGTTTTAAGTGTCATTTTACACTTGTGTGATGGCATCCAGTGCATTATTTTCCACAGTGTTTTAGGATGGTCATGAATGCACCGACAAAGGTGCGATTGAACAGTGAGTGCAAAGGGGAATGCAGCCGGCGCCCCACAGCAACCAGGATTGGCCGATGGCAGAGCTGGAGTTCAGCCGTGGCACCATTGTTCTAACAGTCCTCTGTCACAAAAGCGATCCGTGCACTTGATCCAAACAGGACGCTTCCTTTACTTCCTTCTTCCCTCAGCACCATCTACAAACACATGCATGGCCGGTGGCTCTCTGAGCAGCAGCAGCAGCAGCAGCAGCAGCAGCAGCAGCAGCGTGCAAACGACCTGACACATCCCAGCGCAAGCTTTAGAGAGGACTTTGCTTTTTGTTCTCTTTCCTGGCTGAGGGAGCTAGAGAGATGAATGGCCTCCCACAGAGAGGCTGGCACACTGTGTTCTGTAATTTCTACCTCTTTGAAAGGCCATCCTTCCATAGAGCAAGCCTGTTTTGTGCAAACCAGCAGGGATGAGAGCTCTCTGTGTTTGAACAAACAGGTTCCTGGGTGTGGAGAAATCGGGATGGTTTGCTTGGAGAGACTGAAATCCACATCAGACAGAGGAGGAGTGACGGTATCAAATAGATTTCTCTCTCCTTCGATATCCCCGGTATCATCTGGCATGCGCTAGCTGTGTCCTCCGCTTTCAGGTGCTTGTTCCAGAGGAGCCAGACCATGCAAGAGGTTAGACGTTTCCTTTCCACACATGGGCTGTTCTGCAGTGCTAGCTTTGCAGAACTGGGTGACAAACTCAGCTTCCTGGACGTGGGGTGGGATGAGTGTTCTGCCACCTGCTCCCTTCCAGCAGTCATATTGGTGGGGATGTTCAGAGACTGGGACTCCCAGGGGCTGCTGCCTATACACACCCTGTGGATGCAGCTAGCTGGTGTTTAGGCAGTAAGGATCCAAATGCAGCTTTGTTCCTGGATACGGACTGGAATCCCAAGGAGCCTGGAACCTGGCTTCTCTGGAGGGGGAGCACCCGACCCCGAGTTCCTCACGGCAGTCAGAGGACATTTCTCAGGTTGTGCTGGCTGAGGGAGGCAGGGTTTTAATCATTTAAGCAGCTTTTATTGAGAAGGAAAACCATCCTTCTCATTGCTGTTCCTCTCTGCGTTGGATTGATTTTAGCAAAGCCTAAAGGCTTCAGTAAGAGAGGTAACGTACTTTTCCTTCCACCTGACCTTTCCGTTTCCGTTCTTCCATGTGTCACAATGAAGTAAGGACCCAACCTGAGATGGGGGATAAGCAACGGCAACATTTCCCTAAGAACAAAAAGGTGGGGTCCAGCTTCGCTGCAGCGAGGTCTCCCTCAGGACAACGGTGCCACGGAAAGGTCCCCAGAGTGTCCTGCCTATGACAATATGGCCTATGCAAAAATTCTACTTGGTTTCCTCTGATTAAATCATGCTTCGAGAGATTCGACCTCTCATATCCGGGAATCTTCCCTTCCTCTATAAAATTAAAACCCTTTTAGCTAGGAGACTGTGTCACGTAATTATCTTACAAATGCTAAGTCCCAGTCCCTTCCTGCCACTCACATTTCCCATGTTCACGGCCTTCAGTACTGTGTGTCCCAGGGAGTCCTCACTCAGCACAGGGAGGGATAGGTAGCTCTGTTCCAGCTACTGGCATCATGGGGACAGATGGGACATTTGGTAGATTGGCTGGATGCTCTGGTCGTGACTGCCTCTTCCATGGAAGTAAGGGCAGGGGACAGCACATCCTTCAGGGAGCAGCAGGCGGTGCTGGCCTCCAGTCTCGCTGGCTTCCAACACAGCCACACGGCTGGCAGGAGGTGGGCTTCATTCCTAGCCAAGCCTTTCACCACGTAGCTCTGTGAATTCAGGATCTCTGGACTGTCTCCCCATCCCAGATATCCCTCAATTCTCCTCTGCCAAAGCTCCCTGTCACTAATTACTGCACCAAATAATACGCAGCCCACAGCGTTGTGCTAATGAGACCGGCATCTACTCTGCGAGCTGAACCAAGCACCGATGCGCTCTGATAGAGATTCTCAGATTTTTGTCTTTTGAAGGAAAAGTCTGTTTGCCACCTCCCTCCCAAGGCTGGGGAGTAATAACTTTCAAGCTTTCCGTGCTTTTGCAGAATGTTGGGGGGAGGAGGGGCTGTCAGACTGCTGCTAGTCTGCGCCCGCAGCTCACCAAGAGCAAGCCGACCTTGATTCAGGTTCTAAAATAAGAGCTGCCCCTTTCAGTTCATTTGCATCCTCAAAGCACTAACTGCGCTTAATTGGTAAGAAACACGAAGACTGATGAATCTAAACGTTCTTTCATGCACATTCACGGAAAAAGAAAGAAAGATAGAAAGATCCAGGACCTCCCCTGGGAAAGGTATTTATAATTCAGCTATAGCTATTCTTGACAGCCGGGTGGATTTGGTTGTTGTCTGAAGTGCATGTTTATCCAACCATTAACAAGTGTTTATAATACAAAAGGATGCATTTCCTTAAAAATATAAAGCTACCAGACTGCAGCTTGGGTGGAAATCCAGGGGAGACCTCCTCTTCTCTGAGGAGAAAGGGAGGGGGCACCAGGGAGGTCAGGTGAGAGCCAGGGCCAGAGGAGAGGAGGGAGGGGAAGCTGTGATTGCAAAGTAAACAACTAAATGAAGGAAGGAAAACAAACTAAGTAAACCAGAGCCTGGCACCTGCTACTTTCTGGATCTTTCTAGTGGCTTCCCATCAGGTTCTCAAAAGACTCTGGTCCTAACCATCTGGCCCTTTTCTTTCTTCTCCCTGCAGCCTCTCTGCTCGTCCCAGGGCCTGTTGATGCCCCCAGTGAAGATAAGCCAAGGAGGGTGGCAGGAGCAGAGGACTTTCTTGGTCAGGAAGCTGCCAGGGCAGAAGTTGTCAAGTAAAAGAGGAGGGAAAGGAAGTGAGAGGAGGGAAGGAAGTGAGTAGAGGGAAGGAAAAGAGGAGGAAAAGGAAGTGAGAGGAGGGAAGTGAGAGGAGGAAAAGGAAATAAGAGGAGGGAAGGAAGTGAGAAGAGGGAAGACAAAGAGGAAAAGGAAGTGAGAAGAGGGAAGGAAAAGAAGAAAAGGAAGTGAGAAGAGGGAAGGAAAAGAGAAAAATCCAATGGGAAAGGGAGGGAAGGAAGGGTCACCTGCCTAGGAGGGTACTGCCCATAGTGGGCTCCTGCACCACCTGACACTCAAGAAAATGCCCCGCAAACACACCCACAGGTCATTTCTCATGGAGACAGTTGCTTAACTGAAGTTTTCTCTTTCCAGGTGTGTCAGGTTGAAGCTAATTATGACAGAAGGGAAGGAAGAAAACGGAATGGGAGGCAGGAAGAGGATGAAGAGAAGCTGCTGGGAACTAAAATAAGGGAGTGAGAGGGAAGAGGAGGGGTGGGAAGAGGAGCAGGTATGGCCATAGCAATCACAGTAGTGGCGGTTGGAGCGGTCCCATTCCCAGGCTTCTCTCCCCTGACTCTGGCAGTTGCCTGTACCTGACACATAGTAAGTGCTTTGAATGGTGCAGCTAGACGTGTAAGACATTTTGGTCTCTTGAGGGATGGCTGTTTCCATGGTTTAAAGGAAGAGGCAATGTTGGTTCTTTGCCTTTTGGGTTTTAAGAATCTTCCCACAGCTCTCTTAGACCAGTGGTTGTTTCTGTGGTGTGTCTATTTTACTAACGGAGATTTCAAATTGTTTGGGGCAGGTGGCCACCCCTCTCGATGCAGAAGGTATGGAAGAGTGGTTTCCCATTTCCTCTATCATGTCTGTAACAGAACAAAGAGCCCAGCACAGGCAACCACTAGAACTATAGAATGACAAGTCTTACCAACAGGTACAGCCTCTTGACTGGTACGGACTGGGAACATAACAAGAAACATTCCCCTCCTTCCCCCATGAAAAGTGGAAGAAACTTTAGATATTGGGCTGCTCTTTCTGACCCAGCCCTCTGTTTTGAACATGGGAGAAGTCATTAAACTTATTTTCTCACAAATATTTGTTTTTTTTTCTCCTTATCGTGCTCTTTATATCATATACTGGAGATATTTGGTGTTTTGAGCACCTCAGTGCCTCACACGTCTGATACTGGCTATGACTCCAAAGCCCAAATCTCACAATCGCCTCAAGTATGACTCTAGTTTTGTCTGTTCTCAAAAAAGACTAAAATACACAGGGACAATGTGCTGGCTGGTTTTGTGTGTCAGCTTGACACAAGCTGGAGTTATCACAGAGAAAGAAGCTTCTCTTGAGGAAACGCCTCCATGAGATCCAGCTGTAAGGCATTTTCTCAATTAGTGGTCAAGGGTGGGAGGACCTATTGTGGGTGGTGGCATCCCTGGGCTGGTGGTCTTGGGTTCTATAAGAGAGCAAGCTGAGCAAGCAGGGGAAGCAAGGCAGTAAGCAGCATCCCTCCATGGCCTCTGCATCAGCTACTGCTTCCTGACCTGCTTGAGTTCCAGTCCTGACTTCCTTTGGTGATGAACAGCGATGTGGAAGTGTAAGCTGAATAAATCCTCTCCTCCCCTACTTGTTTCTTGGTCATGATGTTTGTGCAGGAATGGAAACCCTGACTAAGACAATTTCCACACGAAGTCCTAAAGAGACCACAGTTGACCATCTGGCTGCTGTCCTGAGGGCCAATGAGCACCCACCATTGGGCTCACTGAAGGGGAAGTGAATGCTGAAGCAGCTGAAGGGAGGGGAGGGTGCCATGCATGGAGCCGGCACATGCAGCTGCAGTAACCGGAGGAGCAGATTTGGTTACCTTAGCACCTGCTTTTTAAAGGACACACAGATGCACCTTTGGCTTTCAAACCCCGAGCTCTGTGCCCTGGTTAATGTATAAAGTCAAACTGAAAAGGTTACCACTCGGTATAGGTCCAACAGAGAAGCAGGTAGCAGGTGCCTACACTTGGGTGAGGATAGGGAGGGCTGTCGAAGAGGGAGCAGGAGTGGGATCCCAGCAGTGCCCGAGGCTCCCCAGACACTGCTGCTGCTTCTGTGGCACCTCCACAGAAGGGAGTAGTCATCGCTGGTATTATCTATCCTTCTGAGAAGGGGCCGGGACATACTGAGAGCACTTTATATTTTGACTTCCAGAGGGCGTATGGCTCACAGTCTGTCTCTGCAGTTGGACTGTAAGCCACCATTGGGCAGGAATCTCCTGCCTACTGTTTCTGGAGACTTCATTTATCCTGCCTCACGTGGACAGGAGTTGCGTGTTTGTGGGTCAGCTAACAGCTGAAGGCAGGATTCAGGCTGAGCTCATGAAAGCCTACCTTCTGCCTATTTGACACCTGCTTTCTTCCTGGAAGACTGAATTATCTTCAGCCTCACCAGAGCAGGGCTGGCCAGTCTTCTTACCTTCTGCTCCTTTCTCCTTGCGAGCTAATGCTCACTATGGGAGGGGCACTCAGGTTTTAGCAGTAGCAGTGGACAGAGGAGTCAGGGCTGTTGTTTTTACTATATAAGGCCTGTTTATGCTGTTACAGAAGAACCTTCATCTCGAAAGGAAACAGCCTTCAGAGGCGAATCGATATTATTCTTTGGCCATTCTAATTTACAAAACCAAAAGTGCTTCCTTTGGTTTTGTAAGTCCAACATCCCTTAATCCATATCCTTAGAACTAGGACTCACTGGGGGCAGGAGAGAGAGCTTAGCAGTTAAGAATATGCCCTGGTCTAGCAGAGGACTTGCGCTGGTCCCAGCACCCACGCTGGGCAGCTAATGCCTGTAGCTATAGGGTGATCGATGGAGAGTAGCCACACTCATGAACACAAACCCAGACAGATACATACATAATTAAAGAAGAAATAAGGCCCATCAGTTCAGTTTGCTTCAGTTTCCTGAGGTCTTAGGTGCCAACCCCATTAGCCCTGGTGATCCTGTTTGCCCAGGGGTGCCCACAAAGTTAGGGCTTCCTTTGAGAGAGGCATTTAAATGGCCACATCATAAATGAGAGGCAATGATCTTTTTTCCCCTACATTCTCCTCCCTCACCATATTAAGAAGGTCCCAACTTACATGTCATCGAAGATCAGTTTCTGTCTCTTGCAGTCCCTGTGGCTGTTGGAACCTGGAGACCATGGCTCAGTCTGGGGCCGTGATTTGCTGTGGAGGATGCCATTTTCGGAACTGTTGTGAGAGATCTTCTAAATGACAAATGAGACAGAAGCCACTAAGACACGGCTACTTGGCCAAGAGAGCCACTAGATACCTTTTTTACGCACAGAATATCGCTCCGTTCTATGCTAGAAATGGTGACGGTTTTGTTTCAATAAAGAAAATAATTCTTTACCCAAAATACTGGGGACCTCAAGTGGTTGAGTATTTGGGAGGTAGAAGCCAAGTCCAAGCATGAAACTTATCTGTTTCTCCTCATGCATGAAGTAATTACATATACACCCATGCAACTGTGTGCCCCATGCTTCCTCCTAGGAGGAGTGGAGATGTGGAATGACCCATTTGCAGAAATTATGTTGGTGTTCAGCAAGTTTCAGATCTTGGAACCCTTTGGATTAGGGATGCCCGGCCTGTGCCTACCTAGGTATCAAGCAGAGGACTTCTGCCCCCTTGGTCAATGCAGTTCTCACAGCATTATGAAAAAGGATGGTCTATGTTCCTTTCATGGATGGGAGAACTTAGACTGGACAGGTTAGGCAACCTTCTCAAGTTCAAAGAGTAACCATGGGTGGGGGCCCTGGGCTTTTATTTTTCCCAATTTAGACACATATCAGAATCACACGGAAGCCTTCTAAAATGGATTGCTGGCTTAGCTTTTGATTTAGTAGATGTAGGGTTTAAGAATCCTCCCCGCTCCAATAAAGTTTTGATATGTAAATCAGGCTGATTTTGAACTGTCTCAGCCTGCGGAATGCTAGGATTACAGGTGTTGTATTTGCTGCTACCAGACTCCCTGTGAGAGTCTGTATTTCTAAGTTAGGGACAGAGTAGCGGGCTCACAATTTCACGGAGTTTACTAAGGAAGGAGGAGCCCGGACAAACCGTGAGGTCCCCAGCATGCGACTGCAGCTGGCTCTCGGCCTTAGGCTCTTTGTTGGAAGACACAGAAGTCAACAACCCGTTGCCGTGAGGTCGGCTGGAAGAAGTCACGTCCTCGCTGGAGTATTTGTGTTTACATGCATCAGAGAGTGGCGAGCTGGGTGACCGGAGCATCTTTTCATTTTTGTTTATTGGTATTGCCAAGCTGAAAAGAGAAATAGCAACAGAGTTTCCCCGTCTGCACTGGAAAAAAAAAAAAAGGCCGTGCTTTGTACGGCCCAACCTCTCATTTAACTTCTGCTGTCAGGAAGAAGTTTCTTGGGAATTACTTTGGCGAAGTGACTTTATGGCATCAGGACCATGGTAAACAATAAACAAATCTCACGCTCGGTTTCTTTACTTTATTAGGACATGGAGTAATCTTGAGTTCCTGCCAAGGAAGGACCAAGCAGAGCAGCATGTTGGCATTCCCAGTTCTTCATCAAGGTATCTACAAATACCGAATGAATAAGCTTTTCCTCAGGAGCCTGAATAGTTTGGAAAAGCCAAGCAACAACCCATAGTAGGGAACTGAGCTCTTAGTCTCTTAGAGAGCACCCGCTGGCCAGTGACTGAGTCTGTAGGATATAGTCACAACATATCCTGGCGACTCCAAGGCCTGAAGCCACCTTCCAACCACTGAGTCTCAGAATTCACCAGGCATTGATCAGGACAAAGCAACTGGTACCCGAAAACTACAGTTTCTGGTCCTTAGCTCTTCCTTTCACCTTAAAGACTACTGTCTATTCGTCAACAGAATTTCTCCAAATCAGCTATCAGAGAAGACGGATTCACTTACACTAAAGTCTGCGCTGTACATGATGACGCCTACTGCTGGGGATCGTTTGCATGAGGAAGGAGGGTTGTTTGTGAAGGATATGTCATCCTGAAATAGTCAATCACTGCTAACCAAAGATGCCCATAGAGTCCCTAATACAATTTATGCGACAACAACAAAGCAGTAAAACCAATGAAGGTTTAGTTGTTGACTCCTGGGGTTATGATGGGTTAATTGTATGTGTTGGTTATCAGAGCAAACAAGCCATTAAGTCACTTCAAAAGCAATTTCCTTAGCTGGTAGTCACAGTGGGAATCTTAAGTACTGGCCTCTAAATTAAACACCAAAGTTCTTTAACATCATGCAAATAGATATGTGTGGAGACAGAATCTCTGGTTCCAGAAGTACTCAGTCTACAGCATGCTATAGAACAACTGTTCTGGGTGAGTCTGAAGTTGTGTCTGCTGAAAGGAAGGCTGCTGATGTTAAGGTTGGATGTGGGAAGCCTGAAAGCAATCATTCCTTGACATGGGAGTGCAAAACCCTGCTTCTTTTTCTTTTTTCTTTTTTTTTTTTTTTTTCGGAGCTGGGGACCGAACCCAGGGCCTTGTGCTTACTAGGCAAGCGCTCTACCACTGAGCTAAATCCTCAACCCCAAAACCCTGCTTCTAAGCACCTATCATGTTACATTCTTTATTGTCATGAAGAACACATTATGACATTAAGTCTCATCATGGGTATGTATATCCGATTTTCCCTCTTCATTGTTGCAAGTTTACATAGAGGACCAAAGAAGTGTCCTCTGGAGAGCTAGCTGGGTGATCAGCTCTGTGCTCTCCTGCAGTGGTAAAACTTGGTGGTGGGATTTTGAGAAGCACGATGCCAGAGCTTCAGGGACTATCTTTCCCAACCGAGAACACTATCCACTTGCTCCCATTGTATTGCTGCTTAGTTCCCTCACGTTGTATCTCTAGCATTCGCTACTTAGTGTCAGCAAAGCAATCAGATGTGGGAGGCTCTGTCAGACGGTATGAGGGCTAGAGATTTTAAACTGGAGGTTCACGACTTTGGATAGCAGAAAGGTTCCGCCGCCACTGTCACTCTCAAACATCTCAGCTCTCTTTGGAGCATCTCCTCCAGTCTCAAGCAAGGGCAAGGATCAGAAGAACTGTTAAGATGGAGTCACCTTAGTGACACCCACAGTTGTGCCTCAGCAGAAATCACGGTGTTTTCTTGCCATACGACTGTCATTACAGACACCTTGAAATATCATCTGTGCTCATCGTTATGCAGTGGTTATAACTGTCACTAGATAGGAAGGTTATTTAATGCACTGACAAATGCACATAAAATATTTCGGGGGCGGGGAGCAAAGTCCCTCCATTCCCATCTCCCTAGTCCTTGGGAATGCACAGAGGACTGTGGGAGCGTTGAGTATCTGTTCCCTCCTGTGCAAGACTTCAGCATCCTCAAGGTGATCCCTATAGCACTGTGGGCCTGTGGGCCTGTGTTCTCCAATTTCATCTCTGACTCTCAGCACTGCTCTACGTCTTTCCCAACCTTTCAGTTTACATTTTTATGTGCTGTGCAGAGCCATTAATCTCCCCGTTAAAGTCCTCTATGTATAGTTGGGGAGAGCGAGAGGTGTCTCAGCAGAGGAACAGCGGGGTCTGGGCTGAGGTGCTTCTAAATGGAAAAGCCCCTATGACTGAAGCTAAGCTACTTGCTTTAATGAATACCTGGGACCTTGCCTTGCTGGAGGATCATTTATCACAGAGGGGGGTGGAATGTGGGGGCCCGCGCTGTTCCTCTAGAGGAATCACTAGGTGGTGGTTTGACCTTGGAAGCACACATCCTTTTTAAGTCCACAGTTGGTCTACGCCCGAGAGCTCAGGTGTATCCCCTGCAGACTCAAAGTGCAGATTCCCCAAGTCCTTGGGGTTTTATGTTCTTATGTGCTTAGTAGCTGTTAAAATACTGGCTTGTAATATTTGGTTTTCACATTTTGGGGGAGAGTGCAGAGCTCAGAGCTATGCTGCCTGGTTGCTGGTCTCTGGTTACATGGAAGGACCTGCCACAGCTATCAAAAGCAGAGTATCAGTTTTGGTTAATCTGAGGGAAGCAAGCCCACAGACTCAGATCAGAGCAAAAGGATCTTCTGTCTCCTCAACACAGCACACGACTTTCAGACTCAGCGGTCTGCTCTGGCTCACTCCTACCTTCCAGGGAACAGGCTTACCTGTTGATGCTCACGTTGCAGTGGCTGCCGGAGAAGGTGTTGTTAGTGGAGGCAGCCAGGCGTGAGGCACCCTCCTTCTTTCCCTGGGCCTTCTTTATCTCCCTGTAGTCGTCTTCATTGTCACACTGGGTGGTAATAAGCAGAAGCCAATCAGCTTTGGACTCTGGTGCCAGTGAGCTACAGGACTCTGCCTGTCACACAGCCTCTCGGGAGGTTTCCCTGCCTATCTCCTCTAGAGAACGAGGCAACAGCAAAGCCAGCCCCTGGTGGAGCTTCCACTCAGTGAACTAGGACGTGTGCTGGGTTTATGCATGGCTTAGTGAAGGGCAAGATATCACGTTGTGATCAAAACGTGGATTGTGAAAGCTGTTTAGAGTTAAGCTTTGCAGACTAGATCTGGTCTGAATTAGCCTGTCGTGTCACTGTCCCTCATCCCTTACTGGTATCAGAATGAAGTATACGAAGTGTGCTCTGCCTGAGCTTACTGGAGTCACCGTGGTGGGAAGCCCCAGCTCTGCCTTTTGCGAACGGCCATCGGTGGCTGCTGCCTGGTGTACTTTAGCTCCGGCTCACAATTTCCATCCCCAAACACTTTTAAAGTTCCTTTTGGTAAGCTAGGACCCATGTTGGGTTCTTGCTGCACCGATGTGTTTGACTCTACAGTGTCAGGATGCGACAGAAATACACTCTGGTGCTGCTCACAGGGAGGCAAGAGCTTAATCCAGGGCGGCATCCCCAGGGTTGGGTGGGGGTGTTTTCCAGGAGAAAATGCAAGCATAAAAGACAGACAGAACTTGGCTCTTTTTAGCCAGGACTGTGTGGTGCAGCCTCTGCTATAGAGGGTCTTCGAAGCTCACCTTGTTACAGTGGCCCCATGAAGAGTCCAAAGCCAACTTTAAGTCCTTGGTTGTCAGTTCTGGAGCTTTAGGAGGGGGAGACCCAGCTGTGCCAGTCTGTGTCGGGAGTCTGGTTAGTCGTTTGCATGGAGCATGAGTGGCCAAGGGAATTGTGATGTTTTCTACTGAATGGGAACCTAGTTCCCTTGTTCTGGGCACGCAGACAATGGACACATTTGGTCCTGCAAGGTAAAAGGCACCTGCTGCCAAGCCTGATGCCCCCAGTTCAAGACCTAGGACGACCCATGTGTGTGCTTACACACACACACACACACACACACACACACACATACACACACAATCAAAAAACATTTGCATATGTATTAAGAACAGGGGAAGTAGCTTTTCCAAGGTTCCTTCTTTTCCAAGGTCCTAGTTCTACTTTACAGGGATAAGCTTTTTAATCTTACTGTGTGAAGAAACACATTGTGAGCCTGTATCATAAATTCCCTTGATGATAACAAAGATGACCGTGTCCGGAAGAGACTATGCCTTTGGCATATACCTTCCAAAATGAGGGATACCTTCATCTTGGCCGGGAGAATTGCCTCCAACGTCACCTTATTTAATCAGTTTCCCCTTTCCCCCGCATCCGGCCTGTGTCTGCACACTCAGTCAATCTTGCTGAATGATTACTCCTTCAGGCTGGGGCGGTACTTAAGTACCCACAGCTCTAAGGTGATGGTACGTCCTTATTGCGTGTGTAGAACAACTACTTATGCAATTGTTGGGGGACACACAAGTGCAGCTGCCCACAGACCAGACTAGCAGCTTCTTATCTGGAACTACCTTTCGCCCTCCAGTGCAAAGAGAGACACAGAGAGACCACTCCTCCCGACGCTAGGCCTACCTTGCGTTTCCTCTTGGATTTTGGCAAAGTCTTTTCAGCAGGTGTGTCCAATGCATGGCTGGCTGGGGTACTGTCAGTGTCCTTGGCTGCAGGAGCGCTCAAGACCCCAGGCTCCTGGGACAGGTGTTCTGGGATCCTGGAAAGGAGTGTCAGGTCAATTTTGACCCAGAGAGACCTGACCTCATCACTGTCCTTTAGTGGAGAAAGCAGTTCATTCCTGCCAAAGGGGACCAGCGTGTAGAACTGTTCCTCTAGCTCCTTGGCAATGTCACTGGTGGTTCTGGCGTTGATGGAGCCCACAGAGGCTCGGGAGGTGCTGCTGCTGCTGCTGCTGCTGCTGCTGCTGCTGTTGCTGCTGCTGCTGCTGTTGCTGCTGCTGCTGTTGTTGCTGGTGGCCTCCTTTAGCCTCTGTTCACTCCCGGTGGTGCTTGGAGCCTTGGACAGGATGTACTCCTCTTGCTCTGACTCCAGGTCTGAGTCCGAGGAGGAAGAGGAAGACGAAGATTCTGTTTCAATAAACTCCTTGGATTTAGGGACAATTCTGCTCAGCCCCCGCGTGCGACGCTTCTCACAGGTCACTGAGGAGCGCAGCTCCTTGCGGTGGCCTGTCCTGCTGTTACCACAGGGCCTGGTTTTGGGGGGCTCTAGGGGTCCCACTACGCTCGCCCCCAGCGCGTCTGGGGCCACTGGCTCCTCTGGTCGGTGGCAGTTGGCACTGTCCCCGGCTGAGGTCCTCTCGGTGCGCCTGGTGGGCTTCTTGCCTGCTGACCTGCGGGTAGGCGCGGGTGCACTCTCCGTGGGTGCGCTGGGCACCGCGGGCGGCGGGGCAGCTGCGGTCACAGCCACCGCAGCGGGCGGGGACTTTTGCTTGACACTTTTGCTGCCAGGGACCTTGTTTGCGGTCCTCGGCCGCTGCTCCTCCTTGCAGGCAGTCTTGAGCTCCTTGTCCCTCAGGCTGGCTTGGCAGATCTCAGGAAGTTTCCCGCAGTCTTGCCCTTCATCTTTCACAGGCGTGTAGTATTGATTCCTTTCCGGGCCATGGCTTTCATTTTGGATCAGAATTGGCGGCTTGTGAGGATTAACTTTGTTCAGCCATTTATCCAACTGCCACTTGTTCGAGGACGCAGGTTCGGCCTGAAAACAGAAAACCCGGGACAAACAACACGGCTTTTATAACAGGCTCACTTGAAAGCGGCCCTGGCTGTTTTGATCTTGACATTCTCTGCTAAGCAAAAGAAAATTGAATGGGCTGGCAACAAACAAAATAGAAACACAGGTATGTGGGGCAGCGCTCTGCTGGCACAGAGGATGCCCAGCCAGCCCCTGGCTTCTCCTAAACCATGAAGCAGTTTCAAGTCCACTTAACAAACCAACAGGAAAGCACTGAACCTCCCCGGCTCACCCCTAGAACTTCTAAGTATTATAGTCAGTTATGTGTATCCAGATAGAGCATTCCACGAATATTTGCACATATACGCCCAAATTTGAGATTAAATCTGAGATTTTGTGAATTTATCTGGGAGGCCCTGAGCATTAAAAAGTTCTTTCTTTCATTCTTTCTTCCTTCCTTTCTTTCTTTCTTTCTTTCTTTTTTTTTTTTTTTGTCACCTTTGGGAAAAATCTTTGAACCCAGAACCCAAGCCCCCTCCCTCATTAGCAAATAATTTATGCAGAGAAGCAAGTAGGCTGCAGGTATTAAACAAGAGCAGCAATATTGAAAAAGCTGCCCGGTGTGCCCTGTAGGCCCTGGCAACCTGAGTCCACCCCCAGCCTGCTTCTGTCAGCTCTGCCAGGAATGTCTGGACACAGGAGACTTAGACACTGTTCCCTGAGGCAGTTTTTCTAACTTACTGCAAATCATGGGTGTTACAGTTTTAAAACTCTGACCTACAGACCAGCTCATGCAGAGGGTGCACGGAATTCTCAGGAACAGAATAGGAGAGGCTGGGTTGACACTCCTCCCCACAGAGGTCTACGGTTTTGAGCTGAGTCTGTAAGGGTTTATGTTCCGAAGAGGCTAAAAATGAATCTTTCACAGAGGATGCTGGTTTCTAATAAAAGCTCAGGTTTGTAATGCTAGGATTTAATAAGATAAATAGGAACGGTGCCTCTTGAGAGGCAGTGGAACTTCAGTCACAGATTCCTAAACTGTGACTGAGAATGACATGGGTCAAACATTTGAAGACTCACAGAAATTATTGCCTTAATGTTTCCTCTCTGGTCTTTCTTCTCTGAATCCACTGCATTCACTACTTCAGGGACCAGACAGGAGCCTAGAGTGTAAGTTTTCGACTTTCCTAATGCTGTGACCCTATAATGCAGTTCCTCATGTTGTGGTGACCCCCCCAGCCCCAGCCCCAGCCATACAATTATTTTCATTGCTACTTCCTAACTGTAATCTTGCTACTGTTATGAATCACAAAGTAAACTTCTATGTTTTCTGATGGTCTTAGGTGACCCATGGGCAAGGGTCATTTCATCTCCAAACGGTCATGAGCCACAGGCTGAGAACTACTGACCTAGAACAAGCTTGTCTGTCTTGGTCAGGTCTATCACCTACCTATCTACCTACCTACCTTACTCATCTCCTATCTACCTATTATCTATCTATCTATCTATCTATCTATCTATCTATCTATCTATCTATCATCTATCTATCAATCATTGATCAGTCAATCTACCTATCTATCTATTTGCTGGCCTACCTATCTACCTAACTTACTCATCATCTACCTCCTGTCTGTCTGTCAGTCAGTCTGTCTGTCTGCCTGCCTGCCTGTCAATCACTCACCTGTCACCAATCTGCCAATCATCTATCATTGAGATGGTGCACTGGGCCTTACACATTAGCAGGCAAACAACACCCCTGACCTCCACTTAGAGGCAGAGTCAATCAGGTTCTTCCCTGTGAGAGAGAGAGGTGTTGCTGTCGTGCCCTCCTTCGCATTTATTTTCCCATAATGAGGTGCACATGGACAGCAGAGTTGGGGCTTGGCTAGTTTCAGAGGAAGTGGGCAAGGGGAGGGCTGCGTCGGAGACACTAGGGTACTAGACAGGCCCACAAGAGGTGAGGGCACAAGGCTCTTGGAGGTGGGAAGCCTCCGATCACACGGAGCGAGTGTGTCACCCACTTCAGCTGTGGTGGGGAGCAGGGACACCCTGCTGGTCACTCTTAGCAGATGAGATCTGCCAGGTCTCCCTTATTCAAATGCTTGGGGCCAGGACTCTTTGGGCTTTATGTTATTTTTAGATTTTGGAATATTTATATATAATTATGAGATCACTTAAGGTGGAACCCAAGTCTAAGGGTAGAAATCACGACACTTTATACATATCTGATTGCATGAGAGTACATGCGTGTGTGCATGTGTGTGTGTGTGTATGTGTGTGTGTACATGCCTAAGCATGTTTGTGTACACACCACAGCATGCATGTGGAAGCCAGAGACAAGCTCAGGTGTCAGTAATCATCTTCTGCCTTGTTTGACACAGGCTCTCTAGTGTTGTCTCTGTTGCCGATGACTAGCTGGCTTCCTTCCTTCTTTCCATGGATTTCCCTGTGACTCCTTCCCATCTCACTGTGGAAAGCCTAGGATTGCAGACATGAGTGACCATGCCTGGCTTTCTGTGGGTCTGGTTCTCAGTCCCTCACCCTCATGCAGCAAACACTTCACTTGCAGAACTATCCCTGCCCCTTGGTGGTAAGTTCACGGTTTGAATGTGTACACACAACTGAGTGTTCTGGTGTGGAGTTTCCCACCAGTGCCCTCAGGGCAGCGTTCAGCAGGTTGCAGATTTTAGAGCATCTGGGTCGGGGTACTCAAGTTATTACCTTCCTGGTACTTCTGAGTGTTACATGTGGTTCTCTGTCTTTTTGCTGTTTGTTTCTTTGTTTCGGTGGCTTCTCAGGATAAAGAAGCAGAGGAGCCTGTGGAGGACTGGGTGAGGGTGCAGTGGCAGCAAAGGGGGCGGTAGGAACAGAACAGTTCTTGCCAAAGGGAGCAGAACTTAGTAAATAGCCTTGGTTGGCCTTGAACTTCTGACCCTCTTTCTTTCACCTCCCAAGAGCTAGAGTTCCATGTGAGCCCTACTATAGAGGGTTTATAGAGTCTTGGGAATCAAACCCTCATGCACGCTAGGCAAGCAGTCTACCAACTGAGTTGCAGGTACAGCTGTTTGAAAGCTAATCTGAAGACTATCATCCATGCTGTCCGAGTTTGTTTCCCCTAAATGCTCTATGCCATGTTTCGGTGTCCCCAAGGGAGTGCTGTGTGGAAGCAGGAGGGGCCTCGCAGAACCAATGTGTGTAACCGAGAGGGCTCGGCCGCTAGACGGAGCGCAGAACTCATGCTAACTTGTGCTGCGTTTGGTCCCCATGCCCTCCAGGTTTCCACAGCTCTCAGCTCTTGTGTGGGGCAAACACAGCTGTGTGTGTGAAGAGTCATGTTGGAACTTCAGGGTGGGACCACTGAGAGTGAACTGTAGAATCTTGAACATTTAGGATGGGCCCATTGCCAGATGTACTCTGGGGTCATTTTTTCCCCTCTTGTGCTTCAGAGCTGAATGAATCAGCGTGAAGTATCATTTTCAACACATCACGAAATCACATTCCCTTCCTCAAGGGTCTACAATAACCTCCTATTGCCTCTTAGACAAAACCCGAATTCCCAGACTGGCATTCAAGAGCCATCAACCTGGAATCGTTTATCATTGCAGGAGCACCTACAAAATGCCTCCCACTTTGCATAGATCATCCAGTTTAATCTTTACAGATGAGAAATGTTCTCTGTAATTTGTAGTCGAGGCTTTGGAAAGGCTCTGTGATATGACAAGGCTGCTTGCCCAGGCAGGACTACCTCATACTTGACTATCAGGTATATAGAGGTGTGTAGTATGTGGAAATGTTCTAGGCACAGGCTGCCTCCCTCCTCCAGGACTCTCAGAGTAGCCTTCTGTAAGGGATCTCGGTCAAAAGATTGAAATGTCAACCCTGAACCTAAAATGAGAGTTTTAGATAGACTTTTTTTTTAGACAAAACGTGACTCTTGCAAACAGTGTCTGTGGCCTCTATTACACCAGACAGCATAGTCTTTGGGTGTTTGCTTCCTGGGTGTGTGGCTCGTAGCTTCAACATCATCCACACCACTTTTGGGCTAGGGCCCTGTCCTTTTAACTGCCTTGCAACAGTCATGCCAGGTCTGGGAGCTTGATGGCTACGCTTCTGCTCTCAACAAAAGAACTACATATACCTCTGTTCCTCACGGATGAGGGAGGAGTGCTACAGCGGAAGCTAGCACAGTAGAGGAGAGACCACTCTGGTCATGGAATCTCAAATAACAAGTAATCAGGGGAAGACAAAGCCCGGGACTTCAAATCCTATCCCACAACCACGCGCTGGTGATGCCCCATCTCCCGAGGTGTTACTGAGGTTTCTGCCCTGACTTTGTGTCTGTTTCCTGGAGGTTCCCTGCCTTGTATGCAGGGCTGCAGCTCTCTCCCCTGATTAGTCTTCTGCCCGATTCACATACAAGGTCTCCATGCACACCCTCACTTCATCTCCTCTTTCACAGTACACACCGCCACGCGCCCCAGAGGCGATTAGCAAGAGACTGAGCGGCCATTAGCAGGATGAAAATGCTGCGCGCTCTTGCTGGTTGCAAAGGGGAATCTGCATTGTTCTTTTCTAACACCCGGTTTCTGTCCGAGTCTTCCTTGAAGATCTGCATTGGTCAGATCCACCAGGGAAGAGCCACAAGGGGGAAAAAAGGTTTAGCACAGTATCTAGGTCAGGGGAGGGGGACTATCCAATATAAGAAGAGTTAACCTGCTCCATCCAAGAACTCATAGGATGTGACCAGGGTCTTTCTACAGGGACTCTGGCCACTCCGGGCCAGGGAACCCTGTGTGCTGTCAGTGTGGCAACAGCAAAGGCAGCTTCCAACCCTGAGAAGCAATGGCATGAATGAGCCCATGCCCAATGCCAGGAAAGCCTCTGAGAGAAAAACCGACTGAAAAATTAGTGCAGCATAGGCCAGCCCAGAGGCAATTCACAGTGATGTGCATGTTGGTGGGCTCTCCTGTGTGGGCTCGACAACCTAGTCCGGCCATGCTGCAGTGATCCGTACATGGAAGTGTTGTTCCACAACCGTATTCATAAAGAACAGTTCTTAGGGGTCTTGGTGGGGCACGGGTTTTCTAAGCACTGCTGGAAGGAGATCTTACATACACCAGAACACGAATGCTTCTGCTTCCTTTACTCCCATGAAAGGTGGTCTGGAAGAGAAGTGAGGGCCAAGGCTGTTTGCTTTGAGGCAGTGTAAGTGTGTCTGAGGGGTGGACTGAGGAGTGTGGCTATTGGAGCTGACCTCTCATGAGAGGCTTGTAATATAGGGCTCCATGCTGTCTGACAGGTGGTCCAGACCAGCCACGTCAGGGATGCAGAGTCTTGCTGCTACCTAACACTGCAATGTTTGTCTACCTACAAACTATTCCCCCACCCTAACCCCCATAACGTGTCTATGCAAACTTGGGGGGGGGGAATGCTCAAAGAACCTGACTCTTATTCCAATGAGTACATGTCCCTTGCCGGCAGACAGGGACACAGAGTAGTGTGGTTAATGCATAACTCAGTGTCTGCCTTCTCTCTATACAGACAAGGAAGTGGACACCTTGCATGCTCCCTAAGAACTTAAACTTCAGAGGTCCTCCCCTCTTTGGCCAGGGACCTCTGAGATTCTGAGAAAGGAACAAGAGCCTCCATCCATCTCCTGAAATTCCGGTGGCCTGTTGCTCTCAAGCAAAACCCTAGGAAACCCAGGAGCCCCAGGATGCGAGTTTCAATGTAAAACCAGGACTTGTCACTTGTGATTTTAACCAGCGACGTCATAAAGAGGAACCTGGACAGAAGGCACTTGATGGACCCCATCTGGTCACCCCCACCCCCAGCTCCTGCACCGTCCTGGGATCCAGTACTGTCTTTCATCTTTTTTATGCTCCTTCCTTCTCCCCTTTTCCTTTCTGGCAATGGGGATTGAACCCAGGGCTTGGTGCACACAGGCAAATACTCTGGTCGTGATTCCGACTCCAGCTACGCTTTTTCTTATCATTCAGTATTCTGAACTCTCTCAAAAAAACTGCAGTACAAGGTGGACATGAATAAAGTCCAATTACCTCCTGGATCTTATTCTCTTAATTCCTGGATTTTTCTGTTTCAAATAACATTCCCCATGGGAATGTTAGCTCTGGGCAGACATTCCCAGGCCAACATGGAGCACTGTGACCGCTGGTCCACAAATGCTTGTTGAGTGATACTGAATGCATACACGAATGACGAGGGTGGGATCATGGCTTAGATTCTGGGAAGAGCCAGGTTAAAGTGAATCGGTTAGCGCTGCTGAGGCCTTTGCTCTTATGTGTACGGACAGAGGCAGACACAGAGACGCACAGAGAGCTGGGCAGGCAGGAGAGCACTTGGTGGAGAGGTGAGACAACACTGGGGAGGAGGCTAATTTTAGGATGAATGATGTTTTGCCCTGAAGCAGAGAGGTGCTGAGGAGGGAAGAAGGCTGTGTGGACAGAAAAAACAAAACTGGGCAGGGGCGTGGGGAACCCTCTGTGAACCTGGAACCGGGACGTAACTATTTCCACGTGTGGCGCCAGGATGACGTCGATATGACGTCGGGATTACGCCGTGCTCTACACAGTGCTCCCTTTTCACCACGGGCGGGTCTGCATATTTAGTAATTTGGCCCCTTGGATGTCACAGAGGGGTGTGAACAAAGCCTTTCACTCCACGATCAACAGTGATGTCAACTGTTTATAGTCTCAGGAGGAAACTTTTTACTCACTGCTTAGAAACCGAAGTCCGGGGCTGGGGATTTAGCTCAGTGGTAGAGCGCTTACCTAGGAAGCGCAAGGCCCTGGGTTCGGTCCCCAGCTCCGAATCCGAAAAAAAGAACCAAAAAAAAAAAAAAAAAAAAAAAAAAAGAAACCGAAGCCCACCCTTTTGGCTCCACAGGTCTAAGGACTGGGGTCTCCGCCCTCACCTAAGAATCTCTGGGCTCTGAATTACCGTTTATATCCCCTTTCCACTGAAAGTAGAAACGGCAATGTTTTTATTGTTACCTTATAATGTTTTTATATGAGGCACCTAAATCTTCCCTTTAGATACCGGTCACAGCTGTAAAAGGTTTCATTATTATTTGTAGGTGGATGCTAATTTCCCCCTTTATATTTTCACAAAGAAAACACAATAAAGGGGGTTTTATTAATATTTATAGCCCCATTCTTCTGATCCGTGACAAACTGCAGAAGGGTAATATTCTAAGCATGCCCAATGCATAAAACTCGTTGGCCTGTGATTTACGGGTGGTTCACACTTCCCAAGCGACAAACTTCTCTTGCCTGGTATGCCCCGAGAGGGAGAGACCCCAGCCGTAGGTTATTTCCTGTCAGTGATGTTTATAGCATATGTGGAGATTTCTGGAGGCCAAACAGCGATTTTTTTTTTTTTTTGACAGTAAAAGTTGATGCTTTGTATATGAAAGGAAGCAGTGTCATCAGGAGACAGGGAGGAGAGGACACAGTGGGGAATAGAGCGGGGACCCTAAACCCAACAGCTTGTTCCAGGCTGGAACAGAGGGAGGGTGGGGGTAAGCAGTCAGGATGAAAAGCCAGGGCTGGGGACTCCATGGCCTGGAGCCAGCAGCTGCTGCCTACCTCGGGGCTGGAGCAGTGCGGAGGCTTGCTGCCCTCACTCTCGCTCTCGCTGGAGCTGCTCTCCGTCTCGGAGTCGGAGCCGGAAGTGCTTTCTGAGTCGCTGGAGGAGCTGCTGCCGCCGCTGCTGCTGCTGCTGCCCTTGCTGGATGGCGCGGAACCTCTACAGTTGGTCTGCTGGACCACGGAGCTGCCAGTCCACCAGGTCCCCCAAGAAGGAAAGGGAAAGAGAGCCAAGTAAGCAAACAGGAAACATCAGCGGGCTGCCATCCTGGCAAAGGAAAGGAAGGGGAGGCACAGACTGCACACATCTGTCAAACGGGACCTGGACCCAGGACAACCATCAGGGCCCAGAGCAGCCAAAACCAGACAAAATAAGACCCGGAAATAAACTGAGAGCGAACAGTGCCCACTCGCCGCCCGGCAATAGTCTGATGTGTGGCTACTTAGAGGGAGGTGCTGTGGTGTCCTTGGCTTATTTCAATGTCGCTGCTGCTCTGAGAATGGATTTTCAAATGCATCTCGGACTCCGAAAACCCACATGGGTTCAAGAAAATTCGAAGACCTCAGGATATTTTGCAATCCGTCAAAAGTAACTCTGTTTTTGCTTTAGAAGAAAATGTCTAATGGTGGGGAAACTGTAGGAAAGGCTCAGGGTTCTGTTGTGAGCCTTTATGGCTGCTGGAAGCTTCCACCGACCCGGGGACTGTCAAAAGTTAGACATCTTGCTTCACTCTTTTTTTCCCAGTGTAGAGTCCAGTGCTGAAGTCATTATGGGCACTGGCATGGTGTGTGAGCAGCTGCTCTGGAGTCTTTCGTGAAAGAACTGATGACCATTCACAACAGTTAAAATAAGTCACTCCTCTACGGATAGAAACTGCATCGGCTGACACCTGATAATTACACATGTGCTAGACTCTGCCACGTCAACCCTATATTTTCAACAGTAAAATCTGATCATACTTTCTTCAAGATTTATGTATTTATTATATATAAGCACACTGTAACTGTCCTTAGACGCACCAGAAGAGGGCATCCGATCCCATTACAGATGGTTGTGAGCCACCATGTGGTTGCTGGGATCTGAACTCAGGACCTCTGGAAGAGCAGTCAGTGCTCTTAACCACTGAACCATCTCTCTAGCCTCCCCCATACTTTCAAATAGTAATTCACCAGCCACAAAAATTCAGACATCGCGCATCCATCAGAGAATGCATAAGGCAAAAAGAAAATGTTAGTGCTCACAGGTTATTAAACCCTTTCCAGGCGGAGGTGTCCCTCTTAGGTTAAATTCTAAACTCAGAAAAGTGCTGGTCGCTTTTGAAGAGTTGAGTCAGCAAAGAGTTGCTGGCCACTTCCCAACTGTGACCACCGCTTCGGCAGGACTGACCTCCACTGTAGGTGCTGCCTTTGTGCTCCTTATGGTGTCAAGTGCCAGGGAGACTGGACATGGTATAGGACCCCTTTCAACCATTCCTCAAATCTCAGAAATTTGTCTAAGGGTAATCTCATAAATTCCTCTTTGTGGAGGCTGGGAGGAGGAACAAACTGGTGTCTCTGCTTCTCTTATAGAAGCCACAGGAAAGAAGCCATCTTGGGGACTCTGGCACTAAAAAGCACCTTTCTGGATAGCAGCGGAGCTAGGGGAGATTGGAGTCCAAGCATAAACAACCCCATTGGTGTTTCACTCCTTCCTGCCAACGCCATGCATGGTCCATCCACGGATACTATCTGCCCAAATCCTTCAACATCAGCCAACTGCAGGCTCACACATTGTGTCAGCTGCAGAGATTTTTGTCTTTATTCTGTCATTGGTGTCTGGTATCAAGGAAAGATTTTAGATTTTGAGATGGAGAGGAGAAGGGATAGTTCATGCTCAAAGGACTAAAATATATTTTTTTCCTAAGGATGAAAATCTACCTCTTAGTTGGCTGAATGGAAGTGTGTGTGTGTGTGTGTGTGTGTATGTGTGTGTGTGTGTGTGTGTGTATTCAGCTAACATGAACATCTGGGATTCACACTAATAGTTTTTTTTTTTTGGTTGGCCCCCTAGAACACTGGGGCAGACAGACAGACAGACAGACACACACACACACACACACACACACACACACACACACACACACACACACAGAGCATGTGGCACCATGCTACCAGCCAGGCATAAGTACTGGTAATGTTGAATGAGCTCAAATCCCAGGAATCTCAGAAATTTGAGAACAGTAAGAGTGGAGTTAGCCATTCCCTAACTCTCTGTACCTGGTCTGGAACTTGTAACCATGACACCCCACTGAGAGGACCACCACGGGCACTCAGTCACAAGGTGTAGCACCTGGAATTCTTCTCCATGCTAATGTGGCATCAAGATAGCATTCCCTTCCTGGGTATTCCTTCCCCCCAAAAGGTATATAATCCCTGAGTCATCCCAAATAAATTGTATGTGTTTACATCCTCTATGAAATAAAGGAATATGAACAAGCAAGGATTGCCTCAAAGAACTGCTTTGTTAAGCATTGACGAGGGGAAGGCCTTCCACTAAAGAGATGCTACCAAGGAAGGAAGGCTTTCTCTCCTCCAGCCCCTCCAGTACACCTGGCCCTCGCTCCCAATCAGACTGGATTCCACTCATCCTGGGCTCCATCTCCCCCTCTCTGCCTGGCATGATGGCACCTTGAGGGAAAAGGTAGACCTTGGAACCTCAGTTCCTATTCCTTCTCCCAGTGGTAAGCATCAGCTAGGTGCCTAGAGTGAAGATCGGGATCCATTATGGACTCTCCATTTCAGACTTTGCCCTGACTCCTCTGGTGCTTCCACTCCTGCCACAGCAGAGAGACAGGATGCGGTATATCACACACACACACACACACACACACACACACACACACACACACACACACAAATACACACAGAGATACACATATACTCGGATACACACAATTCAGACATACACATACACACATAGACACACCCATACACTCAGACATATGCAGACACACACACAGAGACACACACACACATATACACAGACATATACACACAAAGACACATAGACACAGACACACACACAATCACACACACAGACATATACACACTGAGACACATAGACACAGACACACATATAGAGACACATACACGCAGGCACACACAGACACACACACACACAGACACATACCACAGACACAGACATGCACATAGACACACATAGACACACAGAGACACACACAGACACACACAGACACACAGAGACACAGACACACACACACACACACACACACACACACACACACACACACACACACACAAATCAAAACCAACAAAACCACAAGCTACACATGATCCAGAAGCATTTTCCTCATTAAGGAGATGGTGGAAACAGGGAGCAAGGGAAGGCAAACTCTTTACCATGTTCTAGAGCAGTGGCTTTCAACCCCTGGATCATGACTACTTTGGGGAGGGAGCCAAGCCACCCTCTCACAGGGGTCCCCTAAGATCACCCGAAAACACTGATATTTACACTGCAGTCTACAACAGTAGCACAATTACAGTTATGAAGTAGCAATGAAGTAATTTTGAGGTTGGAGATCACCAGGACCTGAGGAACTGTACTAAAGGCCCACAGCATTAAGGTTGAGAACTGCTACTGTGCGTCTGAAGACAAGGAAACAAAGATGATTTTGATTGGCTCTATAAAACCATGGTCAATGCCCTCAGTAAGTGCACATAAGTGTTTGGATTCATACGTAGACCTTGCAAGTGCAGCCAAGGCCTCAGCGTGGGTGGAACTCCTTGTGGCCTGTACCACAGGGTGAGGCACTGTCTTTTGAAAAGAGGAGCTTTCATGTCTAGGGGTGTGCCCGTTACACAGCCACAGGCTGCCTTCCTCTGTCACTACCTCCTCTTCAAGAACGAGACACAACAGCCCAGGACAGTGCAAACACAATGGTCTGAGGTAGGTTGGTAGAAAAGCCTTGCACAGCTATGTTTCTCTACCCTGAATAAACAAATGTATTTTAAAAGGAAATTTTACTGGCATAACTACTAAAAAAAAAAAAAAAAAAAAAAAAAAAAAAAAAAAAAAAAAACCCTGGGAGAACCAAGGGCACAGATTTTTCTTCACACTTGGCTTGTAAGAGCTGAGAGATTCACAATACGTCTGGGATCAGGAGTGAAGGCGCAGACAGTCCATTTATGACGGGTGTTTGACTCCGAAGTTTGGGTTTAATGGTGGGGTGTGACAGCACCATGTACTCAGTAGAAAATGCATGCGAAATGTTCAGTTTGAATCTTCCCCTGGGCTTGTGACTTGTCCTCTGGAGATGCTGGGTGTCGGTAGCGAAGTTATCACAAGGGTACACAGCCGAGGCTCTATGGTTGGTAGTGTTCATAGAATTAATACATTAACAATCAACACTGCCTTCAGCTATAGAGGAATGTATCTGGATGTAGTCCCAGAGGAAGCAGAAGAACGTTTGGTATTCATGTTCATCTGATCTGAGGAGAGAAAACACCTATGTCTAGGGAGTGCTTAGAAGGACTCCTCTGGATATCAGGCTGAGAGATCTAACCATTGAATCCTGTTCCCCAGCAGGGAAGGTTCTGCTGAGTGGCCTTTGCATGCATCCCTGGGGAACCATTGGTCACCCTGGTCAGCAGCCAGTGACTTCTCTTGCCTATAGCATGCAGCTATGCCGGGGCCAGGCTGGCATTGGGTTGGGGGGTTACAGACAAAGGGATGGTCACTCCTACAGATGAACACTCAAAGAAGAATTGGCTCAGAATATCGAGGAAGGTTTTAGAGTCACAGAATTCAGGAGGAAAAAGTCAGAAAGACCTTCTTGAAAGGCAATCATAGGCTTACACTTAGAATCCCCAAAGGAAAAGGCCAGCACACACCTGGGTGCTATGCTTACTAGGGATGCTTTGAAAAGTAGACTAGAAGGTCTAAACTTGCCAAGTTTGGCTCTCCAAGCATCCATCTACAAGCCGGGAAGGTGCCATGGTTTACCTGTAATCTTAGCACCTGGGAGGCAGGGCTGGCATCCTCTAGCAAGCTAACTAGATCAATCAGCTAAACTAGCAATCTCTAGGTTCAGTGGTCAGTGAGACCCATTTATTTTCAGTAAAGTAAGATAAAGATCTATCAAGGAAGCTACTCAATGTCAGCCTTGACCTCCACAAGCAAGCACACACACACACACACACACACACACACACACACACACAAACATATACCCTATGTGTGTAAACACACATACATGTGAAAAAAAAGGTTGACACAGGAGAAGTTTTTCTGAATTGATTACACAGATGGTTGGCACGACAATACAACTTTGTGTGCTTCTTATGTTATCTACTAAGGTCTGGACCATATCCTATTGGAAGAGCATGGAGACACTGACTCTGAAGACATGAAAATGTATCTGAAATTATGGAATCATCTTTGTATCTGCTGGATGGGTGTTATACACCCGGAACCCCAACACTCAAGAGGTAGAGGCAGGAGGATCACAAGTTTTAGGCTGGCTTGGGTCAAAACAAAAACCCAAACACCAGCCTCCCCCAAACAGAACCAAACCAAACAAAGCCCCTCCAAATTAAAAGCAAAGTCTTTGGGTCACCAAGCTTAGCACAGCTTGGCACAGTTGAGTATCCACAGGCAATTACAGAATGAATAAATAAATGGAGAGCCCCCATCAGTGATTTAATTGATGTTGACAAACCAGATCTCATTTTCATGAAGTTACGGTCTCCTGGCTCTAGCAACACAAACGTGAGAGGGATCCAGCACCTCATGCTCTCTTCCAATTCTCAAGACTTTTTCCTTTCAGAGAATGTGTTCTAAAATGAATTATAAATTCCATTACTATAACGTAAGCAGGCTCCCCAGGAGAGTTTGTTTCTGCTTTCTGTTGATTTCATGAACTGGTCTGCTGGTGTTGTGAGTGTCCGGACTCAAATATTTCAAACACACCTTTGAGAGATGCCCGGCATTCTGGGGGATGTGTTTGCCAAATCCCTGCCTTAGTCCACATTGACACATCCCCTCCTCTAGAATCTGGCCCAGGCCAAGTCTACATAGATGCTGAATGCAAAAGACACCTCCCAGACCTCACAGTTAAGACTCAAGGTCTCAAGCCTCCCTGAATAAATGCCCCCAAGCTGTCACAGCTTCCTAGGGACAAATGACAAGGGAGGGGATCCTGAGGTACAAGCTATAGACCCGGAGGCTAGTGCTTTTCTCAAGTACTCTGTAAGAACTTGACAAACATGTCCTTTGCAAGCCACCACTAGGGCCTGGGTGATGGTAGTCCCTCAGGGTTAACATCTCCACTGAGAGCAGCTGATCTAAAGTTTCCTCATATTGGAAGTGAGCTGAGCAAGCAGGCTGAAGCACTTCACTGTGGACAGGATACCCTTCCCAGATCTAAACTGATAGCACTGCAGGTTTATACCAAATCTTGTTTATTTTCATTCCCCAGGGAGCAACTTCTGTATTTTGCATGACTTTTGATGATCCCCACTCTTGTGTCACTAGCAAGCCTCCAGCTCCATTTTGATGTGTCTGTCCCTGTACCATGACCAGTGTTCATCTTTCACCATCTTGTTGGGCTGTGCCCCATGCAAGCTGTTGGCTTTGCACATGCTATATCCTGTGTCAGAAGTCCTTTCTCCCTTTCTTCTGGTTCTCCCTTTTACTCTTCTCTGAGGACCGAGACACAGTGATACGAGCTCTTGTCGAGCTTTCTCCAATGCCCTGGATGTAACCAATACTTTCTCCTCTGGGTTTCTCTAGCACATTGTTCATTGAGCTCCTGACTCTGTTGAGGATGGAATCATTGGATGATCTGGATCATAAGAAGATCTACCATAAACAGATCCCAAATAAATGTAGCTATGATAGCAGCTCAAGAGATGTACATACCCCTCCCCCACAGTTTGTCTGTTTTTGATACTTTGGGGATGCCTAGGATTCCACTAGGTTTCTATTTACCTACAGGTTGAAAATGGAAAGGCCAACATAGAAGACAAACTGCATAGAAGAGTACAGGCAGGTTGTCTATTGTCCAGTGGCATAATCCTGGACCCTGGGCTCGCCAATGGGGAAGTTGTAAGGCTGGAGGACCTTGAAGAGCTTAATGTGCCCCTGTCCCCACAATCTCTCTGATATATAATTGTGAGACGCCAGTGGTATAAGATGTTTAGACCTTCCAGAGGAAACCCCCTGTCCCAATGGTTGTATCAATTCTCCTGATTTGAAAATACTAATATGAAGTTTTAACAACAGGGTTCATTGCATTGTAGCATTAAAAAAACACCTGTAGGCCAGGGCACAGGACTGAAAATCATAGTTGATAACCGGTAAGTACTTTGAAAGTGTGAGTGGCTCCAGTTAGAGCCGTCAGACTGAGAGATATTCAGCTATAATTTCACAGGGATTCAGATAAGCAGGCAAGCACAACAAATTATTGTTCATGGCCTGCCTTTAAAAAAATTAATATTATTTTCTTATTTGTGTGTGTGATGTATCAGTACCATGTGTCTATTGGTGCACACAGGGCCAGAAGGCCTTGAATTCTCTAAAGAAGGAATTACATGCAGCTGTGTTCTGGTGCTGAGAACCAAGCTCTTAGCTCTTCCTTTTAATCATTGGGACATCTCTCTGACTTCCACATATTATATATATGACTTCCATAATATATGTGTATGTGTGTGTGTGTGTGTATATATATATATATATATATATATATATATATATATATATATATTGCATTTTGAGATAATTAGTATGTCACTGGAAAATAGTAGTGATCTTCCATGTGTCCTTGGCCCAGTTTTCCCCAGTGGTTATATCTTAGGTAATAAGATGGATCAACATAGCAAACCAGAAAATGGCAATGGCACAGTGTGGGTGTAGCTCTGGGTTGTCCTAAACCAGAAAATGGCAATGGCACAGTGTGGGTGCAGCTCTGGGTTGTTTCACATGCTTGGATTCCTGCCAACACATGGAGGAGCCATCACTAAGCTCTATCTAAGAACCATGGCTTCTTCTCTGCCTCTGCTAGAGCTGTGCCAATTCCTGGCAATCATTGATTTGTTCTCACCTCTAAAACTATGTTGTTTTGTAAAGTACACTTTATATAGTCTAAGTCCTTTTAAAGATCAGATTTATTCCAGTCACCTTACCTATGGGTGTATCACTTTAAAAATACAATCACCACATGTTCTGAGACCCATCCAAGTTACTGAGCATATATACTGAGTAGTATTCCATGGTCATTTAACCATCTACCCATGGAGGGACATTTTGATTGTTTCTAGTGTTATTAAAAATAAAGTTGCTATCAGTGGTTTTGTATAGGGTTTTGTGCAGAAGTAAATATCCATTTCTCTGTTAAGGAATATGATGACTAAGTTGTATGATAATTGTCATACATTCAAACTTCTTAAACACTTAAAAATTCTTTTTATTTTGTTTAAGTGTTTTGCCTGCATGTATGTATTATGCACATGTTTGGTGGCCTCAGAGGCCAGAAGAGGGTATGGGATCCCCTGGAATTGGAATTACAGATGCTTGCAAGCTATGGGTGCTTGAAATCAAACCTGGGTCCTCTGAAAGACCTCTGAAAGTGCTCCTAATGACTGAGTCATGTCTCCAGATCTTGAATACTTTTAGATTTTCTTTCTCTTTCTTCTGTTATTTGGTGCTAACCTCTCTTGGGAATTGAGGTGTTTATTACCTTGTCATGTTGTGCTCAGTCCCTGGGAATCAGTTTGCTTTTAAGTTCACATTACTCAGCACTAATATTGCTACCTCTTTTTTTTATTTAATTTTAGTTTTTAAAAAATTAAATAACCTGATACTTGTACATATTTATGAACTGCATGATGATGTTTCAATACATATGTCTACTATGTAATACTCAAATCAGGGGAATGGTATTTCTAATGTTGCTTCAACTATCAGATGCAACTTATAAAATCTACAAGATGAAATGTGGAATTAAAATGACTATAATTCATTATATAGATGCATGAAATATAATCATGTAATCATGCTTCTATGTAAATATGTTGTTTTCTGTGTATATCAAGGTCCCTTTTTCCCTCATTGAGCCGAATGTGCTGGTTTTCCTTATGAAGTATCTGCCATTCCAGAAGTATTTCTCTGCATACAGAATGGCTGATGGACAGTTTTCTTCCTCTAGCACTTAAGTGAGGCCTCCAGGTTTCGGAGTCCAGTGTCCCTGAAATGACTCTGTTTCCCTGACATGCTTGGAATTGTCTCTTACTGTTTAAAAACTACCTTTTTAAAAGGCAGGGTCTCATGTAGCCCTGGCAGGCCTCAGACTTATTGTACAGCTAAGGAGGATGGTTTTGATCTCCAGGTCCTTCTGCCTCTGACTTCTGAGTGCTGGGAAAACAGGCATATGACACCACTGCAGGATTATGTGGTGCTGGGCTGTGAGCCAAGGCCTCACACATGCTAGGGAAACATTCTAACCACTATGATGCACATCTAGGCTCAGGTCTTCTGCTGTTGGAAGTTTGATTGTGCTGTCTTTTTTTGTTTGTTTGTTTGTTTGTTTTTTTGTTTTTTGGAGCTGGGGACCAAACCCAGGGCCTTGCGCTTGCTAGGCAAGTGCTCTACCACTGAGCTAAATCCCCAAC
Source organism: Rattus norvegicus (assembly GCF_021556685.1). Lineage (NCBI taxonomy): Eukaryota > Metazoa > Chordata > Mammalia > Rodentia > Muridae > Rattus > Rattus norvegicus. The sequence goes on from NC_141542.1 coordinate 55,622,223, forward strand.
CCATGCTGTGCTGTCTTACTGTTGCTGTATACACACCACTAGCCATGTGCTGTTGGAAGTTGGATTGTGCTGTGCTGTCTGACTGTTGCTATATACACAACTCTGGGCATGTACTAAGGAGTTTCCAGAAGGGTCAAGGAGAGAAAATGCATGCGGAATGTGGGCCCTGGGTTGAATAAAGGGGGTTGGGGGAGTATTCATCTGTTTCCTATGGACATACTATGATCAGTTGCCTCATCTTCCTGCTTCTGTAACTGCAGTTAATCTCTCTACTGTACCTCCCCTGCTACCAATGGATGATTGTTCCCTCAAACTACAGGCTAGGATGAACCTTCCTTTCTTAATCTTAAGCTCATTTTGTCATGTGTTTTGTCTAGCAATGTGAACAGCAACCAACTCATGTGCCTCTACCTGGGTTTCCTTGGCTTCAGCCTACCTGGGGTTCATTTGGCTGCTGGAACCTATAGGCTTATTTGTTCTGTAAAAATTGAAAACTTTCAAATAATTCATCTTCATTTTGAATACCTTCTGAACCAGTTTTTCAGCCTCACACACTTTCTCCACTCTTTTTGGGACCCTTATGTATACATATGTCCAGGTTTTATGATGCTGTTACAAACTTCCTGAGTTGAAGGCTATGCTCAACTATCTTTTAGTGGTAGTGGAACTGCCTGGGATGGTCATGTCACCTCTCGGCACACCACACCCCTCTTGCGGGTGATCAGCGCCATTTTCATTTTTTTTACTTTCTAAATGTATGCTTAGTAACAGCTTTTAGATCAAATCTTAGACCAGGTACTTATGTGGATTACTTTTTTTCACTATGGGATGCTGCTGTACTGAGGTTTTAAAAAAGGACAAGACGGGGATGAAGGTTAGCAAGGGGGAATGTGGACCCTGGAGGGAATGGGAGCTCCTGTGGGAGAACACAGAAGAGGTGTTGTGCAGCCGCCAGCAGCATGGCTCCCATACAGTGGGTGGAAGCTGGGTATGGCTTGGGTGGAGGCAAAAGCCATAAAGTAGACTTATATAGCATTGACCAGGCCCCAAAGGGCTCCAGAACCTTCTACTGGCCTTAGAGTAGGATAGAAGTTGACAGCAAAGAAATTCAGTAATACAGTCCATAAACGTGGACATGAATTATGCTATTGGAGCAGCTGGGATTTTTTTTTTTGACATAAGCCACCAAGTCCAGAGATGTGGCTCAGGCCACCGAGCCACGTGCAGAGTCCTGCTGAGAATTCGAGGCTGTGTCCATATGCCAGGGTGAGAAGAGCTTGGGGGCTAAGGCCGGACCACTAGTTTCAGATACTAGAGAGCAGAGATGTCACCTCTGGGTCCCTGGTCATCCTTGGGTTTGTTTCCTTTAAGTGTTCTTGCTGGTGAGTCTGGCACCAGGGCTTGGGAATCTGCCTCAACAGTGACAAAACATTCTTGAGTTTCAGAGTGTCGATCAGAGCCTTGGGTTCATGGAGCCTCCATTTGACAAATAGTACTTGTTAGGAAACACATGCTCTTGTGTTCTGGGATAGCCTTGTGTTGTTACTGTGTTGCAGGCTTTTCTCCTTAGAATGCGGTGAGGGATATTGTCATCCTGATGGACCAAGACACAAGAGCTATGGTTTGGGGCTCTGGGTTATATTGTATACTCTTACTTTCATTTGGGCAAATGCCTGTATGTAGTCCAGCACATCAGGAATAAAGGGGAAAATACAAGAAGGTGCGAACATTCCTTGGCTCTCTCCCCAAACATTCCTGGGCTCGTTGATGGTCTTTACGGATAACATAACGTTTTAAATGTACCATTCCTACCTAGGGTTCTAAGTGCCTGCCGTGTTTGAATATCCATTTCTTTCCGTAGATTTGGGTGAATTTCAACAGTAATTTTGCTGACTCACTTCCAAATGCCCCAGACTTATTTCAGTAATCTCTGCTTCCTGTCACTCATTCAGGGAGTACCATGGCTTGGCTTACTCCTTGTAGTTTAGCATCCTCTTTTCCCTCAACCTTTATAAATATTCTATGACTGTATTTGCGAATTCACAAACCTTTGCCACTCATTCATTTTGGGAGGGAGATTTTTTTTTAAATTGTTATTATTTTATTTTAACTCTATCCTTGATTGTGCCGCAGAGGCAGCATCAGGTCCAATATCTCATCCTGAAGTCTCCCATGACCCTCTATGAGGCAAACTGACTAGGGCACATTGATAATGTCTTAAACATTAAAAGAAATCCACGTGGATGGTAGCTATGCTTCTTTTGGAACACGTGACCAATGTTTGGAACACGTAAACATTCTAAAACACATTTTGGAATGTGTAAAATACTATTTATTCAGTAAGTAAGGTCTGTCTGAGAAGCCTCCATTTAACTGTTTCTGTGACTATGTTGAGCCCCATGGCCCCTGCGGTGGGCCCTCGGGAGGGGGGGGTCCCTGTACTCACTACCGGGAAGAAAACATGACAGACATACGTTGAACTGTGATTCAAGATGGGGGAAGGCCCTAGAGGAAGTTGGGCTAGCCCCTGCACACCTCATCTCTGAGTGTCCTGGGCTGGCTAAAGTCATGGCACCTCCTGACTTACTGAACAAGGTCAGCACTATATTCCCCTCCTGTCCTAGGAGCTATTTGAGAGATGGGGCCAAGAAGCAGCAGCTGTCTGTGGTGACATAAATTTGCACTCCTTGCCTTAGGTGATGTTAAAAAAACTCGTTTTTGTCTACAGTGACGCTTCAAGGGAGAACTCAGTATTCTGGCTGTGGTGACGGGTACTATGATGTAGCCTGGGACCTGTGTGGTGTCAGAGAGCTGGGACCTGCTAGTACAACTCGTCCCCTGGCAGAGAAGGCTAAGGATGTGGGTGATCCCAGGTGAGCGGGTGAGAGGCCATGCTGGCAGGGGTGAGAGGAGGCCATGCTGAAGGCCTGGGCTGGGTCACACACCAGCTGTCCAGAGCAGGTGGTGTCACATGGACAGACAACCTTAAAGTGCTTCGTCCGACCTACTCTTAAGGACAACATGGCTGTCCGTCTTTATCTGCCCATTCGTCCTCAATCTTGCAACTGTTAGAAGAGCAGCCCCGGAATGTCTCTGCTCATTCCTCAGTCACCAGCAGACAACAAGGTGCTGAGAGACTGTGGGCTGTGGTAACTTACTGCTCTCCCGAGCTTCTCTCCAACTGTCCTCTGGGTTGTACCCTGGGTTTGTTTGTAGAAGAAAAGTCATGCTGAAGGACAAATTCAAGGGCCATGAGTCCCATCAGCCCCATGCCCAGTAAAATGGTCCATGAAGAAAGGGGCTGTCCTTTGAGGTGCAGCTCTGGTGCCTTCCGGCAGGTGCAACATTTACAGCATGTCCCATTAGATACCCTGCCACTCCCGACTTATTTATAGGGTTCTGAAGTTAATTTCTGTATGTTTTTAGCTCCCAAGACAGTGCAGCCCCAGACAGCTGCCCCGTGGGGACACTAGAATCCAGGTGATGGTAAAAATTTACCCAAGCTCTTTGACTGCCTTTCACAAAGCAGCCTCACTGAGATCCGTTTACTCCTTCTACCTGCTTGTTAGCTTTCTCTTCTAACTTATTTCCTTCGAACAGGGAGTGTGCTTCGCTATTCATACAGTTATTTTAAAGCATTCCAAGCCCCTCTCTTGACTCTCAATAAGCCTATGACTTAGGGCAGGGTGGAGGATCAAGGGTCTGCTCCAGGTCAAATACATTTCACTGTTCGTAACAGACAGGGGCTAGAACCTGGGCCTTGGCTTCTAGTAGCACAGTCAACTGTTGGAGGAGTGGATTGGTCCCTGAAAACGAGAATAAATCAGTGGCTTTTCTGGTCCCTGATCTTTGAAAAGGCCCTAGATGACACTTCTCACAGACACACCTGAGTTACAGGAACGTCCTCACCGGGGGGTGAGGTTGGGAGGACAAACCCAGCTTGGTTTATGACAGCTGACAAGAGCAGGACTTGAGCCTGATTCAGTTACAAGTCTGGGTCTCAGATTCTGTGAGTGGATTCCCCTCACAGCCCCCTCAGCTCCCAGGCCTTAAGTCTCGTGCCCCTGAGTGAGATGCAAATTAAAAGTTGGGGATATTTAGATAATTCTGCTGTCTAGGAGGCATCGGCACATAGGCTTTAGAACCAGGCCTGGATGGACTCTTGCCTGCTTTGCTTAATGGCTGTGTGACTTTGGGGAAGTTAATTATTATCTCTGAGCCAGATTCTTCATGAGTATGAAAGGGATAATATTTGAGCAAGCCCCAGATGATTGCCAGGTAACCCAAATGAGAGAACGCCGGGTGTACTTAGCACGGGCCTAGCATATAGTTAATGTTATTCCTCATTTTTAAACATAGCTACTCTTATCTTGATAGCCTAAGAAAGACCTAGTAGCCCCTTCGACAGCTTACATGGTCTTTTTTTTTTTTTTATTAAAATTGTTTTCATTTTGATTGTTTTGGTGTTAGGGATTGGATCCGGGGCTTCTAGAGGTAATGAAAATGTCTTCTATCAATAAGCTACAACCCCAGCCTGAGTTGAGCTGGTTCTTACCCCTACTGTCCATCTGGTAATTCCATGGCATTCCACCATGTCTGCTCAGGAAGGGACTGGCAAGAATGACTGGCATGGTGTGAATGTCGCAGGCAACACCTGGCCTATGAGCCTATGACAGTGCCTCTCAGGGCCTCCTCTTCTAATCCCAGAATGCCCCAGTGCAAAGCCTGACAGCTCCAATCAAGGGCAAAGGAGGACCCTGGGCAATGGAAGAGCCCGGATCTCCCTCTGAAATGAAGTTTGGCAGCTGAAAACCCTCCTCCTCACTTGAGCTCTGAAAATAAACCAATTCCATGTCTCTGCTGTATTTTAAAGGAAGCCAGCATCTGAGTGTCATCCGCCTGTGGCGTTTAATTTGCATCTCACTCAGGGGCACGAGATTTAAGGCCTGGGAGCTGAGGGGGCTATGAGGGGAATCCACTCACAGAATCTGAGACCCAGACTTGTAACTGAATCAGCTCAAGCCCTGCTCTTGTCAGCTGTCATAAACCGAGCTGGGTTTGTTTCTGTGAGGACGCTCCTCTTACTCAGGTGTGTCTGTGGGAAGTGCCATCTAGGGCCTTTTCAAAGATGAGGTCACTCTGATGACAGACTGTATCTGGAAACATGGGTCAGGGACCACAACCAAATAAGAAAAGCACAGTGGAGACAGACATGTTTCAAAACCAGAGGCCCCACGGGAGGTGGGGGTTGTTTCTAGGACTTTTCAATGCCAAGGTCCAGTGGCTCACCCAGGAAGCAGAAGCTTCTCTACGTTTCTCGAGGTTGCCCCAGGCTTGTGGTTAGTGGGCACACATAGTGGGCAGTGCACAGGAAGGAAGCTCTGGTCTGGCTTCTTATTAAGCCCATCACCTCTTCTGAATCACGTGCTTGAATTCTCTCCCATGCCCACAACAAAACTAGTTCCACACAAGGTTAGCTTAGACTGGGAACAGACAGAGCCAGCCCTTCAAGTTCTCCTGCAAAGAACTAGTCCTGGGGTAAGGTGAGTGATAAGAGAGGTTCTTGGCAGGGAGGCCAGCCATGAGCATCTTCCTCTCACAGGATGCTCCTCCATTAACGAGAACTGGGTGAACAAGACAATATAAATTCTCACCCATCTGCTCAGAACAGCCTTAGTTCCTACGGTCCCTCAGCATGGGTTCCACCAAGGCCAGAAGCTTGGTTCCCAGTGAACTGACGTTCAGAGGTGTAGTACAGTGAAAAGTGATTTGGTTGTGAGGCTGCTGTACTCTGAAGTGATTAAGCCATTCTTGAAGGACTGGATTAGGTCTCTCAAAGAGAGTATTGTTATTAAAGAACATATTTGGCCTCTCTGGTCTTTTGGTTCCTCATTACCACACATGCCCTTTCTGCTCCTTCATCTACTATGTTGTAATGGAGTTGGAGGATATCTGCTAGATGCCAGCACCATGCTGTTTGGAATTTCCAGTGACCAGAAGCACGAGACACATAAAGTATAAATCCCAGAGATTCTGTTATAGCAATAGCAAACAGATCAAGACAACAGTTGACAAGGTAAATTTGACAAGCCATCTTGGTTAAGATCCCAATAGAGCCATTTGGTCAAGAGTCTGCACAGCTGGGCCGGAGGGGCAGCTGTTCTAATAATACTTCACTGTGGGTCTCAACTTCCTTATCTTCTAAAAGAAGGGCTTGAAGTATGAGATCTCTTCTCCCAGTAGGCTTCCAGCGTTACACAGTTGCATTGTTACTTATCCCTATATATAGTTACACAGTTACTTATTCCTAAGACTGAAGGATCCTAGAATTTCCATCTACGAGTTAAGGTTAAGTGCATTTTAAACTCCTTTCCTATTCCCTAGGCAGGCTGATGAGCTACTCACTACAGTTAATAGAAGATGACTATAAAATGACAAGATTCCTTGTAATCGCCTCCTATATTTGCATATAGGAGTACCATGCAACATTTTGGCCTATGCCATCAAGTTGCTGGCTTCACTGCCTCTAGGAGTCTAGATAAAAACTAACATTCCCACTATTATGTACATGGGCATCCCCCAGAGATCCAGCCAATCACAGGGCACTCCACACCCACAGATCCAGCCAATCACAGGGCACTCCACATCCACAGATCCAGCCAATCACAGGGGACTCCACGTCTATAGATTCAACTAATCAGTGATCGAGAAATATACACCCAAATCCTGCACGTATGCTGGGCATGTAGAGAGCATTTTCCTGTTTCTCCCTAAAGAGTGGAGTGTGGTAGCCACTTATCACTACCGCTGTGTTATGGAGTAATCTAGAAAACATAAAGTACACGGTGAGAGGATGTGGGATGCTCTGTAACATACTTTGCGGTTAGACCTGAGGGAATCTGAGAATCAGTAGGTGTAGCTTTCTGCAAGGGCATCCTGAGCCGGTTTCTGTGGGTGCTGCTGGATGGCTGTGCTCTGCCTCCCAGATGTAGGTAAAGTGTCTTTAGGATCTAAGGTTGGCCTTTGGGACACCCAGCTTCACCATCACAGAGAATGCAATATGGTTCTCAGAAATGACACTGCCCCAAGAGAATCAAAATTCCATAAACCTCTCACTCCAGCTCCACCTTCTCTGATGGAGCCCTTCCAGCAAGGCTGAGCCTGCTTTCCCAGTGAACTGTGCTCAGAGGCAGGACAGAGCGGGTGACTCAGAGGCATGGAGGCAGTCCTTGTGGACAGAGAAACTCCATCGGAAACTTAGCTCTGATATTCTCTCAGAATTTCTCTCTTTTTCAATGAAAGAGAGGCAAGTTGGAGCCTCCCGGGAGGTGGGCCATTAATTAGACATTAGTACCCAGAACACTGTGTACTTGAGTTGGTATCTAGGAGCAAAAGGTATTAGGGACCTTGGGATGACAACAAGAGATACAAATTTTAAAGAAATACTTCATTAAGATTTAAAAAACCTAAAAGATAGGCTGTTCCTAATGGCCGGCCAATACACCCACCAACTTCCGCATCCCCAGAGTAAGGACGGCTACCAGTACTCAGAACAAAATGCAAATTTGAGCTCCTTGGCCAAAGAGTAGGAGGAAGGCCTGCATTACACCAAAACAAGGACACAAGTCTGCCTCTTGTATTGCCTCTCAGTTGGCATGCGTTTTTATTTGTTACTTCATGTTGTGCTCTTTGGCTGCCATAGAGGCACTGTGAGAGTTTCAGGCCTGTTTCCAATTGTGTTCAGGTTAAAGAAACTTTCCTGTTGAGCTCTCATTATAGCAGGTTATAAGCAAAGGGCCTTACTTGCAGGCTGTGGTCTTGATTCTGAGGGGGTCCTCATTAGTAGGTCTGTGGTGATGCTTGCTTCCAAACTCTGTTTCTTAAACACGATTACTCCCTTGGATGTCGCATCATATTAATTATTCATTGACTAACTTTTTCCGGCAGTAATTAATGAGATAAGTCACACAATGGAAACGGTGGTAAATATGTAATATAAAGCAATTACTAAAGTAGTAATTTTCATTCATAATTATTCTAATTACACGGGAGCCAGCTTATTTCAAGCCCTGTCTCCACAGAGCTTCTTTCGAGCTTCTGAAACCGTTTCCAACTCGGGAGACTCTTTCCCACTCTACACTAGTGAGCAGGCAGAGGTGTTCAGGCAGATGGGTAGCTGGAAGGTATTAGACGGGACCTGGGCCATTTGGAAGGTTGGGATCTCGGGAGCCTGTTTTTTAAAGAAAGACAAAGACAGAAGAAACCTCTGGCTTCAGCAAGATCAGCTAGAAACCTGTGCAGTCTTAAAGGGCTCTGCATCAGACATCTGTCTACACATACACACACACACACACACACACACACACACACACACACACTCCCACATACTCCCATACACACACACACACTCCCACACACTCCCATACACACACACTCCCATACACACACACACACACACTCTCCCACATACACACACACTCCCACATACACACACATACATACCCCCACCCACACACTCCCATATACACACACATACACACACACACACACTCCCACCAACCCCCACCCATACACTCCCACATACACACACACACACTCACACACAAACACACACACACACACACACACACACACACACACACACACACACACACACACACAGGGAGAGAGAGAGACTCAATAGCATAAGCTGGAACTACAATGCTTATTCTATTAGTTTGTCAGTTATGGTTTTGCCTGGGGTTGGCAATGAATCCCAGAATCTCAGACACCGTCTAATGTGGAGCCTCCCCTCCCCTCCCCTCTCCCTTTTCTTCAAAGAGGAAAGTCAGCCATAAAGGAAACGATGGGAAAACAGGACATTCCGATCCCTTCAAGATCCCAAACTTTTTCTTTCTCATTTTGCTTTTAAAGCCGCACATTGACTATTTTACTTTGTTTTTAGAATTTGTGCCTATGTGTGTGGGTATGCGCACAGAGTGCCCACAAAGGCTATGGGATCCATTGATGCTGAGTGATAGGGAGCTGTGAGCTCAGTGCGGGTGCTGGGAACTGAGCTTAGTCCCCTGGATGGGCCTTACACACGCTCACCTGCTGAGCCATCTCAGCCCGTTGACTCTTCCTATGTAATTTCCAGCCAAGATCAAACAGTGTTACAGGAAATTCCCTTTTTGATGGTATTTGAATTGAAAGGTGATTGTGTGGGATTGCCAGATGAAATGCAGGACACCTATTGAGACCTAATAGTTACATATTGGATACTAGGCAACATTAAGATGCCATTTATACCATGAAATTATCCATTGTTCATGGCCTTTGATGGGCCACCTCTGCCAGCCTCAGGTCTATGGCACTTCTTGCCCATCCCAGGTCAAAGCACATGCAGCAAAGCAGAGAGCAGGGGATGGAGATGACTGAGCAGGGAAGATGAATGATATCCAGAAACTGTATCCTTGCTAGTGACCATAGCCTGTGGGTCGTACAGCAGGATTGGAGACAGAATGACAGGCGAGAGGATTAATTACAGTTAATCGCAGACAGGGAACACAGGTCCTTCACTGTATTTTAGAAGCAATTTAGAAGCCCTTTGTAGGGGATGGGTGAACAGTCAGAAGACAGAAGTACCACAGTGGTAAAAAAAAGCCACAAAATTCAGGGTCGATGTGCTTCTCTCAGGGCTTCCGCATAAGTGGCCACTTTCCTACTGAAATAAAACCTGTTCCTGATTTGATGACTGAAACACCCTCTGGCTATTTCTGACTTCTGAAGGGGTCACAGGAAGAGGCTACAGTGTCTATAAAGAAGAATGGAGACAGCTGTGGTTCAGCCCAGGCGTGCAGAATGCTGTTACTAAGGCGTCTGCCGGCACAGCCACTCCCACCCTGGGCTACAGTCTGTGGTGCTCATACAGTCAGACAAGGGAAGCTGCTATCAAATTGGCAATGATGTTGGCATTTAATGAGAGCTCACTGTAATCTTCTACTGAAAAGAAAGCTAGTTCTGCACACCTGGGCTCCACCTCCCACACTCTTGCTTCTTGGAGTATTTTATTCGTATACTACAAAAAGGTAGATAATTCCTTTGGAAAACAAGCTACCTCCTTTACACCACATGCATTTATTTGTGTGCCGGGGACTGAACCCAGGCCTTGCAAGTGCTTTACCCCAGGCTACACCCTGCCATTGCAATAGACTGAGCTTGCCTTTGAATGTGGTGTGCAGGCCAGTGCCCGGGTGCCATTAGTTTGTTCACTGAGAATTGAAACAGTGTATAGCTTGCCTTTGAAAATGTGGTGTGTGGGAGAGTGAAGGACTGCTGTTGGTTTGTCTATTCACTGAGAATTGAAACAGTGTCTATAGGATGGTACCTCCTCTGTTCTGAGTGCTGTAAGAAATACCACTCAGTGAGTGGCTTCAATAAGACCCTCAGTTCTTGCACTTCTGAAGGCTGTGAAGCCCAAGCCAAGGTGCTAACACACTCATTTGATGGCAAAAACTCTTTCTGGCATGCCCACAGCTTCCTCAGTGTGCCTACACAACTTCTTCCCTGTGTATGCTTTTTAAGATCACAGGAGCTCCTGACTGTATTTGAGTCTAATTACCTTCCAAAGTTCCCCCCCCAATACTATGAGACTATGGGTTAGGGCTTTAATGGAAGACTTTGTGGGGGTCTGGGAGCACACCAGTCCTCAGCTCACCACAGATGCAGGGACTTGTAAGGCTGACCGTCAAACCAGGTTTCACTGCTGACCCTTTTGGAGGCTACTCCATGGCTGGGCACCCCAGAAAGACCAGGAGAGGATCTCCTGAACATACTCATCACCAGGTGAAGGGGGAAGTCTGCTGATGTATGATAGGAATCACTGAGAGGCATCCAAAGGGAAGGTTGGCACGGGAAGGGTGATTATCAGCTAAATCCTACAGTGGGATCAGAAAACATAAGGCCACCTATAGGAGCTACTGAAACCTGTCACTGTCACGCGGAGCTTAAGACATGGTCTTCATTGTTCCCTGGAGAAGTGAACCACGGTACTAGATGACAGATTCTTATTTTAGAATTTGAGAGGTTGTCATACTTCAGCAGCCATACCACCGGGAATGCCATAGTCAAGGCATGTAGGTTCTGATTTCTCTATAGTCTTGCAGATGGTTTGTGCACGTTTTGAAAAACCAACCCCTCCTCCCATGATGTGTAATCTCACACTGGTTTACCTACAGAGGGGACACCATCTATACTTACTCAAGGGCGGAGCCATGAGTCTGGGTGCATGGGGGTACATGTGGCTACTATAGCTTTCAGAGCCACAGAAGCCAAGGGTGCTGAGTCACATAACAGTCTTTTGGGGGATCCAGGCCTTGTCTATAATTTATCAGCTACTGATCTCCTTGACTATTGCTGCCTTTAGGTAAAGAAAACGTGCCAGGCGGTCTGCAGGTCACCAATATGGCTACAGTTGGAAGATTAAAGTCTCTGTGGAGGCAGGACTTTAAACGGGCTGGAACTTCATGTAATTAAGATAATTCTGGACAGAAATAGCCACTTTAGTGATTTCTTGTACATGACAATATTTACTATGACTGTGACTTTGAACCTTCTCTAATTACTTACAGTTAGAGTGGTCCTAGGTTGGAGGGAGTAGTGGGAAAAGGGAGTCTGGGAAGGGAAAGTGTTTGAGGCTGAAGGAACAGCGTGTACATGTGTATGTGTGCATGTGTATGTGTGCATGTGTATGTGTGCATGTGTATGTGTATGTGTGCATGTGTATGCCTGTGTGTATATGTTTGTAGGTGCACGTGTGGATACGTATGAAAGAATGAATAGTTCTGCGGCTAAATCACAAAATGGGCCTTGGTTTGAAGGGGACCTAGGAAACCATGTTGGCTGAGTGCTTATTACCGATCCAAGATATCCAGGGAGCTAAGGGGTTTCCACTGCTCTGAAGCTTCACCTTGTTTTGCTAGGGCAAGAAAGTTGGAGTGGGTGAAGGCTGGTCTCCAAAGCAATGATACATGGGTGTGTGTACATTTTGAAAATCTGATGTATATTTGAATACAGTTTCTTTCATTTCTGAGTACCGGTGAATAGATACTAGGCCTCCAACCATCTGGAAGAGGAAAAATTTCCAAGAAACAGAAATCTTAGCAAACAGTATTGGCTTGCATCTACTTCCTTCCCCATCTAAATCTGTCTGAGCCCAATCAACACACCTTTCAAATGCTTCGTCATCTCTCACTTTAAGCTTAGAGCATGAGAAGATGGCTGACATTCTTGGACCTGCTCACTTGAGTGTAACAAGGCTAGGCGAGGGACGTTGGACCACATGAATCTCCAACTGACTGCACCTTCTGGGGCGGAGAATGGAGCAGCCCTTGTCCCTGTGTGAAGCACCCAGGCGTGTGACTCAGGCTGGGCTGAAGTATGCACTGTGTTAAGGGAATAAGTAGGGTGGAGAGGGAACGGAGCCCTGGGCAACTAGGCTGTCGTGAGCCAGGCCTTCCCCATCCAAGGCCACATGTCCCCTGCAAACCTTGGCCCCAGCAGACCCCACCCCTTTCCATGTCCATTCACTTTGGGTGCAAGTGACTCGACAGTTTGAAGCTCTAGTTTCCCATGTGCAAGATTTGGACACTAACTCGTGCCACAGAAGGCTGGCTGTTGATGACACGGCATGGTGACAAGAAGGTCCCTGTGCACAGGCCCTGAGACAACCAGCATGGCACACCAGGAGGATCTACCATCCAGAAGGCACATCGTCAGAGAGGGAGGGTTAACGACGTGCTTTGTGTCCGTCTTTCCTCCCATACCAGGAACTCGTGTCCTTTCACAATTACATAAGATAGCTGGGACAGTGACTCAAAGGAAACCTGGCGCTCCTCCGTGTGCCCTCTCAGATGACTAACACCTCAATTTGCAGTGCCCATGGAGCGGGGCTATTTGCCTTGGCTTCTCTTAACTCTAGGACCAGGCAAGCTGAACGGGAGAGACTGTCTCAGTTGAAAGATGAAGAACTGTGACCTCGAGTGGCTCACTGACTCACTGGCTGTGAACAGGGTGAACAAAGCCAAGAAGAGGCAGTGTGTGTGTGTGTGTGTGTGTGTGTGTGTGTGTGTGTGTGTGTGTAGCTGCAGGGCCTCAGACTCAGCCTGGGCAGGTCTTCAGAAAGCGCTTTTTGATCTGCTACACCAGGGCCAGCAATCAGGCTGACCTGGCCTGTGATGTTTAACAGGGGCCATGGCCTTGGTGGAGCAAGAACGTTTCAGCGTTTTAGCCGAACTGACTACAGTGAGTGAGCACAGTCACACTAGATCCCCTCTCTGGAAAACGTACTCGAAAGGAGATGGGAAAATCATAGTGGGCCAAGGGGGCAAGGCTGAGAAATCCACTGGGAATTTGGTAGATCAGATGGCTGTTCTAAAACGTCTGGGATATACTCTGTGGGATGTATCCTGCAGGGACATATGCTGCCCAGGGACAGCAGAGGTGGGTACTGTATGCTGCCTGCCAGGGTGAAGACATGATGAGGCTGCCAGACACTGGCTTAGGAAGCAGCACAGGGCAGGGAGCTGGGCAAAATGAGGAAGGTCAGACTGCCCCAGCCAGTGGGAGCACATTAACCTTCCGTGGCAGCAGGGCAGTGCAGTGGCTCTAAATCAGTCAGTCATCAAAGGCCAGCTAGCCAGTGCAAGCGGCCAGCACTGGGCCAAGGCTGCCTCAGCAATGGATGAAAGAAGCAGATCCCTGGGAGGGAGGACTTTCGGAGAGGGTCAGGCCCTGAGTTCAGAGCAGCAGCTGGCTGAATGAACCGTCAGGTCTAACAGTCCGTGTGACTTCAAGTTCAGAGACGATTGGCCAAAGGCCAGTTCTGGGAGGGAAGGACAGTTCTGAAGAAGGTCCTGTCTGCCAGGCTGGTCATGCCAGAGAAAGAGGACTCTGTGGGCTCTGAGATGTAAAAGAAAACCAAGCCAAAGGAACTGGAGCCATATTTTAAGTAAACTCCCATGACAAACAGGTTTTTGAGTTTTGAACAAGACACAGGCACAAAAAAAATTATAACCCCAGACTATCAAACGGCTAACACACCGCTCCACGAGTTTCCTTAACTGGCTTCCTGCGGCACTGGCACGGACGGGAGTATTCAGAAAACCACATGGGTACTTAAGATGTAACGTTTTAGAAACTCCTCTTGTTAGATATGTGATTGGTGAGTTGGGGAGATAGCTTAGTTGGTCAAGTGTTTGCCATGCAAGCCTCGGGAGCCGAGTTCAAAGCCCTAGCATCCATGCAAAAAAGTAAGGGGGGGGGGCGCAGGGGGAAATCAACCAGGTGCTGGCCAGCCTGCCTAGACAAACAGAACCTCAGGCTGGTGAGGGATTCTCATTGCAAAACTTGAGGTAGACAGCTCATGAAGTTGTCCCCTGGCCTCCACACACACATGAGCTCACACTCTCATATAATTTGTTACTCTGGGGTCTGTCTCCTTCGGGTTTAGCTCAGTTTCCCAGCCCAGGGTCACCGGGACTGATAGCATAGGCTGAAGTTTGCAGCAGGTAGGGTTTATATGTTATCGTCTTCACTAGTGGTCAGTTTAAACATTCTAAAATACCCGGCCAGTAATTAGCAATTAGTAACTCATTCCCCACGGGACAGTAAGTCCATAATCAAAGCAGTTTGTCAACAAAGTTCAGGCAAATGTCTCTTTCAGGAGTATATAGTTGTAAAAAGTCTCTACTTTTCAGAAGATAGCCGTGACACATAGTTACACAGTAGCTCCCCCTCTTAGCCTTTGCCCCGAAATGCCACGTGTACTATTTGGTGTCAAGTAAGTGTTAAATGGGCCACGAACATTAGACACACAGAACACCCACTACCCTTGGCTTAGAAGGGACAACCGCAGGGGTATTAGAAGGCACAGGACTTGGTGGCCAAGTGACAAAGAGTAAGCCAAAAATAATGCACAGGCTTGTGATTAGAATATCCTGCTGAGGGCAACTTATCGAAGTGCAAGGATGTGTGCGACAGGAAGGGAACGCAGTGTAGGATGATAGTGTATAAAAATGAGCAAGTGCAGTGTGTTCCAAATGCCCTATCACTGCAGCCTGAGGACCTGCCTCCCTCTGCTCCTTTGCAGAGTCTCCAGAACAGGGACGCGCATGGACAAGGGGTGACAATTGGTCGTGCTACTTCCTTGTCACAGTGGCTGGGGGAGCAGGAGGAGCGGAATCAGGCTCTGCTTTAGCCCCAGTCCAGAAGGCTGGGGTCACTTCTAACCCTGTTTGAGGAGGCGAACAGTGCTTTGATGGGAGCCCCAGAGCCTCAAACCCACGAGCGGACACCGATCTCCTGCTCTGTGGATGAGAGAAGGCCACCTTGGGACTCTTGGAGCACCAACACCTCCCCCCAGATTCCTGACAGGAGAATGCTTTCTGACTTCAGTTCTTTTTCAGAGTCTGCAGTGTATGTGTGTGTGTGTGTGTGTGTGTGTGTGTGTGTGTGTGTGTGTGTGTGTATTCAAGTCAACATGTAAAACCTGTTGTTTCTCATATACCTTACACCTTATAGAATATATTCTATATTCTGAAGGTCACTTGAGATGATGTTTTAGCTACATGGTTTTATAATAAGGTTTCTTCCACCTGTGTTCCACAAGTCCTGGCTTTTGGGGCGTTTTAGAACTGAGAATTTTTAGATTAGGGATCTCGGTCTGTATCTGCTTTTTACAACTGTAGATGTATTTATTTATTTATTTATTTATTTATTTATTTATTTATTTATTTATTTATTTTTTACTATGTAGGGTCCACATCACCCATTTTAACCGTTCTCCACACGTCAGCCCGGTGGTGTGAGGTGCAGTTGCGTCACTGCACAGACGTCATCACCACATTACTCTCTTTAGAGAAGACAAAGTTCCAGCGCCCATGAGCTGGGGGCTCTCAACGATTGTGGACATCAACTAAAAGGGCAAAAGGACTTTCACCCCAGGACCCTCCTGCTGACCCCTCCCTGGGCAGACATCAGGTGACAAGCCTGTATTAATTCTCAGGCACTCTCGAACCCACTAAACCACCATAAAGGGTAATTAGTAGCTTTATATAAACAATCCCTTATTTATTTACTCAGAAGACTAACTTCTTCCTTGGCTCTCTTTTGTTGTGTGAAATACATGCTTGGGACCTTTTAAACTGTGTATTATTTACCTGACAGGACTCAATGGTTTCTCTGGAGCCATTTAGTTTTATTGTGGAAATTAGTACTGGGTTGGGGGGAGTGTTAGAGCTGACTTCTAGACTCTCTAGCCTGTGCGCTAGCCTCTTGTTAATGTGGTGTTAATGTAGCTGACTAGGCTAATAGCCACCCTAGGGCCGTGAGGGACAATTATGTGGCTTCCCTGTAGGAGAAGGGAGGGTAGAGGGTCTCCCTTTGTGAGCTCTGATGGATAGATATCACAGGGCCCTGTTACAGACCAGAGAGACTCAGCACATGCGTGGCCCTGCACAGTGGTTTTCAAATAATGAGGATTATTTTGCTCTGCAGTTAAGAAAACCAGGCTAGCTCTTTTTCTGACCACTGGGAAGAGTTTCAGTACATGACCCAGAGGAGTCTTCCAGATGGCTGAAGTGAGAGGGTGGTAGAGACACGAAGGGCAGCCAGGCATGCATCGGAGGCCTGAATGGGCCTCATCTAGGATGCTGGCTTTGGTTACTCTGGGAGTCGAACAGGCTAGATCAGTGTGAGACGCAAAAAATAAACAAATGAATACGTTTTGAAAAGGAAGAAGACATCTTCCCTTGGAAGACAAGGCAGTTGGAGGAAGCGCTGTTCTGTCCCTCAGACCATGTGGAACTGGTTCTAGCCTCTCCCTCGTGACACCCTGCAGCCCGACCCTGTTCATATAGATGGTTCTTGCGCTCCACTCCTGGTCATGGTCACTGATGAGATTATCCTTCAGGCCACACTTAACATGCCCATCGGGTCTCCTTCTCTGACTGCTTCACACACTCGGCCAAGGTCACTGAATTCCTCATGGCCTGATGGGGGCAGGGGCTTTCCTCCCGGAAGTGGCTGAAAGCGTCAACCCTGGGGTGGGAGAGCTTGTCCTAGAGCTCTGAGGTGTGGGAGAAAGTTGCCCGAGTCTATTAATGGAAAGCCGGACGCAGTAGGATTTTAGGGAAAGGGTTTTAGGATACGAAGGAAGTGGAATCCTATTGACAACAGCCTCTCTTTATGGCCCTAATGTTAAATCCTTTCTTCCTTGCTGGGATGGCTATGGTGAGGATTAGGTGAACAGTAGCAATGGAGCCCTCAGTGTGCTGACACACAACTGTTCTAAGAGGAACACCGAGTGTGCTGGCACACAGGACCGGTCCTCTCTTTTCCACATTCTGTGGGGGTGGGAGCCACGGGCAGTGGATCTTGGTATTCAGATCCTCTCAAATGGTGCCTTTACCCAGCGTCCAGGTTCAGAACTGTACATGTTTACTGAATACATTGGCAGACCAGAAGGGGGCATTTTAAGTCTTGTCCTGATAGAAATCACTGCAATGAGAGTGGGGCGGGGCTGCAGGCACTACCTGACCTCATCTGGTGCCAGAAACCTCCTGATGAGACTGCGGGATTTCCTCCCCGTCAGTCACTGGATTCTAACTTACTCTAACTCAAATGCATTGAGCAGTTTACTGTGACGGTCTTGCTTACCCCGGGACTGATCTTACGTTGATTGTTCAATATTTCCCTATCCTTCTATCCATATAATAGCTGATCATGCTGCTTGACTCTCAAGCAAGCTGGTACCTGCCTGAGCCCCCCAATGATTAGTCCCTCTGCATCAACTTCTCCCCTCCAAGGTGCTCTATTGCTGACATGGAGCCAGATTCAGAAAGTTATTTTCTGGGGTTGGAGATTTAGCTCAGCGGTAGAGCGCTTGCCTAGCAAACGCAAGGCCCTGGGTTCAGTCCCCAGCTCCGAAAAAAAAAAAAAAAGTTATTTTCTACTTTATGCCCAGAGTTGCCTCTGCAATCACAAACTACTAGTTTGGTTCGTCATTCATTCATTCATGCATTGATTCATGCATGTAGTCATTCATTCATTCATGCATTGATTCATGCATGTAGTCATTCATTCATTCATTCATTCATACATTGATTCATTCATGTAGCCACTCATTCATTCATGTGTTGATTCATTGATTCATGCATGTAGTCATTCATTCATATCATGCATTGATTCATGCATTGATTCATTCATGTAGTCATTCATTCATTCATGCGTTGATTCATTCATGTAGCCACTCATTCATTCATGCACTGATTCACTCATGTATTCATTCACTCATTCATTCATGCATGCATGTACTCATACATTCATTCATTTATTCACCCAATAATTTTCTCCCTCAACTCCCAGGTAATGTCCTGGAGATGAAAAGATGTCTAAGACAGCAAGATCAAGTGTGCAAAAGGTGGCCAAGCCTATGGCGAAGGTCTCTGACCGGTTCCAAGCTGATGTCGAGAGGCTGGCAGAGTGCACTGGTCAGACCTGGGCTAGATCACAGCGAGGCCATTTGCTTCCGAGTGTCCCCTGGTTGAGTCACAGCACGTTCCTGTGGTTTAATTTGCTCATCTTTTTTTTTTAAGGTTCCGTGTACCTCTCAGGACTTTCTGGAGATTATAAAATGATACAGCTTCTAAAGAGTAACGCTACCGTTTGGAGAAAGACCATAGAACACAGGCCACAGGGAGAGCCAGGAACAACGTGACACTTTAACCCCGTGAGTTTAACACTTAAACGTGCCCCATCTCTTCTTTTTGATGCTTAGAGAAGGGATCACTTGAGTGACCAAGATAGCTCAGCTTGGCAGGTGAAAGTGCTTGCCCTTAAGACTGATGATCAGAGTTTGTTCTCCGGGATCTCTAAGGGGCAAGGACAGGACCCTCCTCAGATTGAGGACCTTCCTCAAATTGCCCTCTGACCTCCCCAGACACCCAGTGGCACGAGTGCTGCCCATAGTAAGTGGATGAAACGTTTTTTTGAAGAAGGGAGCAGTTAGCAGTGCACCAGAGCTGCGTGCGGTCCTCCCTCACAACGGACTGAGCAGAACAAAGCCCAGGGGTACACTAGTGAGCTGGGGGCTCTCTCCAGCACACTACACACCCTTGGTTGAGCTGAAGTGGATCCTTGGACTGGAGGGGGCAGCAGAAAGCAGCTGGAATAGAATCCCCTGCTGAGCCAGCCCGTGCCCGCCCCTCCCCCTCTTCTCTCAGTACAAGTTTGATCTTGTTTCTGGACACAGACCATTTCACACTCGGCTCTGTAGGTGGAGGTGAAGCTCTCTTAATTGTAGGTTATTTGTCATCGGCTTCATTTCCGTCTGTTCTTCCCCATGGAAAATAGGACTCCGGGCAGGAGATTTATCCGAGAAGGGGAAAACGGAGAGCAGGACCAGGTCTCTCTCCTTGTTGGCCCCACGTCCCTGCCTCTGACTGGCGGGGGGCCCTGAGAAGAGCACATCTCAGTGGTGCACTTCATCCTGCGCTGCACCCCACTGAGTACCACATGCGCTCAGCGAGGCTCCGAGGAATAAATGAATAAATCTGAGGCAGTTGTTTGGATTTCAATATAAATGGATCTTGGACCTGAGAATCTGCCAGATGGGCAGACAGGTTATAGTCTGGTGATGTGTCTCCAAAGCTATAAAAATGTAGCCATGGCTGGGAGTTGCACGCTGACATTTCAGAAAATGATTATATGCACAATTTAAGTACTCGGCCGTTCCTGCCCTCTAAGTGCCGTTGCTTCAACGGCTGCATTTGGTATTGGCTTTCTCGAGCCTTTTTTTTTTTTTTTTAGTCAAGTGAATTTTTTTCTCAGCCCCTCATATTTCTAACGGAGCGTGATTTATTCACACCAAATTATGCTCCATTTTTATAAAGCCCGGGTTGCTGCAAATGATGCCTGAGGTTCCACAGAAAATATTAATTCCTGATCTGCTGCTATAAAGCATGCCTTCTCTCGTGCAGTGGCTCCGTCGCCCCAGGACAGATGCAAGCAATCTCGGGGTATGATTAACTTCTTAGTCCTGGCAATCTCCTCGAGCTCCTCTGGCCACAGACTTCCAGATTGACCTCCAGCTCCTCTGCAAATGAGCAGTCGCTCAGATTGATAAATCACACGCATCCTTCTTCTGATCAGGGCTGTCGGCTATTTACCACTTACAGAGAGAAGTTCATCATAGTCAAGGCTCCTCTCCGGCTGCACACACACCCTGCCTCTCTAACGGCCCTTGCATATTCTCCGAGCTACTGATAATGAGGTAGCTTCTGCAGTGCAGAGTCTCTCTCCCATCTTTGTAAAGGAACCGACCATCCGTTTCTTCTCCCTCCCTCCCGTCCCCATCAAATGCACAAGAAGAAAAAGCACGCAGATTATAAGGACAGAAGCCTGTGCAAAGTGTCATCTATTAATTGGCTGATTTGTCGCCCGCCAAATTTTGCCACCTCTTCCTGCCCTGGCTGCCTGTGATTTTCATCCTTTGGGGACACCATGGGGCTCACATTTCTCAAAAAGGTACAAGATATCAAATCAAAACAAAACAAAAAACCCAGTCAGGTGTATAGAGAAGAACGAAACTGGCCCTGCCCCACCTTCCCACAAAATGTCTATCCTGTCAGCTCAGGGCAGGTCCGGGAGAGCTGGCTGGAGTCCAGCTTCTCACTTTGCCTGGTGTTCTATGACTTCTGTGACTATGCGAACTGTACTGTAAGCAAAGCCCACTGCTCTGGACAGTATATGAGGTGAGTCTTGGAGTTAGGCAATAGCTATGTTGTTACATCTGCACTTTCCAAGACTGTCTATTGATCACGAGACACCCCCCCCCCCCCAAACTTCATGTGCCAGCGCACTGTGGATGGAGCATGATGGAGAATGGCCAGGGCTTTTTGTATCTGAGAAAGTCAGACGAGGGCTAGTGAGTGGCTCAGCGGGCACAGGGGCTTGCCACTAAAGCCCGACTCTGAGTTTGATCTCTGAGATCTAAGTGGACGTCATGGTTTGAGGATGCTCGGCCCAGGGAGTGGCACTATTAGAAGGTGTGGCCCTGTTAGAGTAGGCTTGTCACTGTGGGCCTGGGCTTTAAGACCCTCATCTTAGGGGATTGGAAGCCAGTCTTCCACTAGCAGCCTTCAGATGAAGATGTAGAACTCTCAGCTCTTCCAGCTCCGTACCTGCCTGGATGCTGCCATGTTCCCGCCTTGATGATAATGGACTGAACCTCTGAGCCTGTAAGCCAGCCCCAATTAAATGTTGTCCTTATAAGAGTTGCCTTGGTCATGGTGTCTGTTCACAGCAGTAAAACCCTAACTAAAACACTGGAGAAGACTGGTTCTTACAAGTTGTCATCTGATCTCTACACATAAGCATGGAAACATGCACATGTGTACACACACACACACACACTCACACACACATACACACACTCACATTCACTCTCTCTCTCACACACACACATTCACACACACACTCACTCACACACACACACTCACACACACGTACACACACAAACACACACACATTCACACACACACTCACTCACACACACACACTCACACACACATACACACACTCACATTCACTCTCTCTCTCACACACACACATTCACACACACACACTCACTCACACACACACACTCACACACACATACACACACAAACACACACACATTCACACACACACTCACTCACACACACACACACTCACACACACATACACACACTCACATTCACTCTCTCTCTCACACACACACATTCACACACACACTCACTCACACACACAAACACACATTCACACACACACACATTCACACACACACACTCACTCACACACACACGTACATGCACAGTGTAAGAAAGCTTTTTAATAAGCTACAAGTGTTTCTTCAGTGAAGAAAAGATGTTTGAAGAGATAGATGCATTACATCTTTTAAAATAATATTTATTTTACTTTCCTGAGTATGGATGTCTTGCTGGCATGCATATGTGTGCATCATGTGCATGCTGTTGGATTCCCTGGAACTGGGGTTCTAGATAGTTGTAAGCTACCATATAGGTCCTGGGAATTGAAGCTAGGTCCTCTGTAAGAGCAACAAAAGCTTTTAACCACCTGGGCATCTCTCCAGCCCCCAAGATGTTTTTAATTTAACTAATGAATCACACCAAGTGCTAATGTATCAACATATCATGCTTACGAATGCACACAATTTAAAATTTACAGTTAAAAGATAAATTTCCTTCAGAAGGCTTAGCCTATATTATAAAATATTGCATTTGTGTTAGGGCACCTCCTTTAAAAAAAAATAAGCAAGCCAGGGAAATTCTGAGATATGAAAGGATGGAAAAGAAAAACCTTCGGTAGCCTCATAACCACTAATACCCCAGAGCTTGAGAATCCCAGCCAGCCTCAGGACAAGGACTCAGCCCTTTCTCTCTCCTATCGCTGGCCTTGATCACATGTCAAAGCCACAAGGGTAGTTGTCCTTCTAAGTGACCTTACAATCCAGATCCTCCCACCAACCTTGTCGGCAAAACTCTGTTTCTTCATCAGTACACGGATGCCACCCTTGGTAAAATTCATGGGCTACTCTGAGAGGAGTGCAAATGGTTGGGCAGATATGTTGGCATGGAATGCCTAAGGAAGGGCAAGGAGCCCATGGTGGCACGGTTGGGGCCAACTGGGCTTCTCTGCCCAACTCCAGAATCACAAACTTAGAAAACACATCAGATCTGAACATGTTTGGTCTTTTGGGTAAAAAGGGGGGAGTGCCATGGAACTGTTAGGAAACTTTATAGATGGAAGTGAGGACAGGTAGAAGACACAGTTGAGGAGGCCAGCGGGATCCTGGAATTTGATGTCTGATAGATCATGATGGTTTACACTGTCAGCTTGATGGAATTTAGAATTACGTAGGGGGCTGGCCTTGAGGGACTACTGAGTTTAGGTTAACAGTGATGGGAAGACTCACCATAACTGTGTGTAGCATGGTTCCGAAGGCTGGGGCTCCCAGAGCAGAGAGAAAGGAGGGAGGGAAGGATGCTGTACTGCTGCCACCTGATTCCTGACTGAGGACAAAATGTGACTGGCTGTCCCAATTTCCTGTCATGATGACCTTCTTCCCATGAGCCCAAATGAACCCTTCCTTCCTTAAGTTGCAGATATTTGGTCAAGGCTACAAGTGATTGATAGATTACCTCATGCTCTAAGTAGCTGCCCTGGGTAGCCCATGGTCAGGGAGGTCAGTTTCATTGCAAATCTGTAGTTATTCTGACAGAGTGTTAAGCAAATCATACAAGGATATGGACCAAGGCACATACCTTCTTCTAAAAATATTTGTTTATTCAAAATACTAAGTAATAGGATAGAAAAACACACCCACTACATGAATAGTTACTATCTTCTAATTAAAAAATACCTGAAAAATAATGAATTAATGAATCCAAAGAACTCAGTGGGTGTTTTTAAGTCCTGATTTTGAAGAAGGACTTTTATAATACTTTTTTCTTTATTTTGAAAACAGGATCTCACCATGTAGTCTTGGCTGGCTTAAAACCCAATTTAAGTGCT
Source organism: Rattus norvegicus (assembly GCF_021556685.1). Lineage (NCBI taxonomy): Eukaryota > Metazoa > Chordata > Mammalia > Rodentia > Muridae > Rattus > Rattus norvegicus. The sequence goes on from NC_141542.1 coordinate 55,645,833, forward strand.
AGGTATGGTGCACCCCTTTAATCCCAGCACTTGGGAGGCAGAGGCAAGTGGATATCTGTGAGTTCAATGCCAGCCTGGTCTATATAGCAAGATCCATGCCTGTCTGGCTACATAGCGAACCATCTCTAAGTGACTCCAGATGCTCTCCCGTATGTCCTGGATAATGAAAACGGAATGTGTCTGGAGAGGGAGGAAGTGGCACAATTCCCCATGAGCTAAACAAGCCGACCACAAGATCTGAGTTTGCCCAAGGCACACATCGTCACTGACACATAACTTAGAGGGGTGTCCGACCTGGGCCCACAAGCTGCATGTGTTTAAAAATGGCTACCAACACAACCCGGCACCAAACCCAGAAGTCACTTTAGAAATGTCTTCATTGTAACTCAGTTATTTGGCTCTTGAGCACAGATTTTTGTCATAATGTTGTGTCACAATGTCGAAAGGCTGGACACACCTGCCCGAGGGCTTGTATCTCTGAAGTGGCGCAGCACTGAATTACCAAATGCAGAAGGAGAGAAATAAGGAAAGGGTAGCTATCTAGAGCAGTGGGGTTGTGTGAGCTGTCACCTGGAAGTGAGCTGAGTTCCTCTAATTTTGAATAAAAACCTTCTGGACTGAAGAGGGCGATGGCCTTTTATACTGGGGGATAAAAAAATGGTGACCACTGGGACCCTGGCTTCTGGGCTCCGCACCAGCTCGACAGGTTCTAGTGAGAGGTCAAAGGGCTACTCATTAAGATCCATCCACACTGGCCTCCCAGGGCTGACTCCCTGAGAAGAGGCCTTTGATTGTGTCAGTCCTTGTTTCTGATGCAGCCTATCTAATTTTAGAGGGAATGCCCATTTTCCTAAAATACGGTTTGACCCATTCTGACAGAGGTTGTCATGATGCTTCTCGGTGTTTATACACATGGATTTTTATCAAGCATGCGTTTTATATATTGGGAACTTCATCTAAAGGGTGTAAACGAGTGGTTTGTAGTCTATCAGCAGGGTTGTAGAAACACTGATCTAATATAATATCATAAGTTTTTCATTGCCCTCCAGAGAGGACATATTGTATTCACAGTAAGGGTCATTCTGTTAAAATCTGGATTTCCCCTGATTTTCAAAGCATTTGACTGAAAGACTTTTACTTCCAAAGAGAAGGCAAAAAGCACAAAGAAATACGTGTAGAAGAGCTTGGACCCTTGGAAGTGCCCAGAAGCACTGCACATGGGGGGTTTCTGAACCATGCAGCAGCAGCAGCAGCAGCAGCAGCAGCAGCAGCAGCAGCAGCAGCAGCAGCAGCAGATCGCTGCTCTCCCAGCATGCATGCTTTGGTGGCTGTCCCTGGTGAAAGGCTCTTAGTTGAAGTAAGCAAACAGGAGGTGCTTTCCACCTGTGTGCTCCAGGTAATTCATGGAAGTGAGGAGCTGCACCTTGGAGGAGTGCTGGACTGATCTGGTTCAGTCAGCAATTGCTCATTCTCAAAGAAAGTCCAAAGGGAGGGCAGGCAAAGGCTGGCTAGACCATACTGACATTGTGCCAGTCAACTCAGAGGGGCCTCCCACTGAGTCCAATGCCATCGCTTCTCAGGGATCTTGTAGAGATATGTAGGGAGTTCATCTGACTCCTGACAGAGCACATGCGTGTGCACTCTCTCTCTCTCTCTCTCTCTCTCTCTCTCTCTCTCTCTCTCTCTCTCTCTGACTGACACACACACACACACATACACACTCACTCACACACACTCACGCACATGTCTTGGTCTGTTGTAGAAAAAGCAGGGCGTGAGTTTTAGCTTGTGAGTTTTCCTCAGGTTTACGACTTCTTCAGTCATACAAGGCAGGACAATGTGGGCAAGCAACAGGCAGAGGTGTAGAGTCAGGCAGGAGAGCATGAGTGACTGGCTAATATGCATACAGCTCAAGAGAAAATCGTACTGAAAGGCAGAGTCCTCTGGGTGAACCAGTATGGAAAGAACTGAGAAAACACCTCACAATAAAGAAATGAGCTTGGCTCGCAGCCAGTTCCAAAGTTCAGAATTTACCGCACCACTCAGGCCTCCCCGCTAAGATTCCCTCCTCTTGTTTCCCGGCACAACATGGGATTCTTCATACTTTATGTGAAATACAACAAGGCGAGCTTCGCAGTAGTAAACCCCATGCACGCATGACAAACCCAGGCACGCGGAATGTTTAACATCCCGGTTCGCAGATTCTTTAGGGACAAAAATCCGATCATGAATTATATGCCACAATAAATAGGGCTCAATGTTTCATAAAGCAATTTATAGTTCATAAAAATGACAAAATGTACCTGTCAGCTAGAGCGCGGAGAACCGTTCTCTGGGCTGCCTGCTGGAAGAAAGGGGTAGAGATGTTTATTTAATATTCTGACTTTTAAATTATGCGCTCAATCAACACTTTTAAAAAAAGGCATCACACCACACACACACATTTTTGTCAAGCGGCCAAATTTTAAACCGTTAGCAACATAGTAGAAAGCCCCGCTATGTCATGAAAGGAAGGTTCTCGGTTAAGGGGTGCTGCAGCAAGGCATGTTTGCCAGTAGGGGGCAACTGTGGGGGAGGTGCTAAGTACTTCTCCCTGGCAGTGTGGGCAGTGTTTCTCAGGAAACATAACAAAGACCTGAGTCATTTTTTTTTTTTCTACCACCTGAAGTGAATTTTCTATTGTTTTAGCTTCCTTTCCTGTAAGAAAAGGAAAACTTCTAACTTCTTGGGCAAATCTGTGCTGGTGTGTGTCTGCTGCTGTGCATGTGTGAGTACAGTGGGGCACACCCGTGGATGTGTGTGCAAAGGCTAAGGAGGGCACTGGGTGCCTTTCTCCATTGATACCTGTCTTATTCCCTTGAGTCAAGGTCCTTCACTGAACCCATAGCTCTTCATTTTGGGGAGGCTGGCTGGCCATCAAACTCCCAGCATCCACTTGCTTCTGTCCCACTCCAATATATATTGGAGGTTTGAATCCAGGTCCCCAGGTTTGCATAGCATGCACTATTAGTGTGCATGTGTGTGTGTGTGTGTGTGTGTATGTATGTATGTATGTATATATATTTTACATACAGGTTGTTTTTACATAAGTGTTAGAGGTTTGAATCCAGATCCCCAAGTTTGCATAGCATGCATAGCCACTGAAGATATAATTTAATTGTTTTTTTAAATTGTTTTCTTTCAGATTTACTTATTAAAAGTTTCTGCATCTGAAAACCCGATCGTTGACTGGACAATCACAAAATATTATGGGGTTATTGATATTTTTAGGCACGACAGTGATGTTGTGACCGTGGTTTTGTTTGTTTGCTTAAGAGTTTCTTGGCGACCCAGGGACAGGGCTTGTTGGGCAGAAAGCTTGCTGTGTGTGCAAACCCAAGCACTGTGGTTTGGAACCCCAGGGCTTCTGCGAAGATATGCGCACATGTGTATCTTAAGCCCAGCCTTGGGAGGCAGAGGTCAGTGTGCTCCTGGAGTGTAGTCCTCAGGTGGACTATCCCAACTGATGAGCTTCAGACTCAGTGAGAGACCCTGACTCAAAAAATAAAAAAGGGGGGGGGGATACTTCAAGACGGAAATGCAGCAAGCACGCCGACTAGTCATCAGCCATCTAACTTATGTCTGATCTGAAACGTAATTTCTCCTGATGGTGACCCCTCACCACCACGACCTGCATTTGACCCCTCTGTGCTTACACAGCCCTGTGTGGGCTGACTCTCCCATACTGACTCTCCCTTGGTTCTCACTCAGGACTGCTCTCAGCAAGTCTGCGGCCTCCTTAACCCTTTCTTAGCCACTCTGTAATTGGTCTGTGTGGATCCAAGAGTTGACATTAGCAATTGAGGCTGGAATGAAGGAAGGAATTTGAGATTGCTGATGGCTACCTACAGGGCAAAACTGAGAGCAAGTTGCAGCCAAGGAGACAGCTGTGTTTTGTAAATCTCTGGCTACCCAATAAGTTCTGACAGTGTGGGAAGAACGAAACATAGCAAGGCTGGCTGAGGAAGACACAGCACATGGAGGAGTGCCTGCACACGCGTGTGCACCCCGCATGCGAATGATGAGGGCCGGGACTAAAGATCCAGTCTGCACTTAAAGTCTATTCACTCTCTTCTCCCCAGTCTCCAAGGGTTCCTCTTGTTGACTTCTCCGACTGGTCATCAACAGTGAGAGTTGATGTGTCAATGGCTGGAAAGTGACTTAGAGAACGCAGGGAATAACAAGAAGAGAGAGGCTGCACCCACTGAAGCATCTGTGATTGGCTGCACCCCATACAGTGGTGCCTGCTAATGGATCCTGTTGGCTAGATCTACCATAAGCCGGGTGCGATCAAGGGCGGCTTCCCTTTTGCAAAGCCACAAGATGCTGGACTTAGGACCCCCTGTAGCCCCTGCACTCTCCATCCATCCATCAATGGCTTTCGGTCTGTCTGTGAGGAGTGTCACCACCCCGTCAACACAGTGGCACCTTGGCACACTCACCCGCACTGTGCTGTTTTTTTTTTTTTTTTTTTTGGACTGTGCTTCTCACCGTAGCTACTCTTGGTTATGAATAAATGCTCTAGAGAGGACAATCATCCGTGAAGAAAGCCAATGAGAATGCACTAAACATTTAAAATCTCCCCTCCAGGAAAAAAAGTGCTATGGTGTTAAAGTAAAATGCTGTGTTATATACCTAGGCAAGAGCTGACTATTAAAGAGGTTCTGTTGTCTGTTCTCCTAAAGAAAAAAAAAAAGGAAAGAAAGGAAAACCTTTCAGCGTTTTCACCTGTCTCATTTTAAGTTTGGGGACTAATGAAAGAAATAAACATCAGGATTGAAGAGTCAAGAAAAAAATTACTTAGGTAACTCGTGATTGAAACCCGAACGTCTGGCTGTGAACTAGATGGATTGCCCAATTCCATCCCTCCAAGATTGGTACAACGGTGAGCGCATTTTCCTTTCTTAATCTCTCATCAGCCTCTCCTGTGATTGGGCAGCAACAGGGTCACTTGAGGGGGCTAGGAGAGGGCTTCGCTCATCTTTCCTGAGTGCATTACTCATTCATGAATGGCGCCGAAGCGCGAGTCTATAAGACAAAACAAGTTTTCTGCCAGAAATAGTCATTTTCCACGCTCCTCTCAAGAGCTGACATCTTTTTCTACTTCTTTATTTTAACAAGGTTGGTGCTTGGAAACGTAATCAGCAGAACTCTGGCTCCAATGTGTGCTAAATGAATTACAAGTCGCAGTCTGTTACTGAAAGGCAATCAAAGAGGAAATTAAAGGCCCTTTTGTAATTGGGTCTGGCACAGGGCAAGTCCATAGACGCTGGGTGGGGTTGGACTGCAAAGGGAAGGAAGGGGCCGGAGGCCCATGGCGGCCCAGAGTCATGCAGTTTCTTGATGGAAATAGAACTTATGCCTGGATAGATATGTAATCGACTCTGAGCTACCTACTATGTGTAGGCCCTGAGTTTGGCGTAGGTGACAGCAAAAGCAGTTGAAGGTCTTCATTATACCTCTCTGAGTCTGGAGGTGGGGCAGACATGAAAAGTCCACAGGTACACAACCATTTGCATCACAATGGCTGTGGCTGAGCGGGGCAGTATGCCACGAAGTAGAGCAACGGATGACAAATGGTTACAGAAAGCTCAGTCAGTGTGGGATAACAAATCCTGAAGAGAAATGTATGAGACCAGAGGGATGGGGGAGGGGAAGGAGAGCCATTAGACCAGAGGGATGGGGGAGGGCAAGGAGAGCCATTAGACCAGAGGGATGGGGGAGGGGAAGGAGAGCCATTAGACCAGAGGGATGGGGGAGGGCAAGGAGAGCCATTAGACCAGAGGGATGGGGGAGGGGAAGGAGAGCCATTAGACCAGAGGGATGGGGGAGGGAAGGAGAGCCATTAGACCAGAGGGATGGGGGAGGGGAAGGAGAGCCATTAGACCAGAGGGATGGGGGAGGGGAAGGAGAGCCATTAGACCAGAGGGATGGGGGAGGGGAAGGAGAGCCATTAGACCAGAGGGATGGGGGAGGGAAAAGGAGAGCCATTAGACCAGAGGGATGGGGGAGGGAAAAGGAGAACCATTAGACCAGAGGGATGGGGGAGGGAAAAGGAGAGCCATTAGACCAGAGGGATGGGGGAGGGAAAAGGAGAGCCATTAGACTAAAGGAATGAGTGTGGGCAAGGAAGAAGGCCTAGATGTGGAGGAAAAGCTACCTCAGGCTTTGTTCCTGGGTCAGTGAGAAATTACAAGGTCACGGTGGTACGGCTTGGTGGGGCAGTGGGGCCGATTTCAAGGGTTACGGGGGTCAAGTGTGGGCTTGTGGAGGTACAGAACAATTGGAAGTCATAAAGTGTTTACATGGACTGAAGCTAACAAAGCATGCTTGTCCATTCTGTGTAGCTTCCTGTGAGCCTATGATAAAGTAACGGGATCGGTGACAGAGTCTATTTCCAAATGTCATGCTAGCTTCTGTTGTGTACAGTGAGTGTGTTTGCACGAGGAAGAACTCCCTGTGAGGTTATTACAGTGAGAAGTATTTGACCACGGAGAAAAAGCACTGTTACCCTCTGCACTTCAGCTTGAGGAACCCCCTCTGGTAGATCAGGGATGGCGTCAGCACCAGATGTCATGTCTGGGCACCTGGTGTGGATGGGGACCACTGGCTGGGATGTGGGGCTCATGGTGTAGGAGTATGAGTCAGGGTGGGGTAACTCATGTGCCCTTAAGTTCAAGTTGCCTGTGGAGTTTTGGGAGAGATGGTGGATGGTATGTGGAAATATTAGCCTGTAGTTGTTAAAAACACCAAACGAAGACACCAATAATATGGTGGTGTGAGCATGAGGACCTGTGTTTGAGCCCCTGAGCCCATGTTACACAAGAAGGAGGAGGAGTGGGAGGAGTGGGAGAAGGAGGGGGAGGAAGGATAATAACACACATTTTTAATCCCAGCCTGGGAGGCAGGGGACAGGCAGATCCCTGGGGCTCACTGTTCAACCATCCTAGCCTAATCTGCAAATTTCAAATACAATGAGAAACTTTTTTTTTTAAATAAAGGTGGATCTCATACACGTGCATATACACACACATGAGAACACATGCACATATACCCCCGTCTCCTCTCCACAAAACACCCACAACAGTCATAACACTGATTAAATAAAGCTCAAGGTTCTGGGCCAAGGTTTTGCTATTGCTCTAAAGGAGCCCTTTTGTGTTTTCCTTAGAAAGCGTGAGCACTGTGCATTTCTAGGCTGGAGCCTTCTGCTCAGCAGGCTTCCTCCTCACCCTTTCTGCACTGGGTTTAGGCAGAGTCACTGAGGAGGATATAAAATGACCTCTGCCTAAGAAGACTTTGATGGGCGGGGGTGGGGGGGTTGGGGGGTGGGAGGGATGGGTGGGGGTGAGGGGTGAGGGTGAGGTGCCAACCAGATGACAGTCAGAGGGAGGAGGAGAGAAAACTCTCCTTGGCTGGGCACCCTGGGCTGTCTGTTCTAATAAAGACAGCTCTGTGTGGGTATTGCTTGCTCTTTATAAAACCGACATTGAGTAGGCTCCTGAGGACAGGCAGAATTTCAGAGGTGACGGAGCTCATCAGTAAAGTAAGCCCATGCATGGCTGAATGGGGGGGAGGTGGGGGCAGCAGAGGACAAACCGCCCTCCTTCCTGAAGGCAGAGGCGAGCTGACATTTGTAAGGGTTTCTGGTTCCACCTAAGCTCTGAGGTCTAGCTTTCTTTCTTTTTCTCTCCCCTGATTGCTTCTTTAGATCCCAACTTTCCTTGGTGCCATCCCCGAAAACTCTGGGTCAATAACAGGAGTTAGGTTCCATTTATCACCGGGGCGCTCGCCATTGGGCAAGGGAGCGCTTGCCATTGGGCAAGGGAGCGCTTGCCATTGGGCAAGGGAGCGCTTTAACCCCAGCTTCCTGTGCTTCCTTTAAGATGACACAAGGACCCAAGGCAGAGCTCTTAGAGGATGTCAACGGGGATGTCTGGGTGTGGCTGGGTCTTCTGATGTAACGTTAAGGGAGGTACACTTGCTGTTGTTAAATATCTCCAGGGCATTTTGCTCCCTGGAGAAACCCTCCAAACTATCCATGGCTCTTCTGGGATCCGGAGCTCTTTCCTTTATAGACTTAGGGTCTGGTGTTCAGTGAAGAGAGCATGCGATCCTACCCCGAGCTTGAGAGCATCGTGACAGGACTGGGTGAGGAAGGACAAGCCTGGCTGCGTTAGGTGTGCGTAAGCGTAGGACCAAAGGCCGCCGGAGAACCACTGGGATTAACCTAATGGATACAAGCTGCTCTCGGTAATGGAGAGCCAAATCCACCTGCCCTCAGGATTGAGAGGACGCTCTTGAGAATGTAACAGAACCGGGACAAAGCCCTGGCAAGACAACTGTGCCTTCAGAGGGAGAGAGATATGCATGTGCAACCCCATGCTGGCCTGTGCACTCACATCTTCAGGAGTTTTACATCATCATACAAGAGTTCGATACCTAAAGCTGGCAGAGCTTCTAGGACAGAGAGTCTATGGGAGGGTACGCCTTTTACAGTTCTGGTTCTTGACACTGGAATATGGGTGCTGACACCAAGACATGGATTTAAATCAGGGGCTGATTCATCTTCTAGAAGGTTCTCTGGCCTCTAGGCCTCACCAGAGTAGATAAGTGCATTCTCTAGAATCCAGTGACATACATCCTGGGGGAAAGGAGCCAAGTCAGTTGGTGGTAATTAGTCTGAAGTCTCTATTGCCATGCTTGGGCGATGTATGGGACCGCTGGGCTTTTCAGTGTCGAGGGTTTGCATAGAGCTGATGCTGGCAGGACATACAAAGAGCTGGTATAGTTCTGGACTAGTTGGTTATTTAGGCTTTGGTTGGGGACAGATCAAGTGACCCTGCCCCCAGGGTGAATCACGTGTCCCAAGCACTTTGCCACATGCCAGTGTTGGCTAACTCCTACAGGAGCTGCCATAGCTCTGTGATCTACCCATCTGGGCTTTTGGTCACTCGGTGCTCCTGAAACTTGCTCCACGTGGCAATTTCAATGCAGCAACAACTTAAGCAAGGTCCAAACGGGGATGGCTTGTTGATAACTGTGATTTAAATATATATCCAAAGCTTTCATTGAACACACACACACACACACACACACACACACACACACACACACACACACACAGTGGTGTGATCTGTCAACACGTGCACAACGTTTAATGGACAGATCAGAGTAGTGGCGTCTTGGGATCTCAAACATCTGTCATTTCCTTGTATCAGGGCTATTCTTTACTAGCTACTTGGAAATATGTAACTACTGCCAAGCATAAGGAGTCCCCTTTATTGTTAGAGACCATCTGAAGTCATTGTGCTTGTCCCAATGCACCCTAATCACACGTATCACCATCTTTCTACCGTTCCCCATAGTCTTCCTACGGGACTCTGGTGCTATTATTCCCTGACGTTCTTGTTGCTGTACAAGTGGGGCAGTAGGATGAGTCATTTCTCACTTGGTGACTTCCCAAATGCCTCCAGAGCCTTTTCAAAGGTCCTCTTTGCTACCTTTGTGTGATGCCTTGGTGGAATTCCCACTGGTCTTGGTGGGTGGTCAGTAACTGTGAAGGCAAACAGAGTCTACACATGCTACTCTGTTTTTATGTGAGGACCACACAAGGGAAGCGAAATGAATGTCTCAGTAGCTTTGTTTTAAACCGTGGCTGAAGACCCCATATCTGGGTCTGGCTTTACATCTCATTCAAGTGTTTCTACTAAAAAAAAATACCCAATGTTTGAAAGTAAAAGTAGCTTCTGTGACGGTCGGGCGGACTGTCCTACTTGTACTTCCCAAACCAGTCACGCAAGAGAAAGCAGAAAGAACCCCATGCTTGTTAGTGGATCTGCACTTTCACTGGCCATAGGAAGGCAGCTCGGCAGCCACTGTGTGCAAACGCACACGCTCTTCTCAGAACCGCCTTGGGACTTTTAAAGGCACACTTCTAACTTGGAGATAAACTGAGAGACAGTGCTGACCCACCCTCCCCAGGGGGAAATTCTGGCTAATGAAGACCTCCCGGGATTCAGATTGTGGCAATGATTGTACAAAATATCAAATATGAGCTTTTTCTCTCTTTTCCTTTGGGTTTAGGACCAGGAATTTAAATCTTTTTATCTTCTTCACCTGGTAAGACTTTTATGCAAATGGATTTTTTTAAAAAGAAGCCTTTATTTATTTTATCTATGTGAGTACACTGTAGCTGTCTTCAGACACACCAGAAGAGGGCATCGGATCCCATTACAGATGGTTGTGAGCCACCATGTGGTTGCTGGGAATTGAACTCAGGACCTCTGGAAGAGCAGTCACTGCACTTAACCACCTAGCCACCTCTCCAGCCCATTATGCAAATGTTTTAAACCATTTACACTCAGTAACAAATTTGTTGACACAGAGGCCTAATGCTCTATTTTAGAAATTTGATGGCCTCCAGCAGTGACCCCCTTTTTTCCTTGGGGCAGGAGCCTCTTTCTCCTTCCTCCTTCAGATCTTATAAGTCAATTATAATTGAAAAAGACTGGGAGGCCCGACCCCAGTCAATGGTGAAAAAACACAGCTACTGAATCAGAATAAAAACCAAACACATTTTCTGTCTCGGGGTGTTTGCATCCTTCTAAGCAGACCCTCTTGACCACGAGTAAAAAGTTTGTTACGTCCAGACACTTCAGTTGGCATGGTGGTGTCTTTCTTTGCTATCCCCAAACATATCTGTAGCAATTTGGGGGCTCTGTCTGGGAACCTAGCTCACCTGAGGGAGTGCCTTGGACCCAGTTTTTAACAACTGTCTGATCTGTTTCTTAGAGATGGTTTTATTCCACTCAACTCAATCTGTGGGAAGCAGAGCTGTTCTGGTTAGAACTGGAGAATGCCAAGGGCCCTTGAATGACAAGAACAGTTTGTCTGTAAGCTTCTCCAGGCTGAGGGTCTCCTGAGAAGAGCCGTGCTTAGGAGATAACCAGCCCCACACATGTGGAAAAATTAGGGCAACAAAAAACAAGAACAAAACATTCCAAATGCTTATCTGGACCAAACACCTGCATACCTAACTGTAGGTGATCCCTTTGCTTCAGGACACCATCCACACACGGAGAGCCATGATAGCACACACAGACCGCACACACTCTAAATGCTGACAGTTCCCGGCAAACTAATGAAGAAGAAAACAAACACAAACCCCCAAAGTCCACATCATCAGAGTCACAGGACACAGGGTCACCCCTCCCAGTTAAAGGAATGAGCTCTGGAGGGGGGAATCCACTTTCCTTGCCAACAGCAGTCCTGCTGAGAGCTAGGTCGGAGAAGAACTGTCCATCAGCCCTGTCTCCCTGAGCTCCTGAAATGGAGGATCCAGGAGGGTGGTACTGACCTCTGTTACTAACCAAACTGTGCCTTAGTTTAAAAAAAAAATAGTAGCTCCTTGTGAGAACTCTACAATTTTAGCAAAGACCATGGTTTCCTGCCGGTGCCAATCACTTTTTCCCTGCATTCAACAGAGCACCTTTTAATTTTTATACAATTTACACAAGTTTCTCCCTTTTCAGGTTTCCATTTGCTGAGGCACATTCTTCTGCTTGGGCTCACACAAAACCTCACCTGAGCCTCAAAGTCTCTAAAACCTTAGGGGACTCTTGTGGACAGTGGGTGACATTTAAGTCAACCACGTCAGTTTTGGAAATTAACGGCCGACTAGAATGGAAAGAGAAGAATTTGACCTCCCCCAACCCTCGGTGGCTTTCATAAATGTTTACCCGAGATGAGAGTGAGATTTTGTTTGTGAGGTGGGATTATCTAACGGAGCGTTCGGGCTGATAACCGAGGCCACCGTCCTGATAAACACTTACACTTGCTTCCTTGATTGTGACTGACGGTTCAGATGTGTGCTCACTCCTACACAGGCTCGACAGAGCTCTGAGAGGCAGGCGGGTGACCCCAGTTTTAGTTATTGTGTTTCCATTCAGAAAGGAAACTAACACAGCAGTGCTGTCAGATTGAGCTCGCAATGATTACAAGACTAGAAACAAAACCAAATGCAAGCCACCATTTCTCTTATCCCCTGTGTCCCTATTGCCTCCAACATATGTAATATACAGTTTTTTATTTTCCCATAGTTCATTGGAAATGAGGAGCTTTCTGGCATTGAAATTTTACTTAAAACTTTTGTGGTTAAACTAAAACAAATATTACTAATGTGGAATTCATCTTGAGCAGCAAGGCCAGCAGCTTGCCCGGATGGAGAGCTTAGTAGGCATCTAAGACTATTCTAAGGATGACTTATGCAAAAATTGCACAGCTCTCGTTTGGCTGCAAATAACATCTCTACTACACTTCATTCCTCAAGGAAGAGAAACTCGATTTTGGAGCTGTGCCCCCCAAACCTGATCCTGATTACTGCTTCCAGTCCTGTTTATATAATTCTAGAGTTTTGGCAGGATTCAAGAGTACATACCAGGGTGTTGGCTTTTATGAATCTCCCGAGATGTGAATGTCACGCTGACTGGATGAACTCTGGCCACAAATCCCAGACATGCACAATGACTCTATTTATTCAGACTTGGCTGCCTGTATGCAGATTGACTCTGTGTGTAATAAATTTTCACAGCCCCAAGAACCTCTACATCAACCAAGCAGAGGCCGAGAAGAAAAACAACGCTAGTGGAACTGGGCTGCGTTTCACCCAGTTACTCTGTCAGAGCTCACTGATGGTTGACATAGGCTGTCAATGCCTTTCAGGTTTTCTCTTCCTGTGTTCGCAAAGCCCCACTCTCTGTTACAAAGTTGCCATATTAAACAGAAACAAGGCAGGGGGCCGGGATGGGCAGAAATCTGCTTTTAATAGTTTAACCCACACTGGTGTGAATGCTTGGTGGCCTCTACAGGACAGGGCTGAGAACTCAGACTATTTTTTGCCACTTGGTCAGATACCAAATGAAATGCAATGGCTCTTGTCTCAGTGGGGCTCGGCGGGGCTTCACCTGTAGTCTGGACATGCTAGAGGCACGAGGCTTTAGATTCTCTCTGACAGACAAGATTATTACTCTCTGCATTATAAATAAGAAAATAATTGCCTCTTTAGCTCGCAGATTTATGTTAATGGAATAGATATCTATTAAATTAATTGTACACTCTCCAGATATTGATTGGGTATTAAAAGGTAACTTTCCTTCATTGTGTTGAGAAATCAATTAGGCCAATAGAGAAATTCCCCTCTACAGATTAAATCCAATGATCGCTGCCTGTAAAATTAAAACAGTCGGTTTAAGTGGATAAACTACACCCATTTAAGGAGAGAAATGCACTTATATAATTAAAACGAAAAGACTGCCCAATCTGTGTGGGTAATGTGATTACTGGGAGCTGCAGGCAGACGTCGGCCATTCAGTGTGGATGGCTGCTCCCTCAATAGCTGTCCCTGAGCTACGGATTTGTCATGGTAGAAAGCCTGCTTGTGGCTGACATGGTCTCAGCTACGGCTTGCCAGAAATCTCGAGATCATGTGTCCCTTTCCTCTTGCCTCAGCTATGATGATCCTGACTAGAGATTTGCTCCGCCTTGCTTTCTAAGCTTCCCAAGCTTCCCCAGACTCAAGACGTAGAGATCACCGTTTTGACCAAATGGTCCGACATGTAGGTGTGTTTTTCCTCCCTCCAAATCCATCAAGCTGGCGGTACCTTCAGGAATTGTTTCAATTGTTTTCCTGATTCCTTCACGTCCCCCCCAACACCCCCCAGGGAACCATTAACAGTCAGAATCTGTCACATACACATCTAAACAAGAAATCTGGCTCACCAAGTGGGAGGAGACTGAGAACTACCTGACAGCTTGCTTTTATTTTAAAGATGCCTCAGCCATCTTATCAAGTGAAGAGAAGTGAAATTCTGGTGCCTTTGAGGGGGGACAGCAGGGAGATGACTTTGGGGGGCTCCTGCCTGAGATGATGTGCAGAACCTGCACCGTTAATAGCGCTTGACAAGATGAGTGTTTAAGGAAGGGGGTCTCGGTTAGGCAAGGCTATCTGTGAATGTATGCTTGCCTTACACTTATTTATGATAGTGGGATATATATATATACATACATATATACACATATATATATATATTTCTTGTCATTCATTTAATGTTTGAGATTTAGTAACAGGAATCAAAGGCGGGACAAAGGTCACCTCTGCTTCTTCAATGGGGACGGCAGGAACGAATCCCAATTGAACACAGTGCCTGTGGTTGTTTATGCGTCTGCTCAACAGACAGTATGCATACTGAGCCGGCCAGTCTCGTTCCTACAGGATCTTCCAGCTTTGTTTATAGAAGCAGTTACCATCAAAATGCATACAGTATAGCTAAAATTAGGGTGAGGTCCAGGAGAAAGACTAGTATGACTGAGAAAAAGAACATGCCCTGAGCCTCTCTGAGGACATGAAATGACACTGTACCTCTGGTAGGCACAGGTGTCAACCAGGCCAAAGGACAGAGCAGAGGCCTTTGGATGCCCCAAGGCAGCTGAGCGTGGCTTGTTGGAGGAGCTGAAAGAAGGGCCATGCAGCTGAAGTGCTGGAAAGTTCGGGGAGTAGGGGGAGGCATGAACAAAGCCAGACTGCAAGTTAATGGAGACCATGTTGTGACCCTTGCATTTCTCTCCAGGTGGGAGAGGAAACCTTTTCAGATTTTTGATTAAAAAAAAAAAGATTTAGGAGCCAGAGAGATGGCTGGGTTCAGAGCACTTCCTGGTCTTGTACAGGACCAGTGTTTGGCTCCCTGCACACATACTGGGCAGTACCTCAAGTGCCTGTTAACTCCAGTTCTGGGGATATGATGCCCCCTTCTGGCTTTGACAGGTACTGCATGTATGAGGTACACATACTAACATTGAGACACACACTTATATGAAACTTAAAAAAAATTATTTGATCTGATGTACACTTTTATAGAATCACTGAGGACAAACTGTATTATAGATGTCAGAGAACAGGGCGATAGTTCCCACAAGCTGGCTTAAACTAGTCAGAATGGAAAGGGGTCGATACACTAATGTTTAATTTTGGAAGTTAGACTTATAGAAGGCAGAGAAGAAAAAGAGTGTTTGAGCAAGGAATGAGGGGTTATCAAGACCAAATCCTGCTGTTTTAGGCTTGAACAGTGGGCATCTGGGAACTCTAGGTCTGGAAACGGGAACAATTGCAAGACAAACATTTTTGGGTAATGGGACGACGGCAGAACCCAGAATTCAGTTTGGCATGGCTCAGGTTTGGAATGTTTGTGAGACAATCAAATAGACAAGCTAAGTATGTCTGTGGCTTGGGAGAGTGCGCGAGCTGAGGCTGCACAGAAGTTGCCATTATAGAAAAACTGAAGGTCACTGGGGGTGGGGAGGGAACAGGAGGATGCCCCAGATAAGAAGAACCAGAACAGAAAAGGCAGGAAGGAAGCCTTTCAGACTCCAATGCCTCCTGGAGACCGAGCAGTTAGCAAAGCATTAGGAGAAGGAGCAGGCAGGGAGGGGCGGGGGAGGGACACAGGTGAGAGGGAGAAGGGAGGGGCACAGGGGAGGGGGATATAGGGGAGGGGGAGGAGTACAGGGGGAGGGGGAGGGGCACCTGTGAGAGACTTAAGGAAGCAGTGAACAAGAGTGGTCTGCAATGCCACTTTTCTGGTAAGGCAAGGGATGAAGAGACAGGTATTTGAGTATGCATAAGGGTGTGTGTGTGTGTGTGTGTGTGTGTGTGTGTGTGTACATGTGTGTAAGTACATACATATGCATGTTTGTCTATTTGTATGTGTGTGTGCACTCATGTGTGTGCATGTGCATGCACAGTTGTGCCTGTGTGTGTGCTTGTGTGCATGTGTGCATGTGTGCATGTGTGTGCATTAGTGAGTGTGCACATGTGTGTAGGCCAGAGGTCCATGTTGGGTATCATCCTCCAGAATTCACCTGATTGTGGGAGCAATTTGGCCAGTGGCCTCATCATCCTGCTGCCCCCCACCCCCAGCTCTCTGGATTGTATGCCTTGAGGTTGTGAGTCCAAATAAGCCTTCCTTGAGCTGCTTTTGAATGCATTTGTCACAGCAGCAGGAAGAGAAACAGATGTGGGGATTTCTAACTTAGCTCGTGGAGCTCTGAAGGACTCTGAAAAAATCGGCCGGTGCCATCGAGCTCCTCAGCAGCCGAGCGGGGACCTGAAACCTGCAGCAAGGTTTCCATGGTCTACCTTCCTACACTCAGCTTCTGTCTTCTTCTGTCTTGTTCTCTGAGAGGACAACAGCAGTTGGGAGGAAAGGCAGAAAAAGGGCGTGTTAAACACACCAGAGTGTGAGGCTAAGGTGTGCGGCAGCCTGAGGCTCTGCAGACATTGTTATTTTTCAGGTGACCACAAAGGCCAGCTGCACCAATATTTATGAAGACAACTAGATAGTTTCTTAGGGAAGAAAAGACTGTGAAGGTTTTTTTTGAAAAGATTTTTGGGATGGAGGTGAATTCTGGTTATACCTGGAAACAAATGGGTCATCGCCTCACGATGTCAGAGAAATAAAGTGTGCTTCATATACGTGTAGTCTACATGTTTTCAGGGAGAGCGTATCGTTAGTCTTTTTCTAAAAGTAGGAGCCTTCCTCTAAGGCTGGGGGGGGCACTGTGGGAGAGGAGAGGAAAGTCAAGCTGGGAGACAGGGAGTAGGAGGTCAAGTGCTACCTTTGGGGCACGAGCTACCCGTCACAAAAACCATGATCTTGTCCCAGCTACAGTAGCCTAAGCCGGGAAGGTGCGAGAATGGGCTTACAGCCACTCATGTTTCAGGAGGGACTCAAGGGGCCCCATCTTTTTCCCGATGAACTGCTGGCAAGTGATGGAATTTGGGGGGAAGAGGAGATCATCATCGTCTTTAGCTGTGTATCAGAAAGTGAGCCCACCTTTCTCTCTGTAATGCAGCATAAACAGAATAAACTACATACAAGCATAGAATTGTCAAATAACCCTAACTGGTAAAAAGAGGGGAGACTTACGACTTTTTGACTATACAAGAGTGTATTTTAGACTCAAATAGGACAACTTAATTTAATTAATGTAGCAATTTAACTTAAATTATCATATGCAAAAACCACTGTCTGGAGACTTATTGATGAGTTAGGAATTACTTTATAAAATCATTCATCCCCAGTGCCCCTTTTACAAAAAAAAACCCAAAAAACAAAAAACAAAAAAAACCAAAACAAACAAACAACAACAACAAAAAAAACCAAAAACCCAAAAACCCCAAAAAAACCAAAAACCAAAAACCCAAAAAAACAAAAACAAAAACAACCCCCCCCCCAAAAAAAACCAAAAAACAAAAACCCAAAAAACAAAAACAAAAAAACCCAGTAAAATACACATGAGGGTCGGGTCGAAATGCAAGAATAAAGAATTTGACCTGTATGTTCCTAGTCCAGTGTCGCCCATGTAGACTGGGAAGTTGACAGTAAGGCAAATGACTTGTTTGCTGTTAGAAGGCGTGATAGTACAGTGTTGATAATGAGTTTCTTAAATTGCATTTTCATTGGAAGTACTTCCTGCAAATAGTTCTAGAAACTGTTTCATTCTGTGAATCCTTTTTCTAATAGAAACCACACACAAATCACATGCTTAAGAAGGTTTAGCCATTTGGTCCCTAGCTGAGCCTCTCAGTGGCTTAAAACAGGGGGTGGGGGGGTGGAGGTGTCATTTTCTTCTCAGTCACACAGATGAGAAAATAAAATTAGAAATGAATTTCTACTGTGATTGCTTAGGTGTCTGCCTGCCTGGTTAGACATCTAGAAAGAAGTCATTCCACCTCTAAAGTTCTCATAGCCCAAGGTCCTTCTGCCCACCTAACCTCTCTCTCTCCTGGGATGCTCTCTGTTTGCCAACCAGGTTCCCAGATTCATGGAGTCCTGGTTCATCCGTCTTCCTTTCCTTTATCTCACAAAGAGAGGGACAGGCCTTCCTCAATCATATCCATGAACAGCTCAGGCACATGCTTTAGCAATGTTCCCCTGACTTTGCTCTCCCGTCTACAAACATTATTTGTATTTGCATGTCTAGACAGCAAATCACGTGCCCAACACCGCATGATACCTTTGAATCAAGTTCACGACTTCAAAAGTCCATTGACTGGCACATGCATTTAGCCCAATGCATAGAGACATAAAAGAGAGAGCCCTCTAAACTGTCTCCCTAACCTGTCCCGTTCATCCAAATCTGACAAAATGTAATGTAGCTGGCGGGGCAAATCAAGGGAATGCAGGGGAATCTGTCTCTAGTGTTTCTGAAATCTGCTTTAAAGTAGAAACGTTTCCCCGAGATGCAGAAGCGGGTGTGATGAATGCTAAGTGGGTATTTTTTTTCACCTTAACTGACTGATCAGAAGACTATTTATAGCCCCCCTGACTGATGTCTCAAGCTGGTGAATCAACAGCAAGGGGGACTATTTGCAGCGCGTTTATCATTTCAGACAAACAGCCGAGACTGCGCCTGATTATTTTTTATTCATCATCTTCCCATACCTCTGTGTTCGTTCCTTCTCACTATTAATAATGTCTGCATAAGGCTTCTCAATATTTAATGGTACAGCCTCCCTGCTGCATGCTAATGTGCATAAGGTCACATGCTTGAGCTCGAGAAGGCCAGTTACCTTTGCCAAACGAAGGAGGAGGAGGAGGAGGTAGAGAGGAGGAGGAGGAGGAAGAGGAGGAGGAAGAGGAGGAGAAGGAGGAGGAGGTAGAGAGGAGGAGGAAGAGAGGAGGAGAAGGAGGAAGAGGAGGAGGAAGAGGAGGAGGAAGAGGAGGAGAAGGAGGAAGAGGAGGAGGAAGAGGAGGAGGAAGAGGAGGAGAAGGAGGAGGAGGTAGAGAGGAGGAGGAAGAGAGGAGGAGAATGAGGAAGAGGAGGAGAAGGAGGAGGAGGAGGAAGAGGAGGAGAAGGAGGAGGAGGTAGAGAGGAGAAGGAAGAGAGGAGGAGAAGGAGGAAGAGGAGGAGGAGGAGGAGGAAGAGGAGGTGGTGGTGGTGGAGAGGATATATTTCCTAGAGAAGCCTATTCTATTAGTTTTGTTAGAAACATGATTGTTGGTCTCTCTGCCTTAATGGGAACTGAGCTGAAGACATTTTAATAGACTGGCCCAACACACAGAAATCCATCAATGACAGTACAGTATCCAGTATGGAAGACCGGCTTGGTTCTGTGTCTCCATGACTCAGTTTACTGTCATCAGTGCCTTGCCTACAAGATGGCGATGCATGAGGAAAGCCTTACCTGCTCACCCTCTTCGTCATCACTGCTTAGCTTAAGGTCGTCTTCCAGAGTTCTGAAAGGGACAAAGAGATGCGCATACTTAGAGTCGAAATCTTTCAATACCGAAACATCATCTTTCTGGTCTGTGTGTTTAATTTCTATTCACACCCTTATATTGTATGTGCTTTCCCTCTGATGTACTTGGGAAGAACAGATAGTCGCATCACAAAAATTAACCCTCCTGACGAGCACTGGATGAGATGGGCCCCCTCAGAGTGGGTAGTTTTAGAAACACAGAACCAAACAAGGGAGGTTTAAATTCCACAACTGCTTGTTCAATGTCTTCCAGACTTCGGAGCCAGGCTGTGTCCTTGGGCCTGTCTAGGGGATGCTCATGGTAAAGAAAGAGGAAGGACGAGCAGATTTTGCTGAGGGTCAAGCCACAGTCTTGGGTCATGTGACATTCATGCAGGCTCCCTGATGGCCCAAGGGCTGGAGAAGTTGTCTCCATGATTTGTTGAGTAGAAGGCAATGAACAGTGGGGCACTTCTGAAGAGTCTACGAGGGCCTATCCATGGTCTGCCAGCCACCTCCCGTGTGTCCCAAAATAAGCAGTGAGGCCAAGAAGACCAATGGTTGGCAGAGAAATGGGAATGCATATCCTAATGTTCTTAGTGAGGAGAATGGTTTTTATCGGTGCTGCTTTGATCAGTCTTCGGTGCAGCTGTCTTCAGAGCTGTCCATTGCCAAAGGAGTCTTGGCAGCTTCTAAAATGTGTTCTGAGCACGCAAAACTGTCCTGCCCAGGAGCAGGGAGAGTCTACTGCTTCAGACACTGGTCTGGAAGCTGTCGAGCTCTTGTGTTTAAAGACCTCATTGTCTTCCTTGATGTCAACCAAATGTGCTTACGGTCATTAGGGTCGGTTATAGGACTATCATAGGCAAAAACCTTTATAATAACTTCAGTGTGGGGTTGGAGATTTAGCTCAGTGGTAGAGTGCTTGCCTAGCAAGAGCAAGGCCCTAGCAAGGCCTTGGGTTCGGGCCCCAGCTCCAAAAAAAAAAGAAAAGAAAAAAAAATAACTTCAGTGTTATTTCATTGACCTTGTGGGTAAGTGTGGTCTGTGACCATCCACACTTCAGTTCTTCCTGAAATGTCTGCACTTTGGGGGTAGGTGACTTATGGGGCCCTTGTTCACCCTGTGGAAGGTGCGGGTTGTACTCAGAGATCCTCCTGAGTTAGGTTCCATGAATCTAAGAAATAAATTTGTTTCTCTCATCCCACAATGAAGAAATTTTTTTATTTGATCAATATAATTTGGAAACACAACTGCAACTGAACATGTGCACTTTTGGGACATTGTTTCCTGTCCACGGGGCAGAGGAGTTATTTATATTGTATTAGGTATTCTAAGTGCTCTAGGCGAGATTGAAAGTTATGGGAAGATGTGAGTTGGTTACATGTAAATCCAATGCCATTCTATAGAAGGGGCTAGAGCGCCCCCAGATTCTATAGAAGGGGCTAGACCATCCCCAGATTCTACAGAAGGGGCTAGAGTGCCCACAGATTCTATAGAAGGGGCTAGAGTGCCCATAGATTCTATAGAAGGGGCTAGAGCATCCACAGATTCTATAGAAGGGGCTAGAGCGCCTCCAGATTCTAAAGAAGGGGCTAGAGCATCCCCAGATTCTATAGAAGGGGCTAGAGTGTCCCCAGAGTCTATAGAAGGGGCTAGAGTGTCCCCAGAGTCTATAGAAGGGGCTAGAGTGTCCCCAGAGTCTATAGAAGGGACTAGAGTGTCCCCAGATTCTATAGAAGGGACTAGAGTGTCCCCAGATTCTATAGAAGGGGCTAGAGTGTCCCCAGATTCTATAGAAGGGACTAGAGTGTCCCCAGATTCTATAGAAGGGGCTAGAGTGTCTCCAGATTCTATAGAAGGGGCTAGACCATCTCCAGAATCTATAGAAGGGGCTAGAGTGTCCCCAGATTCTATAAAAGGGACTAGAGCATCCCCAGATTCTATAGAATGGGCTAGAGCATCCACAGATTCTATAGAAGGGGCTAGAGTGTTCCCAGATTCTGTAGAAGGGGCTAGAGTGTCCCCAGATTCTATAGAAGGGGCTAGAGTGTCCCCAGATTCTATATAAGGGGCTAGAGTGCCCACAGATTCTATAGAAGGGGCTAGAGCATCCGCAGATTCTATAGAAGGGGCTAGAGCATCCCCAGATTCTATAGAAGGGGCTAGAGTGCCCACAGATTCTATAGAAGGGGCTAGAGCATCCCCAGATTCTATAGAAGGGGCTAGAGTGCCCACAGATTTTAGACTCAGAGAAAGGTCCTAGAACCTGTCCCTGGACATCAAGGAACAACTTTATTTTTCGACAACAAGGCAATAGAGCTTCTAAATGTTTAAGTAACTCATATGGGTAAATAAATGGAGACACAAAGATGTCACAATGAAGCCTGCAAACCAGGCCAAGCACTCTTCCTAAGGCTTTCCTCAAATGTTGTTACCTTGTGACTATGGTGGCAGAAGAGGCTTTAGCTTTTAAAAATCAATTTAGATCTACAGAAGTCAGCCCAGTCTGAAGGGAGGTCTGCCCTTGTGAGTCAGTGGTAGGTCACACAGGCAGGAGTCACCGATAGCAGCAAAGATGTTGATATGCAAGATAAAACTAAACTTTAAAAAATTGAGGCCAGAGAGTAAACTCTAGCCAAAGATGCTGAGAAGTTGGACTTTAGAGTCTTGATTCCCAAAGAGTTGCAGGCAGCTGTGAGCACCACATGGTGGCATTACAGTAGAGTGGGATGCGGTGACTAAACCTATGACATGAACAGGATGTGGGTATGCATCTGTGTAGGAGAGCGTGTGCCATGGTATGCACACCACAGAGGGAAGCTTGAAGGAGGTGTTTCCTCTCTTTCTACCCCGTGGTTCTAGGGTTTGAACTCAGATCATCAGGCTTGGTGACACACTTAAATTCTCTGAGCCAGCTGGAGACAACAACTTATCATTATCATAGCATGACACTAAGTACAAGGACCAGGAGATTCGAAGATACTGCCTAATGGGCTCCTCCTTTCACAAAGGGAGAGGCTTGACCAGAGGCAGATCTGTCTGGTGTTACCCACACATTCTCTCCCATGGACTGTTCCCTTTCTGGAAGCCAGGGGAAAGCCGACAATTGTTGACACGTGCTGACTCTCGGGGTCATTGAGTAGAACCACCCACCACCACAGAGCTGCCTCCCAGGGCTGGCTCCTTTCCATTGGCCGTTTAAAGCATCTGTGTCATTACATCCACGCCTTGGTGCTTCCAAATCTTCATACTCTGGCTCAGGCACTTACCTCATTTTTTAGGCAAACCCAGCATGCTCACAAGAGGGGCTTGGCTATAAACTTTGCAACTTAACATTGGACTACCTAACTTCCCACAAGTATCAGCATCTTTCTTTTTTAAACCAGGTTATTTTTCTTTATAAAGATTTATTATGTTACACAAGTACATCATCACTGTCTTTAGTCACACCAGAAGAGGGCATCAGATCCAGTTACAGATGGCTGTGAGCCACCATGAACTTCCAGCTCCAAGAATCATTGTCTTTGAGGGGCCTGAGAAACAGCTACACCATAGCCATTCTTTGAGGAGCCTGAGAAATGGCTACACCATAGCCATTCTTTGAGGAACCTGAGAAATGGCTACACTGTAGCCTGTGCCCACTTTCCTGAGATCCCTTGGGTTACAGGCAGAAACAACAGCCTGTAACAAGTGCACACTGCTCTCCAACTTAGCTCCATCCTGCCGAAGGTCTGCTGACCCAATCAGAGTCCTCTTTAGGGTGTAACGACACCGCTTCATGGAGCAGAGCCTTTAATTGGCTGGGTTTCCTGGCCATACTTGTCATTTCAGGCTCGTTGAAGACGTCTCAGTCTTTTATTTAAAGTTCATTTCATTTCGCTCCCTACTAATGGCGTTAAAACAAATGTGAGTTTTAATCACGCTGTTTGATTTTCAGATTTGTTTCTACAGCAGGAGCTGCTACAAATAGCCATCTCCGCCTATTTGAGATCTGTGAATTCATTATGTCTATGTCTGTTCAGAGACAGTGTATGAATCGTCATGAAATAGATTTGCATATGCAAATGTCCACTCTAGCAACTAGTATTTCACACTGGCCTGCGTCTTAGGGTTTACATGGTGGTCATGAAACACCATGAGCAAAAGCAGCTAAGGGGGGAGAGGGTTTGTGCATCTTACCGCCTGTAGTCCATCAAGCAGAGAAGTCAGGCCAGGGATTCAAGGTAGAAACCTGGAGGCGGGACCTGATGTAGAGGCCATGGAAGGGTTCCTGCGGTCTGCTTAGTGTACTTTTAAATATCACCTTGGATACGGACCCAGGGGTGGTGCCTCCTATAGTGAGCTAGACCCTCCCACATCAATCATAAAGAAAGAAAGTGCCCCCAAAGACTTTCCCAGAGGCCAATCAGGTGGGGACATTTTCTCCTTGGAGATTCCTTCTTCTTCACAAGCGACTCTAACTTGTGTTAAGTTGACATAAAACCAGTTAGTGCAACTTGCAATCGATACCTGCTGGGAATGGGAAAAAATCATTTTTCTCTAATGGAGTGTCCCTGGATGTATCAACACACATCCCAGAGCAGGCAGGCTACATGCCCAGGAATAGCTGACCACCGCAAGAAGAACTCCATTGGAGCTTGGGATTTTTTTGTTTGTTTGGTTTTATCTTAAAGGTTTTGATTTTTCTTTCCTTTTGGTTTAAAGAGAGGAAGGGGAGGGGAAGAGGGGAGAAAGTGGAGGAGGAGAAAGAATATGATCAAAATATATGAAATAATAAAAAATAAAAACCCAGCAAGCACAGCATATTTGTTAGACAGGCCTACTCTTTATCAGGCATCCCTAAGCAGTCATCTCCTTGCCTTAGAACACTGGAGGGAACAGTACACTCGCTCCCTGTCTTAGAACACTGGAGCGAACAGTACATTCCTTGTCTTAGAACATGGAGGGGACAGTACATTCCTGGTCTTAGATAATGGAGGGAACATTACACATCTCATTTCCTTCTTCCTGAAGCCCCATGTTCTCTGTTGGGGTTGTTGCTACCTCCTGGCTGGGGAATTTTCACTAACAGGTGGCACCTTCCTGTCTGTAGTTATTTGGAAAAACTCTGCCCAAAGCATTCTGGGAACTGAGAACTGAGAAGCTAATGGCTAACTGGGAGCTGATATCCCAATTAAAGATGGGTGAGGTGACTTAGCCTGGAGATAAGAGGAGAGTGTAGGACCAAGACAGGGTGGTCTAGAGAACCCAGCAATGTCCACTTGGGATGTATTCAGTTTCGGGGAATCTGCACATCACTTGAAGCAGTGTGTTCATAGTGAGTGGTGCTTGCTCGAGCTACCTTCCTCCCAGGATCTGTTCTGGCTGCCTGTGAGCTCACCATCTCACCATGATCTGTTCCTGCAGTGACTATCCTAGAGTGAAAAGTACCTATTTCTTCTGTGTCTATCCTAGACTAGAAAGTAACTGTTTCTCCTTTGTCTATCCTAGACTGGAAAATAACTGTTTCTCCTTTGTCTATCCTAGACTGGAAAATAACTGTTTCTCCTTTGTCTATCCTAGAGTGAAAAGTAACTGTTTCTTCTGTGTCTATGCTAGAGGGAAAAGTAACTTTCTTCTGTGTTTATGCTAGAATGAAAAGTAACTGTTTCTTCTTCCCACACGTGTTTTAAAGTAGATACAAAGGCACCTGATGGTCCTGCCCTCTTTCAGGAACTGAATCTCATTTCCATCCTTAGATGATCCCCACAAAAGCTAACCTCACTTAGGAAATTTGCCAATCCCAGGTAAGATACTTGATGAGTGTATGTATCTGTCATTCACTCAGTCAACCACCTTTCCCAATACTATCTTTATCAACTTGTCATTATCGAAGAGAAATTGGGGGCAGGGGGATCATCAGCAGAGTTTGTGGTCAGAGGCAAGGGTGAGAGCTGAGGGTGCAAGGCTGGGTCTTAAGGCAGCCATTAGGCTGGCCTGCATTTCAGTTTGATTTCTGTCCCTGACCAGCTCTCTGAGTGCGGGAAGTAATTTACTCTCTTGGGATATAGTTGCTGCATTGCTAAAGAAACAGCTGGATAAGATGGCCGGTCTCCTTGTATTGCTCTGAACTCACCAAGTCCTTCCCTTTATCATGTGCAGGCAGAGTGTTAGAGAAAGAGCACCTAGCTATCAGGAGACAGAAACAGCATGCCAGTGGCTCTAACACTGAGGTTTTGGTGTCAGGAAAGAAAGACTCTTGGAGGCCAGAGTACTCAGCAAAAGTTACCTGGAGGAGCACACGCCTGAGCTCTGGAGGAATCAGGGAAAGATGGCTGCCCCCAAAAGACTACCGTACTACACAAGCAGAAGGCAAGAGCTGAGCATGGAGTACTTAGGGGAGTCAGGTTTCTTTTTACCTTCTTTTTTCTCATTTTATTCCTTCCTTCCCTGATTTATTTCTACATGTATAGGCCTGGGTTCACATCAGTGTAGAGT
This sequence comes from Rattus norvegicus, assembly GCF_021556685.1. NCBI lineage: Eukaryota > Metazoa > Chordata > Mammalia > Rodentia > Muridae > Rattus > Rattus norvegicus. Next base: position 55,671,649 of record NC_141542.1, read on the forward strand.
ATGCCTGTAGCATCTGCAAGATCCTGGCTTTTACACACACACACACACACACACACACACACACACACACAGAGAGAGAGAGAGAGAGAGAGAGAGAGAGAGAGAGGTATTTAGTTAAATCTCTCTCTCTTTGTCCTTGTCCCCGACTCATTACAACCTCTCCAGTCACTGCTGTTTGTGGTTTCTCTATGTATTAGAAAGTCAGTGCAGACACTGAACACTGGATGAGTATTTGCATCCATACTCAGTAACGTGACAACCATGTGCAATGACTGTGATGCTAGCTGGAGTCTCACAATCTGCCCTGTATGCAGCAATCCCCATGGTCTCTGCTTCCTTCTGCTTTCTCCCTTACACAAGGCCTCCTCCAGAGTGTGCTGCTCTAGTGAGTGGCCTTTATTAGACAATGCAGGACAAAAGTGATGGAAAAACATGTGAAGACCAGGTGACTTCTGCTGGCTGCTGTGTGTCTGCTTTGTACATCTCATTGCTTGCTCTAATAAAGCAAGCCATCATAGGATGACTGCTTTAGGAAGAATAGCTGCCACTGGTTGATATCAAGTACTCTGAGCCCAACGGTCTATAAAGAACGGCATCCGGCCAGGATCCATAGTGGTGAGCTTGGAGGTAGATCTTTCTCCAGTCAAGATTTGGGATGACTTCAGTCCTGTCTGGTATTATATAGATTTGCAACTCATGACAGACACTGAGCCAGAGGACCCAGTGAGGCCATTCTCAGATTCTTTCCCCATGAAACAATAATGTAGTGCATGCTGTCTTGAGCTACTAAGTCGAGGGTAATTTCTTAAGCATCAATAAACAACTGGCACATTAGCAGATTAGTGAGTATTTGGTGTGTCTCTTCATGATGACTGTTACCAGTGACTTGAGGTGAGCCTTGATAGCCATCATTCAAGCTGTCCAACTGAAGAAATGAAGTGAGACATTTTCTAATAGTGATATTCTCATTCATTTGAACAAGCCTATGGGGGCCAGGGAGTGGAATGTGATGGTTTGTATATGCTCGGCCCAGGGAGTGACTCTATTAGGTATGGCCTTCTTGGAGTAGGTGTGTCACTGTGGGTGTGGGCTTAAAAACCTTCATCCTAGCTGTCTGGAAGTCAGTCTTCCACTAGCAGCCTTCAGATGACGATATAGAATTCTCAGCTCCGTCTGCACCATACTGGCCTAGATGCTGCCATGTTCCCGGGTTGATGATAATGGACTGACCCTCTGAATTTGTAAGGCAGTCCCAAATATATGTTGCTCTTTATAAGACTTGCCTTGGTCATGGTGTCTGTTCACAGCAGTAACACCCTAACTAAGACAATGATAGACAATGAAATTGAACTATGTTCCAAATTAAACCCTTCAAATTGCTCTTGCGTGCATATTTTATCACTGCCATGAGAACATTTACTAAATCTTCATGCCAAATGCAAAAAAAAAAAAAAAAGAAAGAAAGAAAGAAATAAGTAGTTGCGATTTTATTTGTGTTGATACGGCACTTCTGCATCAGAACAGATACATTTTAAGTGCTCAGAAGGTACATGTAGGTATTAGGTAACACTTCCATTTTTTTCCTCAGAAGGTGGGGGTGCTCAAATTCCCAGCAAGTCCTCTGTCTCTCAGATCTCTTACACTGACTGACAGGGTGCTCAGGACAAGCTGTGGAAGTGACAATGTTGAAAAGTGCATAGCAGCTGAGAGAGGAGCAGAAGGTGAGTTTCCAATGACTATTCCCTTCGGGTGTGAGCATCCTGCCACTCACAGTGTCTGAGTCAAATATATCAGCCTCACGTCTTGCTATTAACACAGTGAGTCTATGCCTGACACACCACAATGTACCTGTATGCTCTGACATCACAGAAGCGCCCAGAAACAGAGACCGACATAACTGCAAGGGTACGCAGGAAGTGCAGGCTTTGGACAACGGATTTAGGCTTTGGCCTAGAAATCCAGAGTGGTACATGGCCTTGTGAACGGATCTTGTAAAATTCTGAGCATTTGGCAGGGGGAGTCTGCACACTTGTGACCTGAGCCTGGTCCTCTTCCCACTCTCAGGTATAAAAAAGACACAGTGAAACACTTGAGAATATTTGATGTCCTCAGCTTTCGTGTTGTGTATTTCCAAGTGTGTCATTGATCGCTTCTCTCCCTTGGAACTAGAATTCTAGCCACTGGAGCTGGCAGCCAGGGATGAATTAGTTTGAAAAGTGGATAGGAACATGGGGCCCCCTTTTCTTGAGCACCCTACAGTTTTTCCACCTTAAAAAAAAGAACCAAACACATGCCACATGCCACTTGTGTGCTTGTGAGCACAGGGAGACACTCCATCTTTTGCATTTAGGGCAATGCAGACCATAGTGATGAGGTCGCATTCCCCAAACACATTAGACTTTAAAATCCCTTCTTGAAGGAATTACAGGAATTGGGGGGGGGGGGAGCAGCGGCAGCGGCGTATGTACTCATTTCAATCAGAAGACAACAGAAGCTTAGAACTTTAAAGGAAATGTTTTCTCCAGAAGATGATTTTTAAAATTCCTATCTTTGTTACACCAACTTCTAGAAAAATGAGTCTCCGAACTTGGTGTTTCTGGTATTAAAGGGTTGAGTTTCAAACAACAAGTGGATGCAAACACAGCATGTGTTAGAAGATGACCCTTTCCTGGGCAGACGACAGAGCAGAGTTCAGACGGTCCAGACTAGGAATGTAAAATGCTCTCGGCTGTATAGCTCCAATGAGGACATTTCTTTACTCGATCCTTGCTGAAGAGGATCCTGCACTGGAGAATCATGCATATTTATCTAGCTCAAGTCTGTGATGTTGACTATTAACTACTGTCAGGTAATTAATAAGCTTGATGCCTGTTCTGTTTGCTAATGATCTGTGTAATTGGTAACTCCTGATAGTAAGTGTGGGTTGATGCTAGGAAGGTCATATATACTTAGGATAAGATTTGCTCTTTGGGCTTGAAATATCAGCCTCTGTATTTTGTGGCTGTTGCTACTGACACGTGAAGAGAATCCCTAATTAAGGGATTTGTTTGGACAGATAAGCTGTTAGAACTAGGAAGGAGGGAAAAACATAATCTCTCAATTAACAAAGTCACGCTTTAAGCTATATCACAGCTCCTGAGAATGCCATGACATAGTCACTATTAAGTTTCACTGCACATTGGAACCGTTTGGGAATTTTTTGAAAATATTGATGCTGGCTTCTCCTGCAAGTTCTGACTTAATAGATCTGGAGTGCAAGCTGGGTGTCCAGACTTTTTAAAGTTCCCTTGGTGACTCTACACTGTAACAAGGGTTAAGAGCCACTGTCAACGGAATGAAATAGACCACACCAGGAGAGTTAAAGGACAGCCCCTAACCTTGGATAACGTCCATGCCTCTAAGGTTTAGTTTGTCCATTAACAAAATGGGATGGATGAGAGTCAAGACTGGAAAGAGACAAGTTAGGGGAAAGGGTTACGTCAGCTCCACAGCCTCACAGGGGTGCTCAATGAAGGGGTAGTGCAGACTGCGGTGCTTCTAAACATTCTGATACGAGGGCCACATCCCTCCGGGTTCTGGTTTGACTGGACTGGCCACAGGCATCAACATTTTTGATAAATTACAGTGGTCAATCCATTCATCGAAACTCAATCACCAGTGTTGTGGTATGACGATGGGGGGCCATTTGATAGTTATGAATAACAACAGGGCCATCATGAATGGGATTTCGGCTCTTACAAAGGATCCCAAGGCTGGGCATGCAACACAGTGGTAGACTGCTTGTGTATCACAAACAAGACCCTAGGTTCAATCTCCAGTTCTCAGCAACACCAAACCAACAAGCAAAGTGTCCAAAGAGATCTATCATATAAGGACTTGGCCAACAGGTGCTACCCGTGAGCTAAGAATGTGCACACCTATCAATGCTCAACTGGTGCATTGCCCTTTGACTTCCTGGCCTGCTGTCTATAATATATTTGGTCTAAGATAGTTTCTTAGATACTCTGTTACAAAAGTCTAAACAGACTGAGCACATGCATCGCAAAGAATGCATCTCACTTCTGTATGGAAGCTCCCACTGATCCACAGACAGGCAAATGACTCATTCTGTACCTAATTTTGTGAATAATGAGTACACCATGCTAGAATTGTATATTGACTCACCTGGCTTCACCTTTCCCTCACCTTCTATCTGAATAGTAGAATATTTGAATAAGCATGTATTAGGGCTTGGGATGTAGCCTCAGTGGTAGGAAACTGGCTTAGCATGCAAAACCCTTCAGTCTTACTCCTCTTGCGCTTTACAGGAAAAAAAAGGACAATGCTGTGTTTTCTCAGAGCCTAGGATAAGGCATGACCTCATCATTTACTTATTAATTAGCTTAGAGATTGTGATTCAATTTAGAATTCTGTAGGAGCTGTTTTCAGAAGCCTCGGGTGGGGCAGGGGAATCTGCACCATCTCCTGGGCTGCTCCTGGGCTTCCCGGAGAACACAGGGATTACTTGGAACATCACCTCTTCAGCATATGGCATTTACGGCCCGTGGAGCCTCACTGCCATTCCTTCTGTGTCACAAGGGTCAGAGGCCATGGGACTACAATTCCCAAAAGCTCCATCAGCACGATTTTTATTTAGGTGTCACCACCGAGGGGCACTTGAAGGTCAGGGACTAACAACTACTGTTGCTCCCAGGGCAAAGGAGCGGCTGTATCCGCTTCAGCTTTATGGCTGCTGTGACTTCTGCAGCAGCTCGGGCAGCCTGTGAAAAATACCTGCGGGCGGTAGGCATCTGAGATTATTGTTAGCAGGTTTCTGCAGTCCCTGCATTTATTGCTCCTCTCAGATGACTCCCTGATTACCAACTTGGCCCCATTGGCTCCCCGACCCAAGATTTCCTAGCCTTCCTGATGAGTTTGGAAGCCACTGACTCTTTATGTCTTCTAGTCTTCCCACTAGAAATGCCTACAGCGGCTTCTCTTGTCCAGATCAAACTCTGACCTGCTTGTAAAATAACCAGGAGGAGGTTTGGCAGCAGGGAGCCTGATGCACTCCTTATATCTCTAATCTACCTCCCACGGGTTATGCGTCCGTGTCCAAAGAACTTAAGACGGTTCTGCCTCAGTTTCCTGATCTATAAGGCAGTAAATCAAAAACATGTCCCTTCTAGAAATGCTGCAAGAATTATACAAAACACATTACCGGGCCTTCGACAACACAGTAGCCACTCATAAGCACTGGAGATCATGACAGGTGTTTTATCACCCACTCCATATTCACACCGTAACGGCCACAATTTAGGTCCATTTTTATTGTTTCTAGCAGAGATCATAGACTGCTAACTTATTCCCTGCTTCCAAAGAGCACACTTTAGGAGCTAAAAGCATCAAGTTGCACAAGTCTCCGTCTTCAAATGGCTCACTGTTGATTGGGGTCAGGCAGAGAAGAAACCTTTTGAGGTGATAAATAATGATGTCACAGGGCTAAGTCTTCTTTCCTTGACAGGTGATCATGGCCCTGCTCTCTTCCTTGTAGGCTTACTCTCTGGCTCGTGAGTGTCCAGCATTCTGTAGTCCTCTCCTGTGTCTGCTTACAAATTCTCCAATATCCCATCCAAGCTTCCCTTAACCTAGCTATGTATCAAAGGAGATCCTTGAGCTCCCGATCCTCTTGCTTTTGTAGGGTCACGGCAGGGACACAGCCCACTTGCTATCCAAGCTATATCGATGTTAGCTCCGGTGGGAGAGTTACCAGCTAGAATGGTTTGGGTAAGAAATGCTCCCTACAGGTGGTGTATGGAAATGGTCCTTGGCTGGTGGTGCTATGGGAGGCTGTGGAACTCTCGGGACAAGGCTAGCAGAAAGCCTTCAGAGCAGGCCTTTCAGATTGTTAGCATTTTCCTGCTTCTGGTCCCCTCTTCTTCTTGATATTCAAGATGTGAAGGAACAACAAGATCTAGCTCCCACTGCCACTGAACAAGCCATTCATTCACCATACTGTCCTTGTTCCTACTAGAATACATTGTATTCTTTGGAACAATGAGTAAAGATACATCCTTTATCTCTTAAGTTGTCTGTCAGGATTTCTGGCATAACAGCAAGAAAGTAACTAATATACCCATGTTATGAGCAAAGTTCTGATAGCCAAGGCCTAAAATTATGAAATTACGGCTTTCTGATATCTGGGTCCACTTAATTTGTATGTTCCCCAACTATATCTTGAGGATACCTCTCTGTCTTGGATATTCATGAGACCATTTAAAATTCACCAAGGAGCTCACTGTGGTGACAGAGACCTGCAATCCCAGCACTAGTACTGGGGGGTGGGGGAGGGAGCAGAAGGCAGGGGGAAGAGGACAGAGGTAGGGGGGATGGGGCAGAGGCAGACAGGAGGATCAGGAATTTAAGGAAATCCTTTGCTGTCTAGAACTTTTGAGGCCAGCTACAAGAGATGATGTCTCAAAATACCAACCAAACAGCCAGTCAGCCTGTCAGCCAATCAACTAGCCAGCCAGCCAGCCAGCCAGCCAACCAAAGAGCCTTCCAAGCAGTCCAACAACTTTGTCCTGTGCTGTGGGGAGTCGGTGCTGGGAATGGCTTGAAACTGGATTTTGCTCAGACACACCCAGCAAGTGGCCTAGGTCCTAGACTACAGACCCTCAGTACTTTTTTGCTTCTTGTGACTCTGAAGATTTTTGCATGATCCATTAATCCTCTCTGCTGCAAATGTAATAAGCTTGTCATTTAAATGTAAAGAGGAGAAAAAGACTTTCATGCTCCATATTAAAGAAAACGCATCCTATTAGCCATTCATTGGACTTGGAGATTGGTATATGATCCTCTAACTAAGGCATCCGCATGAATTTGGCTTTAATGTTAACACACTTGTAATATGTTGCATATTATGTCTGATGCTTCCAGACTTTTTCATTATGAAAGTAATCCAGGTGGCCTGAATATATAAAACTACAATTTGAAGAAGAAGAAGAAGAAGAAGAAGAAGAAGAAGAAGAAGAAGAAGAAGAAGAAGAAGAAGAAGAAGAAGAAGAAGAAGAAGAAGAAAGCCTCATCTATGGGAGGACTAATTCAGCACTTAAAAAAAAAAAAGGAAATAGACCTGAAAATGAAGTCAGGTATATTAAATGTCCTAAGCTTGGTATCAGATATGCACAACTGGCTTTTCCCAAGGGAAGCATGTTGGCTCAGTCAACAGAAACCACTCTCCAGCATCTTTTGCGGATTGGGTGTTAGCTTGCAGTAAAAGAGAGCCCATCAAACAATCTGTGTAAAGGCGAACCCAGTTCCATCTATTACAGATAAGGTTCTTACTACAGGGTGGGAAAGCAGGGCCAGTTGAAGCCTCCTTAATTCACACTTCAAGGTTTTGTACCAGCTATATTTGGGGTATAAGCAGAACACAGCCACAGCACGACACCTTTGCTACCCACCCCATATTTTTATGTATCTGTCTGTTGGACTTCCAGAGTGCTGAAAAGACTGTTAAGTGGCAGGAGAATAAATCTGGCCGGAAATTTCCAGTGGGCCTTTGGGTGTCTGGGATGGAGTCTGACAGTGGAACAGCACCACTGAAGCCTGGCGTTTAGGCAAAGCATCAAGCAGCTCTGATGAACACGGCCATTATCCTGGAAGACGCGGTGTGAATCCTGACTCTGTGGGTCTGTTCAGTGATGGAGGACAGGGAGCAGGGAGTGAAAACAGACAGGATCACAGTTCAGAAAAGCTCGTCTTTTCCTGTTTCTGATAAGGCCAGAATCCCGAGGAATACGTTCTGATTAAAACGGCGGAAAAATCAATTGCTTTAAGGTCAACATCAAGTGATATCCATGGGTAAAGTTTATCTTTGAAAACACTTTTCATTGTAGGCACCCTTTTTGTACCCTCTAGGTCTTAGGGCTTAGCGAGCTTCCTTCTTTCTGATTGCAGACCCTGTGGCCTGCCCACTGTAACACATTTCTCTATGCCCTATACCGCTGGCACTGGGTGTGAGACATCACACTGCATCCTGAGGGGCTACTCGCACTCTGCCACACTCCAACAGGCCTGTGAGTATTTGAGACCTGTAACTGTACAGAGTAGGAGTAAGTAGAGCCACAGCTACAGTGATCCTGAAGGAATGATGTCATCGGGACTTTGCGGTTGCAGCGTGAACTACAAAGGTGGACGAGCGAATCTCCTTGGTCTTATCTCCCTGTAGCGGAGCTCTTAGCCATGACCCTGAGGGCCTGATGGGGATGCGGAGTGGGGCACGGCAGGCAGCATCACCTCCCATGAGTCCTCAGCACAGAAGCTTTCGTGGCACCCACTTCTACCTCACATCGGTATCATTCTTGATTTTTCTCCACCTATATACTGAGGCAGGGTCTCTCAATCTCGGCTCACAGACTCAGCTAGTCTAGCTAGCTACCTTGTTCTGGGGATTCCTTGTCTCTGCCCCCTGAGCTCTGGGACTGGCATGGAAAGTTGCCAAACAGATGCCAGAAATCTGAGTACAGGTCCCCGTTCTTCTGCAGCAAGCGCTACGTGTGCTGAGCCACGCCCCCGGCTCCCTCAAGAGTTCCCTGAGTGTTCTTAGTGTAGAGTATTAGACTCAGAATACATAGAAGGTTCTAGAAGATCCTGAAGTACAAAAGATGTATGGCAAAGACATGCATTCTTAACATAAATTCCCTTCCTGTTGTAATCTCTCTGCTGTCACCTATGTTACATTTTAAACAAATAGTTAAATGTATACGAGTGAGCATTTTGTAAATATGGTATTATTATTATTTTTTTTTGTGGTACTGCAAATCAATCCCAGGGCCTGCCCATGTTGGGCAAGCACTCCCCTGAGCTACACACACCTCTACTCTAGGTTCACTGGTTCTGTCTGACCAGGGACAGGCTGAGGAAGTGCTCCTTAAACAGAATTGCACTCCAGGACAGCAGGAGAAGCGGGTTTGTCTGATAAACTTGAGCAGAGGGGATGGTGTGGCACTTCAAGTCAAAGAGCCCAGAAGGGAATGCTTGCCCACTCTCCTCCCTGTGATTCTGCTTTCAGCACTGTGTCCCATGGCAGAGGCTGTGGGCATTTGTCTGCAGGATGGAGGGGTAGCGGGACCTTCTGAAGCGAGGGTCCAGCAACCAGCATGGACAAGATGGGGGCTTAAGGAGAGAAAACTCAAGTTGGAAACTAGTGGGTCATCTGTTGTTATTTTAAGACTTTTGCAAGTTTTGGATTTCTAGGGAAGGTTTGAAGACAGCACAGACCTTTTAGACACACAGAGTCTATAGCCACAGTGGTATGTGTTAGGACGTTCTATCCTCAGCACAGTGAGAACATTCACAAAAGCAGGCACTGTTGGTCAGCCAGCAGTATTCAGAGGAATGATATGTTAACCAACACATCACCAAAAAGCATTGTGCTTTGCCCTACTGGCTCATGAGCTCTGAGCATGGTCACCATTGATAGAGCTATGCCATGATGGCTGTTGACACAGGCATGTTATTACATCCCTGACAGGAATGTTCATGCTCAGTACCTGGTTTCCATTACTGTCGAGATCTAACATTGATGATGCATTTGCCACAAATGAGCCAGTGCTGATATACCGACTTAAGTCTACACCTATTTCTAATGTTACGGAATGGTTCCCCACTTAGGGCTGGTGGACAGTCTGTTTCTCTGAGGCGTCCTCAAACTCATTCTGCCTCGCCTCCTAAGTGCTGAGCTCATACATGTAAACCATAGCTCAGAATGCTATATTTAGTCACCACGCCTTGGTAGGGTCCTCTTAATTGTGATGGCTTCTTAGACGTGGGTTTTCAATCTTTCCACTGTTGTGAAGAGAGGGGTCTGTATATTTTACGCAGTGCCCCACATCTGGCTTACGTTCTGGTTTTCTCCCGTTTACACTTAGGTGACAGGTAGAGAGCATGACCTCAGAGGTAAACTGCCACTCTTCCCACATCCTATCGAGGGCAGCATGATGTCGGCATATAATGACAGTATTTAATGTTAGCATTTAATGTTAATGTCACAGCATTTAATGTCACCACACGGCAGAGTTGGTGTCTACCAGGGTTTGCCACCTCCTTAGATCTAAGCTCTTACTCCTCCTCCTCAGTCCACACATAGGAGACCGAGAGCAAGACTCATACAGAAGGAGGCAGTGAGAGTTACCTCGAGGGGTGGTTCCTACATAAATTACTTGGAATTCTTCCATGTAAGATATTTGTGTATTTCTACACCTCCTTCCCTTTCTCACTCATACATCAATATGGTCTCTCGTGTGAGTGTGTGTGTGTGTGTGTGTGTGTGAGTGTGTGTGTGAGTGTATATGTGTGAGTGTGTATGTGTGTTTTTCTAGAGGTGAAGAAGGACTCCAGAGCATCATGCATGCCCAGCAAGTGCTCTACCACTGGCCCATTCTCCTGCCCTTTCATATTTTATTTCTATGATAGCTTTGAAACCAACGCTAGTCAATTGTTTCCAAAAAGCACAATAAAAAGTTCCAGATCCCTGAACCAGTCAATGGGCAGAGAAGAGACCAGGGAGTACTCAGCCTTAAATGGTACACATCATACCTCTCTGGGGGGGCATAAGGCTGAGGGATTTTCCCAGAACAGGGACTGGAAAGATTGTAAAAGCCAGAGATGGTAGATAATTTCTAGGGAACAATGTTTCCCAGACACACAGTTGCACATTTGGGCCCACAGAGATCGTGGCAGTATAGACATGACCTCTGTAAGCACAGGTCAGACAAAATTCTAGTGGTGGAGGATGGGAAAGTGGCACAAAATCCCACTGTTAGCTGAAGAGCAGTTTATAGATGTTGGGAGAGGGTGAATCAGTTTTATTTAATGATGTGATCAGCCTCTGGTAGGCTGATGACACTGCAGGGTAGGCCCCATTCATGAGAGTAGGTGGGTAACAGACAACTCCATAGAAAAAAAGAAAGGAAAATTTAGCGTTGGGTAGATATGGAGGTGAGAGTGGATATCAGAGGGATTGAGAATGGTGACTTCTCCAAAGAATTGATAAAAATATTATTTTAGTAAGTACGAGGACAATTGGTCTTTGCTGCCTCTGGAAAATGTGGGGAAGGGGCATGAAGGAGCAGAGCTCCTGTGGGTTACAAATAGTGGCTACAGATATAAACAAAAAAGCTGTTGTTATCTGTACAGAAGTGCTCAAGATTATGGCAAAGCCTTCAGATTTTAGACCAGAGGAACAGATTTCTTTTCAAATTACAGATATCCATATGTCCATGCATACATTCTTAGGGTGTCAAGGACATCAGCTGTCACATCAAATGAACATATGGGCTCATCCTGCTTGGTCACTGGGCCATTCTTTAGGTGTCATGAGTCTTCCCATTTCCCTCAGTGTGGCTACTCCTTTGGGCCACGCCCCAAAAGTTTCCATCATCTTGTCAGGCCAATTTTGACTTCTTGTGTCTGTCCTTTGGTCTCTGGAGGCTACAGCCCCTGTTTTGTATTCTGAGGCATCCTTGGCAAAGTGCACAGCACAGAATAACCACGCAATCAACACTGGTTGACTGTACAATTGACAAGATGTGTCGTCACCTTGATTCTCCTGAAATTGGAACCTCTTTCCTGCTTACTCAAAATTCAGCCATCTCTTCTGAGTGTGGTGCCTGGCCGCAGCAGGGCCCTCACTTCTCCCTGCAGACAACACAACCCCTAGTGGTGCCTGCCCCCCAGCTCACGTGTCACCTCTCATTGTGACAGCCTCCTCTCCTTGCTTCTAGTTCTTCCTGCGGGCTCTAGTTCTCATCTTCCTACAGGCCGTGTGACATTTAACTGCACATCACTTAGCTTCTGGCCTCAGCTCACCGCAGCTGCAGCCCAGGGCCCATCCTTGGCCCACACTGGAACCGGTGCAAACTCTCCATGGCTCGCCTCCTCTGTATCTGATCAGGTGCTCCTCCTGTCTGAGGTCTGCCTCCTCTTTCTCCTTATCTGTTATTCAGAGGATGCCCAAAGGGCACATCTCCCTGCTCAGCGACCTGAATTAATCTCCCTCTGCTGTACACATGTCTGTTAGAGCACCTGGCACCCTATACTGTAATTATTTGTCTTCCAGTCCGCTGAGCCGTAATGGCCTGCATCTTCCTCCTCCTTTCTGTGTCTCCGGGAGCTTCGGAGCTTTCTCTGTCACACCCGGATAAAATGGAGCGGAGGCGCCACGTGAAAGGAAGGCTCAGGTTGCAGACACCTTCTTTACTTTAGGAGCCAACTCCCAGACCTAACCCCATGTAAAAGCCTGTTCTACTTTGAGGCCATTTCTACAGAGTAACTATCAATAAACTTGCCAAATATGACCTTACAATGAGATTTATGCAGTAACTGCCGCCACGCACCAATCAGAGAGAGCCAGCTCCTTGAAGCACCTCAAGGGCCAATGAATTTTCAAGGTAATTTGTGTCAATTTCTATGTCCTAATAAAACCCCCTAGACATATCTTGGCCTTTGCCTATATAATTCTAGGTTGCGTTCCTAGTCTTTATTCCGGAACACAAATACCTTCATGGTAGATTTCACTCTTTTGGGAGTATGACTTCTACGTAGCGTTAGCATTTAAAAATACAACATACTTACTCTTTTAACTTCCTACATAGATACTGTGTGTTTTCTTGTACCCCTCTCTACTGCCTCATGGACCCTAAGAATATCAGACAGGACATCTAACAAGTCTTGACCCAGGGTTCCAACGAGGATGGGATACAATTCGAATTTACCTTAGCAAGCCTGAAGCAATGGCGATCCATTACACAAGCCCATCTAAAGGGCTGAGGGCTCTTTCACAGGGATGATTTCACTGATGGGTTACTAAGTAGAAACTTACCAACTGTATCAACTTTAAAAGCAATCAGTGGTTGGACAGATCCGACTACAGTGGCCCATGCCAAGGTTTTTTTTTTTTTTTTTTTTTTTTTTTTTTTTTTTTTTTTTTTTTCTTCCAGAAACTGGCAAGAGCTCCTGGACTCCGTGGGCTCTGCAGTGGTTACAAAGTAGCTCTCTTAAGGCGGAATGCTTACACACTACTATCAAATGCATCACTGAAACAACTGGGCATGTAAAGAAATTTGACCTTAATAAAATATATTTTGGTCAAAAGTCTCCTAGTACAAGGTAAGATTTTATAGGAAGAAGTTAGTTTTATGAAGACTTTATACATGGTGGAGTTTCCTTCTTCCTAGGTGGGGAAAGAAGAGACTGCCATGGAGTGACTGAGTCATGAGATATTTAATTCATGCCTAGTGTTCAGGGAAGGACTCTGCTCCCGACAGTGTCTGACAGGATCTTGCAACATGGAAAGCTTGCAGGACATTTCTCAAGTATGTCCTCAGGGCTCCTACCAAGGGAGTCCTGGAAGCAGCAGCTGTCACTCGGCTTCAAGAGCTGGCAGTGGTGCCCATAGATGGGTTAAGGTCAGAATAGCTTGGCTCTAGCACGGGGAGACTGGCAACCTGGGCTGCCCTGGTGTGCATCCTCCCTATTCTCAGAGTAAGGCGTTCAGATCCTGTTCACACTCCAAGAGGATTCAGTATGGAGGGAGCCATTCCCAGGGTCCAGCTCTGCCTGCTAAGCTTGGCTCTAATCCGTACTGAGTTCCACTGTGGGCATGGTGCTCTGCTATGTGCAGAGACTCAGGATGGTGCATTCTGCTCGTCTCGTGGGCTCACCCCTTCACCCAGCATGGTCTTTATTCTTACACTTGCATACCCTTAATGGCAGGGTTAGAAGAGGTTATGGTTTGTGGAGGTAAGATGGGGCTGTCTATGAGACCCATGAGTGATTCACGCAGGATGAGTTCAGGAGGAGTTAGGAGAGGAGAGGAGAGGAGAGGAGCAGAGCAAACTCCAGTCCAATAATATACCCCAAGGGCACAGCCCATACATCTCTCCTCTATGCTGTATAGACAGACACCAGGCACCTCCAACTCCAGCTTTCCTCCACTCGCAACCCCATCAGCCGGCCCCTGATATATTCACCCTCAAACTCCTTCAGGATCAAGACCGTGCATTAAACACCCAAATCCTTTAGGGTGGCAGGGTACCAGGCACCAGGTCAGCGACAAGGAGACTCAATATAAACTTTGAGCTGTAGGTTCTGGAAGGTGGCTCTGGCATGCTCTGAGCCCATTTTAAGGAATACATCCAGTCACTCTGGATCCACCATCCATGCCTCTGCCTGGTCCTCTGCAGGACACATCGTTCTAACGTAGACACCATGTTGGCTTATTATTTGATTTGTTTTCCTAGACTTTAGCGTGGGCTCCAGACAGAGCAGGAATTCAACAGCTGGGCCAACCCCCAACAAAATCAATGGAAACTCACAGACTGCTGTGAATCCACATAGGAGAGAACCGGATGCAAGAAGAGACAAAAGCAGAGGCGAGAATTCCATAACTAACTGTGTCAAAGCCCGCATCATGGACCAAGTGCACAACCTTAAATGTGTTTGTGCGAGACAGGCATTGTTCTCAGCGTGTGTGTCAGCTCGATTCAACTCTCTCTATCTGTGTGCCGAAGAGCAATGAGGGTCATGTGTCCATAAAGTAATAAGCAGGATGCGGCCAACTCTAAATGTCATATGGAAATGGCTCACACGTTAAAGCTTTAACCAGTTTACTACCTAGAGCAACTATAATTCTTTCTTTAAAAAGAACGTAAGTTTTTAGAAGTCAAGGCAGTTTTATCTAAAGACGATTGAAAGGGTGATATATGGGTGATAGAAATAGTGAGTGTTACTGCTTAGAAGTGAGCACATCTTAGACGTGAGCACACGCTTCGTCGCTCCTGCAGCTCCTAAGTGACAGGAGGCATCACACACATGTTACTGGAAATGCATGGGCAGGGCATGGGGCTCCATTGTGAAATCCAGGCAGATGGTTAACTCAGGCTCCCTGGCTTGATCCCGCCATACAAGGTCAGCTGTCTTTCCTCATAACAACAAACCAAAACAAACCCCAAACCAATAACACAAACAAAACCCCCAAAATCCCCAACCCCTCCAAAACAAAACAAAAAGCCCAACCAACGAAGCAACCGACCAGTAACTCAAAAACCAAACCCCAAACCAAACATCACTGAAGTTATTCTAGGTTACACAAAGGCTAGGACAATTATCTTATATTCCTTCTTTGTGCTCAAAGGCTGGCAAAGAAGACGAGTACCTAGACAGTCCCTTTCATTTCCCACACATTACGGTGCTGGCTAAATCAGCCTATGTATAAAACCCAGCCCTTTTCTGCATTAAATTTACATTTTCACTCCTGAACGGTTTGCCATAACACTGTAGCCAGGAAATTATAGAAGGATATTTTGGACTTTCAAAGGGTTTCAGGGACTTAAAATAAAATCCTGACTAAAAGACACGCTTACTCTAGTAATTGGACATTAAACGTAAAGCAGGGACACGTTGGCATGCCATGAGCAGTAAGCCACAGTGGTAGCCAGAGGGATTTATAGCATGCTGGGCCTAGGGGAGGGGAGGTGTGTGTACGCTGAGTGTATGGTGTGCCTGGAACGCATTTAAGGAAGCAGAGAGACGTCCCTTGGTGGGAAGGCGGCGAGGCTCTTCAGAGCAGAGTGGGCTGTGGTGGAACTCAGTTGGTACAGTGCTTGCCTAGTATGCACGAAGCCCTTGGGTCTTATCCATGGCATCACACAAAGTAGACAAGGCAGTGCACACTTGCGGTCCCAGCACTTGGAGGTTGTGGGAGGCAGATAATTAAGATCACCCTTGGGCCAGCTTGGGGTAGATGAGCTACTGGCTCAAGACACAACGCACGAACAAGCAAACAAGCACCCCCAGGGATGCCTGGCAGTCACTTGGAAGTAAGACAGGTTGGCTTCCATAGTCTCTTCTCTGTCCATTCAAATGCTGACTAATTTTCGAGGACAATACTGTCTGGCAGAAATAGAACACAAGCGTCCTACACAGTTTTAAATTTTTGGCAAGCAAAAAAAAATTTTTTTTTTTCTGGCAAGCAGTAATTTGCAGGTAGCCAGCTGAGTCTATGGGTTCGAGACCTGAGGGTTCAACCACAGCTTTATAAACTATACAGTGTTTTACGCACTTTGTTTGATGCTTACACGGGGATATGTATAGCCTCTACGCAACCACAGATAACGTTTTCTATACAAGACTTGAGCATGTGTAGGTTTTGGTACCCTGGAGCCAATCACCACTGAAAAAGGCTGTGTATCTATTTCATTCAACCTCATAGAGAATGTATTATCACTTTTCCAATGTAATAAAAACTATCAGTGTTGTGATTTTATTTTCTTCACAAGACATTTTTTTTTATCTCCCGGCTGATCTCGGTTCAGGCTGCCCATTTTAAAAGACGATCTTAGGTAGCCCGGGTTGGCTGGGAACTGGATGACTCTTGGGGTGACACTGAACTTCTGTTCCCTCTGGACTTCTGGGATTCCAGGCCGATGTACCAATGCCCCAGGCGATGAAGTGCTGGAGACGGAAGCTAGGGCTTGCCATGCACTGGGCTGGCTTTCTACCAACGGAGCTCTGTCTATAGGCTGTGCACTCTAGGTGCGCAACAGCCACCTGTAGTTGGTGGCTCCCTGTTGGACAGCATAGGTCTCTCGTGCCAAGCTAGACCAGGCCTTGCTATCTTGGGGGCTCAGCTCACACATTCTCCTCCTCACATGGCGGGTTTCACACCAGATGCCTCCAGTTGCTGACAGCTTGGTTCGTTTCCTTCGTTAGCTTTGCTATGACCAGGCGTGTCCTGCCAGGGACCTCCATCTACGTGCAGGAACACATTCTTCTTAATCAGGTCTCCTGAGAGATCCTGGGTGTGCTTTACTGGGAGGAAAAATAACCTGCGGAATGTCTTTCCGAGTTTGTGTGTGTGCTCGTGAGAAAATAGGTGATCAGCTACTGTGTTGTTTCTTGTAGCCCAGAGAACTCTCAGAATCTGGGGGCAAACGACTTGGGGTCAAGCCATCTGGCAAGAGTTTAGTAAATACTAGTGGCTCCATTAGTAAATGTTCGTCCCCCCCTCTTTGTGAGGGACAGCAGTTGACCCTTAGCCTGACAGCCTCAGACCACAGTCAACTCTCCAAACCCTTCCAGACAGAGCTAATTATTTTTTCTGGTGAAGGGTATGGATAAAAGCCTAAGTGAACTGCCTGTAGAGTGAGCCTGACAGAATAGCTCATGCAGTCTTTGTCTCTTAGAGGAACTGTACAAAGTTTCATTATCATTACACTTCATTCCCATCTAGCTCCTCAAATGCACTGTGTGATTGTCATGGCGTCTGCAAGTAGAAAGATGCAACTCAGAGGGGCAGGGTGCAACTGCAGGGTGTGTACTCATGTGTGTAGATGTGTGTGTCTGAGTATGTATGTATTCATTTGTGCAGATGTGTGTGTCTGAGTATGTGTGTATTCGTGTGTGCAGATGAGTATGTCTGAGTATATACCTACACATGGAGGCCACGGGTCCACATGAAGCATCCATCTTTCCTTGATCTCTCTCAATTGATGTTTTTAAACCCCACAGGGTCTCTCACTGAGTTAGTAGCTTATCAGTTCAGCCAGGATGGCTGGCCAAAGAGCTGCGGGGATCTCCTAGTCTCTGTCTCTAACCCTTAGCACTGGGCTTACAGATGTGGCCACTGTGCCTAGCTTTTATGTGAACACGGGATATGAATTCAGGTCCTCATCCTTAGACCCTAGGCACTTGAGTAACTGAGTCAGTTCCTCAGCCCCACACTGCATTTGATACATAAAAAAGTCTAATCCGGGGTATGTCTCAGTCACTTAATCAGTTATAATTCTCATAAAAAGAAGATGTCACGTGATATTTCTTAGTGTGCTGACTACCCTGCTTCTTTCTGTACTAGACACATGGCCTTTGCAAGGAAGGACTTAGATTCAGGAAAGCTCAGCACATCACAGAGCAAGCAATGTGACGTCTAGCTACACTGTGAGCAGTCCCACCAGTAGTGGTGTGTGAGCCAACACACGGCTAGGCCCCCTTGCTCTGGGTTCCACCATGCATTTCTTTTGAGGCTTGCAAGTTCTGAAGGTACAAGGTGTCTTTGCCCAACAGCTCCTACAACATAGATTTGGCTTCGGGGGAAAAGTCCATCTGTGCTTTGATTAGTAGAGACAGAGGAAGTAGGAGAAGCTGGAGGAGAATTTTACTCATTTTAATCTTCAGTTATGTGTATGTATGTGTGTCAGCGTGTGGATATAAGCATGTGTGTGCCAATAGAATTCACTGGATCCCTTGGAGCTGGTTGTGAGCTTCCTGATGTGGGTGCTAGGAGCTGAACTTTGCAGTAGCAGCATTTGCTCTTAATTGCCAAACCATCTCTCCAGCTCCACAGAGCCCTGCTACCTGTTCAGCAGGCAGATGGAACTGCCCCCTGTCACCTTCTGCCATGCATGTTGGGAGTGAAGGTCCATGTATCTGGTTGAGACTGAGATCTCCTGCTATGAACAAGACTTTCTAACCCCAAGTCCAGTCACGTGCCCAGAGGTTTTACAGAGAAAGAAAAATTAATGCAAGTTTCAGGGTAGGAAATAAAATAGTGACTTGGGCTTCTGTACGGACCTCTAAGGTCAGTGCTCACTGATGCTCATGTTCTTCCTCTACCCCTACCCTGACACTTTTTAGTGTGTGTGTGTACACGTGTGTCAGGATAACCTCTAGTGTTGTTCCTTAGACTCCATCTACTTTTAGTTGGTCCATCTTTCCTTTCTTTCTTCCTTCCTTCCTTTCTTCCTTCCTCCCTCCCTCCCTCCCTCCCTTCTTCCTTCTTTTTTCTTTCTTTCTTTTTTTTTTTTTGAGACAGGGTCTCTCACTGACCTAGAACTCCTCAAGTAGGTAGCTAGCTGCCCATTGAGTGCCAGGGATCCCCCTGTCTCCACCTCCCAAGCACTGGGACTATAGGCACAAGCCATCATATGTGGCTTTTTACACCAGTTCTAGGCTCTAACTAGGGAATTCTAGGGAGCTCATGTCTGCGAGGCAGCCCTTTGGTTGACCGAGCCCTCTCTCCACCCCTAACCATTTATTTCAAATGGGCAACACACTGTGCTTTTAGAAAGGCTCCAGGGATCAGAATAAGAGGAAAATCGGTACTGTTAAAGCCATGGGTCCCAGGAACATCTTATAGGTCCTCTTAGTCCTGACAAACACTATGAGCATAGAGTTAGCGGATCTGTGTTCTTTGAATTCTGTGAACCAGAGAACCACACACCTCCCTGTGCTTTCTTTAGTACATGAACAATAAAACCGGCTCCACCTCCCAGGATACTGCTGGAGACGACATAATAGAGGTGGAGGAGCTTTTAGCACAGTTGTATGCATATGAGTAAATTTTTTTTAAAGGAAATGCCACACTGTGAATTTATGTGTTGTCAATAAAAGGGTTGTCTGAATCATTAAGGCTCCTCCAAACCCAATTTCAAGTGTGTGTGTCTTCTGGGGACCTGGGCATGGAGTGCTATGCGTCTCCTGACCTTAACTAGAAGTTCCAAGAACTGAACCAGGACTACCCTTCTTCTCTGTATGAGGTTCCCATCTCATTTGTGCAGCAACAGTAACCAGGCAAACATCTTGCATCGTTCCTTCACTGTTCCTTCGCTGTTTTTTCCAGTGGCTGACTTGTGGGTTTCGATGTTCATTCTTCGGCCTGCGGGATCACTACCCATCTCCCCACCCGTCTCTCTAAGGGAGTCTTGTGACTAAGGAGGGTGTCTTCGGAACACGGACAGTCTGCCTGACTCATGCTTTGGAAAACTGGGTATCAGGGTGCTGAAGGGTTGTTGACATAACACGGGCAGGAGTTGGAAACTCTTCCTCAAGTTTGACTCCAAGCCTGTTGATTCTGGCCTAACTGCTCCAGCAAAAACCCAGCCAAGGCCTTTAACTCACTCGGGAGATATGACATGCTTGGGTGTTTGGTGATGAGACAATGGGAAACTTTGTATCAGTGTAGAAACTGCCAGCAATTGTTTTTATCAGTTTAAGCACCTGACTGTTTACATATTTACTCAGCGTTTTATAAAGTTCTCATAGCTCACCTACATTATTTCTAGGAAGAGATGGCCCCATAGTGCTGACAGATTCACATTAGCAGTCTCTGAGCTCACTTAAACAAGGCACATTAAATAACAGCATCAAAAATACATCCTATTACCTGCATTGTGAGAAGGGAGCGAGAAAGAGTGTCACCTTCTGATGAACCTTATTCTTTCCCCTAGATCTGCATTCACTATCGAGTCTGCTTTTAGGGGAAAAAGATCTCTGAGGGATTTTAAACTGAGGTTAAGCTTGTGTCTGAGTCACAAGACCGACAGAAAAGGTCTTCCACTGGCCTGTGTTAATAAGGACTCTGATCTCTGTTCCTCACCCCATAAACATGGGTCAGAGGTAGGGTCACGGCCATAGGCAGGAGGACCAACATTCGCAAGTGCTGACCTCTATGGGGCCGACCTATAGAGTCACCACAGTGCCTTCTCTCTGTCAGAGCTGATCCCAGGCAACAGATGAGAAGCAAGTATGGGATTCTACTCGGCTCTTCTTTGCTCCTCACGGGACTGCTAAGACTCAGGACCTTCCTGCGTGGAGCGCCTGCTGGAGTTTGCTAGGGAAGCAGCTTACCTCTGCAAATAACCTTTATGGCTTCTGAACAAGTACCTGCCCTGACCACCCAGACACTAAGAACATGCCTGCCACAACCTCCAAGCAGGACTGGCTTCAAGATATCTCCCTTGCCGCCTTATCCTGGGAGCATTCTAGGTAAAGACTCATTTGAAACCTCAGCAATGGTGGCAATGGTGGCAACGGTGGCAATGGTGGCAATGGTGGCAAGATGAAGGTATGGGGAGAAATGAAACTCACAAAATATGTATGTATGTATCTATGTATTATGCATATATGTATGTAATGTGTATGTATCTATACATATGTATGCATATACATGCATCTATGTATTATGTATATAAATAAAATTATATATACATATTCATGGTTTAATTTTTTTAATTATGTGCATATGTGTGTCACAGGTGAGGAAGCACATGTGTGCATGCAGGTATCATTAGAAGGCACCAGATCTCTTGGAGCTGGAGTTACAGATAGCTCACACAGATGCTTGCAAGCAAGGTTTGAGTCCCCTGGAAGACCTCAGCAAGCATTCTAAGCTAACCCATCTCTCCAGCCCCTAGAGACTATAACCTTAACTCTTATTCACACTCTGGTTTTTATTAGTTATTACATTTTCCTTTCGAGCCCACTGTCAGCTTGGCTTAAGAGGATGTATCCTGACTGGACAGAACTCAAGGGGAAGAAAACAAAATGCCAGGGTCTGGGAAATTCAGGGACCTAAGATGGGTTTTCTCACTTAGGACTGTGCTGCCAAGAGTCAATGTGTTGCCTGCCAGTGGGAGATATGGGTAGAGGAAGGACAAAAAGACCGGGTAGTCTGTCTACTGAGCTGGGGCTAGCCTTAATTGCAGCAAGAGAAAGTTGCCCGATCTTAAAAAAAAAAAAAAAAAAAAAAAAAACTCAGCCACACGCTTTCAGAATTTGAGGGGCTGATGCATTTCACAGGCTCTGGGGCCATTTTAGGACGGGTACAGATGGACAGACAGCCTGTCTAGGATGGGCAAAGGAGAGTGGAGATAGAAGCAAAGACAGGATGTATTTGAGTGGGCCAGATGTGGGTGTGGACCCAAGGTGATGGTGGACCAGGACAGCTGCCGTTCTCTGTGCACTCGGGTGTGCTTCAGCTGAGGTCACAGGTGACAGACGGCACACGGAGAAGGTGTGGCCGTGTGGACAGAGAGCCAAGGGCATGCCCACGGGATGACAAGGAACACCTGAAAACGCAGGGACACCCTGAAGCCTGATGCGGTAGGGAGACTGGAGGATTCTGTCTACGTTCTCACTGGTTCATCTCATTATTGGAGACCAGAAGGAAACACGCGCAAACACAATGGCTACTTCTTTAGGCCCACGGGTGTGGCTTTAGACACAGATTAATGAGAAACTACCATGAGATGCACAGGGATGTCCTGACCCCCACCCGCACTCTTCCAATAGGAACGTCTTTGTTTCCCTCATTGAATGTTGGACCTGGCTGGCCACGCTACGGATGTGCTCAATCACTGAAGCCCACGTACACACCCAATGTCAGTATCCGTCACGACTGTGGCACAGTGCTGAAACACTGTGCAGGAAATGGTCACTGGGACCCTGAAGAGTGAGCATTCAGGTCCCAGCAGTTACACACGTGTGCGGATGATCGTACTACTCCAAGACACTGGCCTCACCATCTCTACAACACCCTCTCCACCGCACTTGGCAGCCACCCCTACCCTAACCAACGGTGGCTGCGATCCTATCTAACCTTCATACTTTAGGTACTGCTCAGATGCTATCTACATTGAGAATGGCGTAACTCTTCAGAGGTTGTACGTACTCCGTCTGGGCCCAAGTTCCTTGGGACACGTCCAATTTATCAGGCGTTTCGACAGTTTTTCGACTTTTTACTGCCGAATAATATGTAACGCTGTGAACATCGAGTGAGTTTCCAGTTTGGGACTTTTACAAAGAAAACTGCTGCGAACCTTCACGTACAAGTTTGCATGAAGATAAAATTTCATTTCTCTGGGATGTATGCCCGAGAGTGTGACTTCTGGTCCATTTTTAGCCATAAAAAGAATTGCCAAGCCTTCTTTTTTTCTTTTTCTCCTTTCTGGCATGGGTGCGGCGTTTACATTTGCAGCAGTGCTGAGCTGTAGCGATCCAGGTCCTCTTCCTCCTTGCCAACGTTTGCAGTTGGTGTGATCTTTATTTTAGCCAACGGGATCAGTGTAACGATAACTTAATTGAGGCTTGGAGTTAACATTTTGCTCAAGGCTGGAGGATGCTCCCTGTCTCCACTCTGCTTCTACATCGTCTTAGTGAAACATTCGCATGCCTCCAGTCCGTCTGCGTAGCTTGCAGGCTTGTTTCTTTAACGCTCAGGTGTTTGGGAGCCCTTTTCTGTGTACTAGGCGCACAGAACTTTACTAGGTAGAGATACAGAGAGGTACACGGAAGCAGGCACACGGGTTATAAACGTATACTGTGCAGTTTGAAGGGACTCTAATAGCCTCCATGGGGCCTGGAACCCTGCCCTCTGACACCCAGGGGTGGCTGTATCTTCATTTTATGGTGAATAAATACATCATACAGGGTGGAGGGAGAGACTGAGCCAGTCAGTGGAACCCAAGCAAGCTTTGCCACAGGGAAATGGTGTAGAACCTCACTTGAGAAACAAGAGAAAATGTCCAAGGGAAATCAGGAGAAGCCGCTCTGGGTACAGAGAACGGCGCACACGCACGAGCAGCGGAGGTCTATTTGGATACATACGAAGAGTAATAGCCAGCTTATTAATATGTTGGTGCTTTGTGTGTGGGGTTGGGGTAAGGGCAGGAAGTGGTAAGCGAGGCCAAAAGAAATAAATAAATAGGGAGCTAGGGGTGTAGCTTAGCGGTGCCTGAGCGAACCCCAAGACTTAAAATTCCCAGTACTGAGGAGAGAAAAATGACGAAATAAACAACTACTGGAAGAGTACGAAAGACTCTAAAGGCCAGGCTAGAAATCTGAACATAAATCTTAGGAGTCCAGTTACCAACCGTCATAGAGGAGAGAAAACAGATTCACAACGACCCTTCACGTAAGTTAATTTGGGTCTTTA
Organism: Rattus norvegicus; assembly: GCF_021556685.1. Lineage (NCBI taxonomy): Eukaryota > Metazoa > Chordata > Mammalia > Rodentia > Muridae > Rattus > Rattus norvegicus. The sequence goes on from NC_141542.1 coordinate 55,695,401, forward strand.
ACCTTACCCTGCCACATCTCGTCTGATGCAAGTTAATTTGGCAGGATCATACAGACAAGGAACCAAGGAGCTGCCAGTGGGAGATCAAGTTTCCATGGAGGGCGAAGGTAAAACAAGACTTCCTAGGCAGCAGCCTGGGACACAGAAAGAAACAGAACCCATGAGAGAAGCCATGCTAACAGAACCTGATAGGACGGACGGAACTAGCCGCCGTGTCTCGGAAAGAGTATGCTGTTTTGGTTTGGGGTGGTGTTTTAGCTGCTGTTCTGTTGCAGTGAAGAGAGTATTTAACTGGGGGCTGAGTTTCCGAGGCTTAATCCATTATCATCATGGAAGGGGAAGACAGTAGGAGGGAGTAGGCAACAGGCAGGTGTGAGAGAGAGAGAGAGGGGCACAGAGACAGAGACACAGAGACACAGAGACAGACAGAGAAAGAGACAGAGACAGACAGAGAGACAGAGAAAGAGACAGAAAGAGACAGGGGGAGAAAGAGGGAGACAGAGAGAGAGACACAGAGACAGAGAGAGAAAGAGACAGAGACAGACAGAGAGACACAGAAAGAGACAGAAAGAGACGGGGGAGGAAGAGGGAGACAGAGAGAGAGACACAGAGACAGAGAGAGAAAGAGACAGAGACAGACAGAGAGACACAGAAAGAGACAGAAAGAGACGGGGGAGGAAGAGGGAGACAGACAGACAGAGATAGAGAGAGAGAGAGAGAGAGAGAGAGAGAGAGAGAGCAGACATTCTGCCATGGGCTTCGGAAACCTCAAAGCTCACCTGTAGCGACTGACACCCTTCCTCCAGCAAGGCCACATCTCCTAAGCCTTGCATTTCTATCACGTTTCACTTCCTGGTGACTAAGTGTTCACCTATATGAGCCAATGGGGGCCAAATTCACACCACCACGAAGGTTCAGGAAGATGCCTCACTTGATTCGAACAGCATCTTAACAAAGGTTGACGGGACAAGAGTGACTAAGATCACTTACCTCAGTGTCCCGTCTGCGGGTTTTTGTTTTTTGTTTTTGTCCCACAGTGGCAGTTGCTCATGGTTAGTCCGGAACTGTGAGACAGAAAGCCCCAGATACAACTCAGTTTTCAAGAACTCTGTTCTGCTCTCACTTACTCGGATGTGAACCAACTCTGTTCTGCTCTCACTTACTCAGATGTGAACCATCCTTTTTGCTCTGGGTATCCAAGCTGCACAAGTTACTTGGTCTGTAGACATTTCACGGCTCTTTTGGTTACCAGATTCAATGCAGTAAGCACAAAGTACAGTACTGTGGCGTATTCGGCGGCAGAGGGGACGGACAGCACTCCCGTGACTTACATTACGATGCACCGTTAGCACTGCTCTTGCTTTATCATTAGCTATGGCACACACAGAGTGTGGTTTGCCCTGTGGTTCAGGCACCCCCTCCCCACAAGAATCCTGGAGTAAACCCCAAAGGATAAGGAGGACCATTATAGTGTGGATGGCGTTCATGGGTTAAAGGTCCTGTTCTCAGGACCATTGAGAAATGGTGGACTATTTAAAAAGCGAGCCCCAGCAGGAAGAGCTGAGGTGGCGGTTGGGCGTGGGGGTAGGAATGCTGCCTCTGGAAGAAAATGCTGATCCCTGGGACTAATAAATGTTTGAGCTATATCCTTGACTCTTCCTTTGTTTCCTGCCTTACTTCCTCTATCCTGTACTCTTGCCACAATGATTTGCTCGGAAGCCCCTCCCACTCCAGAGATGGACAGTTGTTAGGAGCATGTCCCTGAAGCCCCTCCCCACTCCAGAGATAGACAGTTGTTAGGAGCATGTCCCTGAAGCCCCTCCCCACTCCAGAGATGGACAGTTGTTAGGAGCATGTCCCTGAAGCCCCTCCCCACTCCAGAGATGGACAGTTGTTAGGAGCATGTCCCTGAAGCCCCTCCCCACTCCAGAGATGGACAGTTGTTAGGAGCATGTCCCTGAAGCCCCTCCCCACTCCAGAGATGGACAGTTGTTAGGAGCATGTCCCTGAAGCCCCTCCCCACTCCAGAGATGGACAGTTGTTAGGAGCATGTCCCTGAAGCCCCTCCCCACTCCAGAGATGGACAGTTGTTAGGAGCATGTCCCTGAAGCCCCTCCCCACTCCAGAGATGGACAGTTGTTAGGAGCATGTCCCTGAAGCCCCTCCCCACTCCAGAGATGGACAGTTGTTAGGAGCATGTCCCTTAAGATCTAGCTAAACACATGTTTCTTATGAAGTCAGCCTACTTCACCTGTCCTGTGGGAACGAGACATTGACTAACACAAAGCGGTTGATCAGTGTTACTGTTTTTATTCTGTTTGGGTAAAATCTAAATCTATGGAAGAATAGTCTCCATGGAACAAGACAGAGGTCTGGGAGGGAGGGAAAGGATGGGAGGGAGGGAAGGGATGAGGTTGAGAGAACCAGAGGGGATCAGACATGCCTTCTTTTGAGATGAGAAGGAAGCCAGCATGGGTCAGGCTAGGAGAAGCTGAGGCTGACAAGAAGAGAAGCTTAGAATGAGGAATCATGTGCACTTGCAGATGGAAAAGAATTCTGTTCTGTTGGGATGCTGGTGGCATCCTAATGTTCCTAATTATTACCTGGGAAAGTTAAAAACCACCGAGTCCTTGGCCCAAGCTCAGTTGCACTGAATGAGTCTCTGGTGGAGGAGAGCCAGGGCCTTGCACCCAAGTGTCTCCAATGATTACAGTGATCAAGCCACGCTGAGAAACTCCAGAATTAGAATATTCTCTTCTTCTGTTGCTCTTCCCCTCTCCCTACTCTATTTTTGATAAAAGTGAAGAATAAACCTCCTTTCAGCAAGCACTTTGCCACTGAGCTACATAGGCTCCCCCAGCAATCTTGTCCTCTGTCTGTCTGTCCATCGGTCTGTCAACAGGTTTCATTGTGGCATTTTTGTGCACACTTTGCTTTTGTTGATCCTGCCCCAATAGTGCCTTTTCCATTTGTATTTTTATGTTCTGTGTTTTATCCCCTCCTACCCTCCTGGTCTTCCTTAAAAGCTTCTTTCTTCCTTCTAGTTTCCTGACCCCTACCCATATTCGATCCAACACATAGACACAGACACACAGACACACACTTACACTTACACATTCACATGCATACACACACATATATGCACACAGAGACACACACCTACATGCACACCCCCATATCTTTACTCCCCCCCACAGACACACCTACCCCCCCACATATATGGATAGACACACATACATACATGCACACAGAGACAAACTCACAGACACATATATACATTTACGTACTCACACCCACATACACTCACACAGACATGCATGTACACATACACACACCCCACAAAGACACACATACATGAACAGACACACATACATACATACATACATGTAGACACAAACATGCACACAGATACATATACACCCCCCCACAGACACACATACATGGCCAGACACAGACACACATACATACATGTACACACATACATGCACACAGATACACATATGCAACACATACATGGACACACACATATACATACATGCTCACACATACATGCACACACACATACACACAGAGACACAAATTAGAAGACAGGATCTGCACATGAGAGAGGAACATGGTTATTATCTTTCTGAGACTGGGGTGCCTCGCTTAATATATACTTTCCATCCATATCCACTTAATTGCAGATTTCTTAATTTCATTTTAATAGAATTTTAATAAAATTCTATTATAATTTACCACATTTTAATGCTCCACTCATCATCGGATGGGTGTCTAAACTGATTTCCTTTCCTCCTTTTGTTTCTTTTTATTTTGAGATACAGTGTTACCAAGCTGCCTTGAACTCATTATGTATCCCTGGTTGGCCTTGAACAGGCAATCCCCTTGTCTCACTAGGTACCTTTAATAGCTGGCGTGACAGGACTGGACTTAGATGTGATTTTATTTTTATCATGAATACACATCACAGTTACAGGAGCAGGAAATGACGTAACTGTTATTTGAGATGGGATCTCCCTACGCCTAGGCTGGTGTCTTAAATCCTGGACTCAAAGCAATCCTCCTGCCTCAGCCTCCAGAGTAGTTAGGGCCAAAAGCATGTGCCATCACTGCCATCTTGATTAATTCTGATTCGATTGACTAATATTTCATTTTATTTATCCAGCTGTTCATCCAGTCGTTTTGTGTGTGCATGTGTGGTGTTCATGGATGGTGATGTGCCCATGTGTGTATGAGAGAGCAGAAGTCAGAGGCTGAAGGCTGGGATGGATCTTCCATTCCGCACCTTATTTTGGGCAGGATCACTCTTACTCAACTTGAGGCTCACTGTTTTGGCTTGTCCGTCTAACCAGTGAGGATCTGGGGATCTTCCCATCTCAGTGTGTCTCACTTCTAGGCTTACAGACATAGGCTACCACACCTGGTTTTACGTGGGTGCTGAGAATTTGAACACAGGCCCTCAAGCTGGACTGCAAGCACCTTACACACCAAGCCATCTCCCTATGCTGTAATATTTTTAAAGGTTACCGGAGGTCTGGGATACAGCCTGATAATGACGCATAGCTGAGAGGTTGGATGGAGGAAGACTTCTTCGGCCAGGGCACATCCATGGCCATTAGCTCACCTGACAATTGTCTTCAGTTATCTTTCCCTTCAAAACTGTACATGTTTCTAGCCAACAGCCACAGGCTGGCCATGTGGCTTCCTGTCCCTGTGGTCCCTGACTATCTCTGGCTGTCGGGAGAGAGACTGGCTTTGGGAACCTGTCGAAGTCTTTGATATGGGATGCACGCAGAGTGCCATGGTTCTTTATCTGAACCAATCACTACATTGCTTTAAAAGAGCTTGTAAGGTATGGGCCAAGAGGAAAGGCAGAAGAGATGGGATGGTTTTTATTTTAGAGATTAGGAAGAATCTTATCTGGGAGGCCTATAGTGAGTCGGTTAATCTCTTGTATCATCAGCCTTTTCTTTTCTCAGCAAAGATGACAAAACCAAGTCATAGAAACAGGAGGCTCCTGCACAGCTGCCTGGCGTTAGCGAGCTGCACGCACAGCCCTTGAAAAACCTCTCCAAAGTGCAGACTCTTGTCCCTCACGAAATAAAGATGTGATCCAATGCTGAGCGAGGCCACAATCCCAATGCTGCCATGTGTTAAACTGTAGTTCACGGCACAGACAGAAAGCATCCACTTTCCCCTTAAAAGAACACGCACATTAGCACGTGCGACAGCCAGCACAAACCTGCGGACTGGGCTTCACCCAGAGCCACCTGTGCCTGCAAGACTGCAGATAAAGCAGTAACATGAATCGACTCTTACCCTGTTTAAGGCTTGATCCAGCTGTGGCTCAGCAGGTCAGAACCTAGCACACGTGAATTTAAATAACACTCTAAACATTCCAACCATCCTTTCCTCCCACGCACGGTTAAAGCCCCCTCTCCCAGGAACAGTGTCATGTCTGTGAGGTACCCAGGATGAAGGCAAGAGGTTTCTTGGTTAGAGTAGTTTGTCTGGTTAGAGATAAAGGAAGAGCAAACCGTCTCGAGTTGTCAGCTAATATTTTTAACTCGAAAGAAAGAAAAAAATCTCTCCTCTCTTCACGGCCAATCTGTGGTTTTCAAACAGGGCAGATTCCTTGCCGTATCAAGTATCAGATTGGTTTCTGCTTCTTAGCACAAGACAAACAGAAGTTACCCACGGAGTTTCAAGGGCATCTCAGAAAGGAGAGGGGAAGTTAGTACCTTTCCTTGCTATCCAACTGGCAAAGCATCTTGCGGGAGAAACAAAACCTGCGATTAATAAACCGAGTCCCGGGCTTAAGGATCTTCAGGGTCCAAACCTTCCCTTCCTGGGTAAGTAGGGCTGCACAGATGCAAAGAACAGGCGCTCTCTCTTTCTCTCTCTCTCTCTCTCTCTCTCTCTCTCTCTCTCTCTCTCTCTCTCTCTCTCTCTCTCTCTCTCTCTCCTCCCCCCACCATGCAATATTCAGGATCAAGACTCCATGACTCTATGACACAGATATTTTCCTTTCTATGACCTCAGTTTTGGGAATTCATTTTTTCTTCTTCTTCTTCAAAATCTAGTTATTTTTCTTGGCATCGCTCCAGCATTCATTCTTTCCTTCTGCCTGCCTCTTTCTTCTCTCCCTTCCCCTCTCCACTTCCCACTTATTCCTTACTCATCAGCACTTTGCAGACACTCGAGTCAAGAGTCTAGGTGGTGTCTGCAGGGTGTTAGAATTAGTAAGTGAAACTAATGGGATTTCCCACTAAATTTGAATTTTTATGTAAACAACAAATAATATTTTTTGCATATGTATGCCCTAAATGTTGCAGAGGACACACACTGAAAATTATTCCTTGTTTATCTGAAATTCAAATTGAACTGGGTGTCTTGTATTTTATCTGGCACTTCTACTTGGAGGTTGAAGAGAGGGATAAAAAAAAAAAAAGCCAACAAAGGCATCCATTTATGCCTCCCAGAGGAGGGTCCTTCTGAATGCTCCTGGCCTCAGAAGCTCCCCACAGCATCCCTTTATTTTAACTGTGACCCACACACTGGAAGGAAAGTTGCCCAGAGTAGAGAGCAGCATGGTATGGACAAAGTCCAGCGAGGCATTAGCACCACCCAATGTCTGCACTTGCTCAGACAGCCTCAGGTAACAACAGCCCCCAGGGCAGCTCCCAACGGTGAAAGCCTGGGTCGGAGCTGAATATTATTCAAACACTGAACATCAATTTAGAAACTTCTCTGCTCAGCATTCGTTCAGAGGCTTGGCGTGATCAGTAGCAGTGACAATTAGAAACTCTGCTTATTCAATATTCATCGTCTAGGAAATGTGCTGAAGTGTAGTGGCCAGCACAATCTACAGAGACATCCTGAAAAGCATGGCCCCAGAAGTCACACTAGGTGGAATCGTGGCTCAATCAGAAACCTCTCGTGCACGGATGCCTTTTCTGAGAGGCCCCTCACCCTCAGAGCCTAGAAACGAGAGGGGCAAAGTGCTCAGGAGTCATCAGTGGTCCTGGGGCATGGGGCTCAGATTGCCCAACTCACACAAAAATGGGAGGTGAAAGGCACCAAATTGGGAAAACTTCCCATCTTCAAAGATGGTTCATAAAAAGAAAAGTTGTCTTGTGGTCAAATGAATACTTTTTCCTCAAATCTATAAATATTTTCTGTCTATGTTTCCTATATGTACTAATTTGAAAAATATTTTCAGAGTATATAGCTTCTGAAATCTTTATCATATTGCTCTAAGAAGCAAAGGTTTGTGGTTATTGTTTCTACCCAATTATTGCCATTTTTTCCATGTTTTACTTTTATTATTCTATCTATTCCTGGAAATTCAAAACAAACACATAAAAACCCCCAATGCCTTTTCTCTCTTATATGCCTTAAAGGTGAGTAATCTAATAGGTGTAATCAGTCTTTTAATTTTTGTGTCAAATAAATTTCCAAGTGAGATCACTCAGTGGCTTGGCTTCCTTCTGAAATTATTCCTTTTCTGCTGCTATAACCAAATACCCCAGCTGGGAAACTTTCCAAAGCTAAGAGGCTGGCTTAGGTCCAAGTTCCAGAGGGCTCTGGTGTCGGATTAGTTTTGGTGAGGACCTGGAGGCAGAAGGTAGCAATGTAACTATCAGTCATGTCACAAGACTAAAAGCCAGAGAGATTCAGGTGTCAGGCTCAGGGTTTACAATGCCCAAGAAACCAGCAACCCCAAGGAACTGAAGACTCTACTGGGCTCCACCTCTTGTGTTAACTGTCCCTTAGCTCACTTCTGTAGCACCACACCAGACATCCAGCTTTATAGACACCTAAACCACTGAACATGCCTTGTGACCACTCCAGGTATCAACTCTTGTTCGTACTGTTAATATTCTCCAGTGCCCATGGACAAAGTACTTTCGAAATTGGATAAGAACACAGGCTGCTCTTCTAGAGGTGGGGTTCCCAGCACACATACTGCAGCTTACAACTGTACGTTACTCCAGCTCCAGGAGATCTGACACTGTCTTCTGGCCTTGTTGGGCACTGCACACACATGATGTCGAGCCATACATGCTGGCAAACAGGCATACAGACAGTAAAATGACACACCAAAACAGAATCCAACAACACTGGCCTGTCTGTTGCATGTGTACACGTGCTCGCCGGGCCTCGACCTCTTCAGCTATAAAATGGAAGTGGGTCTCCTCCGAATTGCCGTGAAGATTCTGAGCTAACTCACCCCAAGGACAAATCACTGCCCCGGTTCACACTATTTTAAATAACACAAGTAGTCTACATCATGGCCTCCGCTTAGCCTAAGCGTGCCAACCTTTGGTCACTATTTACTTGCTTTTACTGTCTGGATGCTTGAAATTCTATATAATCCTTATTTTTAACTAGGCAAAGTAAAAGAAAGCAACCTAAAATGCTGAGCATAGGTAGGTGGGCATGTGTATAAAATTTCAGTCATCTGCCCTAACCATGTGTTTTTGTTCCGTGCATACTTCAGCCATGTCAGACTAGAGGCGGAAGGGGGTAATTCTCTATGGCAGAACCTTAGCAGCAGAGGCCAACACATTTTACATTCTCTGCTGAGAGATTCTGAAGGCCTGGCTTCACTGAGGTGCCCTGTGCCAGCAGCAGAGGCCCTCTGAGGTGAGCAGGTGGGCTGAGGCCGGGAATTCACTTGCTGCTAGAATTCCAGACTTCTGCTTGGCCATGCTCACACTGTGCAGGCTCCCGCAGAGGAGGCACTAGGTCCTGGGGCTGGACTTTCCCTGTATCCTCACAGGCCCTCCAGAGGCCACTGTCTTGTCAGTAGGTGGGAGATGAAGGCTGGAAGGGAACTATCAGCCCTTTGTTTAGAAATGGCATTTCTTCCTTATGGACTGCTCTTCAGAGGTCCCCTGTGCCAGACCACAGACCTAAAGCAGTGCCTGTCAGCGGCTCTGGAGCCGGGCAAGCAGCCAGACTCCTGGTGCTCCTGCTGCCAACTGTGAAGCCTCAGGGAGCCAGCTCACTGCTTGGTGATACAGTGTAGTAAGTAATACACCTCATCAGACTGTCCTGTGGACGGAATGAAACAATGTATCCGGTTGAGCCCTGGCACAGAGCAGGTGTTTAATTCGGAGAACTATCTCAGGCGCCAGATGCGGGTGATGAGGGGCAAGGGTGAATTCAGTTTGTAACCACTTCAGCTGTGCATTTCAGAGTTTCCCATCTTAGACGTGGGGAAGAGAGAACAAACTCAGCTCGCACTGATACACTGTGAGAGAAAGTGCACAAAACACTGCACAGTGAATGTGTTCCAATCATTGCTGGGTTCTTGTATCAGTTTATTTGTACCCATATCGGGACTTTGGCACTATGTAAATACAATGTTCTGAATGCTGGAGGGGGCTCCTGCAAGCAAGCACAGAGAGGAAGCTCTGGGGAAGGCAGGGCTGTGCCAGGAGAAAACAAAACCAATTCATTAATGTCAGGCGGTATTTACTGTCTGTGACAGTCAGTAAATGTGGTAACAAGAAACATATTCCTTCTACTGCCAAACGTCTCCTCAAAAATAAAAAAAAAAGGGATGGGGTGGGGGGACAGTTAGCATCTGCTAAGGTCACTGAGAACACAGAGCAACTGAGATTGCCGGGATAGGCTCTGTGGACTGAAAGGGCTCACTGGAAAGGTGGCATGGCTTCTTCCACAACGGTGGTTCTCAACCTGTGGGTTCCAACTCCATTCGTGTCAAACACAGGGGACTCTTAAGTTCATCAGAAAATCCACAGATATTTTACATTACGATTCCCAACAGTGGCAAAATTACAGTTATGAAATAGCAATGAAAATAATTTTGCTGTTGGGGGTCACCACACCCTGAAGAACTGTATTAAAGGGTGGCAGCAGTAGGAAGCTGAGAACCGCTGCTCTAGGGACCACTGTAAGCACAAGCCCATCACCAGCTGTGTGTGTGGTCTCTTCAGGGGTCACTAGAAACTTCCTCCCATCCCGCGCGGGCCCTAGCAGCTCCATCACCAGCCTGTGACTAGGTGTTAAAATATTCTGGGCTTCAGTTCTTTAACTAAACGTTATGTAGGTCCCATGAAGATACTTTTGAGTAACCTGGGGAGGGCTTTAGGGATGTGCATAGGCCAGTCCTGTTCCAGCTAGATAACACAGAGAGAGGGCTTGGGAGATGGCCCAGCGGATAAAGTACTTGTTATGCAAGTGTGAGAGACTAAGTTTTGGTTCCCAGGACTGAGGCCAAGCTGGATGCAGTAACAGACATCTGTATTCCCACAGCACCTAGTGCGAGACAGGAGTCAGGTTCAGGAGAATCCCTGGGGTTCTGTGTTATGACAGACATGTCAACAAGCCCCTGACAATGCACCTCATGCCACCAAACTTAAAACAGGTCAGGAAGATAAATCTCACATTGTGGTTCGCTTTATTTGTAAAAACCATATTACAAAATCTGGAAGAGAAACTGCCAACCAAAACCCTTGGGTAACCTAGACAGTGTCTGAAAGGAAGTGTGTTTGATGGAGTCCAGGAAGAGAAGTATGAGGCCCTAGACAATCAAACAAAGGACATGGGAATAAACTTCTCCATTTTGCTAGAGGCTTCTCTGCCAGCCCTTGGGTCGAGCCTCCAACCAGGTGTAGAGCCACAGAAGACAGAGTTTCTAGTCTTGTACTGGAAGGGCACACCTTATTGGCATTTCCACATCAACAGAAGAGTTGAACCAAGGTGATCTAACACCCGACCTCCCTCTTGGGCAAAATGGATGACAAACTTGGCATCGCTCCTCCACCAGCCACACCAACTCTTCGGTGCATGCAGGCTGCTCACGGTGGCCTTTGAGAGATCATGCCTCATTCCTTCACAGACCTGCATCTACTTGGGGCTTCTGTATGACGAGTGGTCTGAGGGGGTCTGGGCGTGCTGAGGGACCCTTTGCTTATTTCTCATCCTTGGTATCTGAGAGTGGGAGAAACAGGATCTGGCCAGCCTTCCCCAGCAAGTTTCGTTAGCTTTCTCAGCTCTCCAGCTAACGGGATCTTGGCAAATCACTTACACAGATACAGAGAAGAGGTCTCCAGGGACAGACACCTAATAAGCCGAAAGATCGGACATGATTCATCATTTTACACACATTATTGCCACAGCCAAGATAAATACCACCATGGTTTCAAGTTTCTCAGTGGAAAAAAAAAATCATCTTGTTTTTTGAGGGGAAACCATTCTCCAACAGACTTTGATCAACTTCCAGATACTATTAGCTGACCAGTTTGTATAACCTGATTATTAAATGTGTATGTATAAATAGCATGTTTCTTGATATGTTTAGCAATTGTAATTCTGCTATGAGCGTGGTGGAAACTTTAAATGAGCCCCTTCCAGCCCTATGAACAAGCTGCCCCTTACAGCTCAACAGCGTGCCGTACACCACCGTGATAGGCTCAACCAGACCGACTCTTCCCTAGTCAGCAATGCCCACACCGGGCAAGATATTTTTAATGAAGTCCAGGGAAGCGGTGGTCTTCAGCTTCTTCCAGCCATGCATTCTCTCTGGAGTGAGGCAGAGCTTTTTGCCTCTGGTCCTGCCCTGTGGAGGCTCTGGAAGGAGTTTGTCCTGGGCCTCCTATGGAGCAGACTGACACTGGATCTTGCTTTCCTTAGCCCTGGCCTCACTGGGAACCCTTAAAAAAAACAAAACTTGGTACTAGTTTGTCTTTAATCCCTTTCATTGTCTCTAAGTTCTCTGCCTGTTATCAAGGACAAATTAAGCTTTTAATAAAGCTCGGAATGGCCAGAGAGATGGGGCTGTTTCAAGCTTTTATTCCCCATAAATACTCCAATAACGGCAGTCACGATGAGTTAGTGGGTGCGGGCTTGGTAACGGGCACTTTCCATCTGTTACCTTTGGAAGAGGGAACATTTCACGGTCGCTGCAATTCAGTCCAGCTGATAATAACTTCCAACTCTTTTACTGTACAGCATAGGCACCTGGATGGGCCATTCTCCTTCTGCCTCATTTTGGTTATGTTTCCCCCCACTTAGGAGTTTAACTCCTTGGTTGAATCCTGCCACCTTGATTTATGAAAGCCACTTATAATCCTCATTCTCTCAAGGCACACTTAACTCTGGCCAATCGAGAGACATCCATGAATGTAGAGGGGCACTCTCTTGGGGTTCTGTCTGCAAGCCTGAGCTGCAGCCTTTGACTTGAGTGTACATGTCTCAATAAAAACCAGCTCAGCAATGTGCCTAAGTGTGGGCTTTACAGGGTGTTGGAAACTGCACTGGTCACTATTCCTTGGAGTTCCTAGGTGGGAGGACTATTGAGTGACACTCTGGCCTAGTTGTCAGGCATTACGCTAAGACTTGTTCTTCCCAGGATAGTTGCCGTCTCTGAAGGAGCACACATGGTCTTGAGACAGCAGCAATGGACACCAGTATGAACTTTGCCCCTATGATTGAAGTCTGGGCTTCACCTCCTGTCTTCACTGCTTAATGTATCACAGCAGGGTACGATAGTTACCGCTGCTCCATATCGTCGCCTCTCTGGTGTTGTTAGCCATTATAATTAGACTCATCAGAATGAGGACGTAGCAGTGTCACACTTTAATTTGTGTTTTCTAATATGAGTATAATTAGTGAAAGAAACCCTTTCCTCTGCTTAGTGGACATTTGCGTATCTTCTCTGGTGTCTTCGAGAGTTTTACCCACTTTAAACTGTTTTCTGGTTATTTATGGACTTTCCCAGAGTTCTTTGCATATTCTGGATACATTATTCGCCAGGTTATAGACTACAGACGTATCCTTCAAGCTTCTGGCTTGCCCTTTCCTTCTGATGAAAGAGGTTCCTTTTGATACAGGTGCATTTACTAGGATTTTTTTCTTTCTGTTATCTGGTTTAGGATTTCACTAGAGAACTTCTATTTTCAGGCAATGAAGGGGCCGCCCTTTAATTTCCCCAGGTTCTGTCATCCTGGTTTTCTACTGAGGTCTGTCACCTGTCTCTGCAGCTACCTTGGTATTGTTTGGCGAATGACTTTCTTTTCCAGCCTGCCTGCTTTGCTATTGTGTAGAAAGGCAACTGTGCCCATGGCTGTCCTCAGACCCCGCCTTCTTCCACTGCTGTGTCTACTTTAAGTCAGTGCTACACTGTCTTGCTCTTCAAGACTCTTCAGGCTCTATAGGTTCTCCGCTTTTGGGTTACTTTCCCCTTAATATTCATGTATGTTATTTCCTTCTCTTGTCCTATAGGACCTACTAGGATCTCCAGTAGAATGCTGGACAGTTGTAACTATATATATATCTCTCCATCATCAGATTAAAGGTTTCCCAATAGTCCTAGTTAGTTCATTAAAAAAAAAATGGGAGTTAACATTTTTGTCATGCACTTCTGCCGTACCCATTTAGATCACCTTTTTGTTCGTTTATCAATATACTAACACATATAACAATATACTAGTATATAAAACAATCTATTACATACATATAGGTATATGTATTATATTCGTTTTTCAAGACAGGGTTTCTTTGCATAGCTCTGGCTATCCTAGAGCTCACTCGTTGATAAGGGTGATCTCGAATTCAGAGATCTGCCTGTCTGCCTCTGCTTCCTGCGTTCTGGGATTAAGGGTGTGTACCCAGAATATTAGTTTACTTTTAATGTTAAAGCAAACATATACTTTTGTAGTAAATCTTACCAAGTCACAGTAAATTATATTCTTCTAATAATCACCTGATTGGGTATGCTAATACCTTAAGTATTTTACAAAATGTTTTATAAGGCAGACTGGATTATAGCATTTTTATAAGGATAACAGCTGGTTCTGGTGGCAGGGTTACACTGGTCTCAAAAGATGAATTGGATTTCCCTTTCTCTTTTATTTCCTGAATGTGTGGAGTGCTAATACTTCATTGATAGTGCTTCACGGGTGATAAACACTTTTTATTTAGAAATATGACAATTAGTATCGAAACCACCTGACTCTGAAAGGATTTTTCTGTTTATGAAAGGTTTGATTGTGAATTTAATTATTTAATAATACCAATACAGCATTCAGAATTTTTGAGACAATTATGATAATTCTATTTTCTCTTCAAGAAAACCATCTGATCTAAACTGTCAAATTAATTCCCAAGGAGTGGCTCACAATATCTCTTTGCTGCTAATTAAAGACTCACGGGAGACATGAGAAGCTGTCTTCTCTCATGGATTACGTTGGTGACTTGTGTTTTCTCTTCTTTTGCTAGATCAACCTTGCCAATATGTTAATTTTGCTAGTCCTTATAAAGCCTTTTATTGATTATCTTTACTGTTTGGTGGTCTGTATTATTATTATTTTTTTAAATCTTTTTTTTCTTTTTTTCTTCTTTTCCTTTTTTTTTTTTTTTTCAGAGCTGGGGACCGAACCCAGGGCCTTGCGCTTGCTAGACAAGCGCTCTATCACTGAGCTAAATCCCCAACCCAGTCTGTATTATTTTTATTAAATAAGTTTTACTATTCGTCTTATGTTTAGCTTCTTCCTTTTGAAATTTTTATCACTTCCGGGTTAACATGTAAGATAATGAATGCATTTCATTACTTTTTCTACCTTCATTTTAAAAGACGATTTACTCTTAGATACACGTGTACATACGTATGTATGTGGGTACACACACATGAGTACTGAGGCCCACAGGAGCCAGAGGTCTTGGATTTCCCCTGGCGTTTGAGTTAGAGGCGGTTTTGAGTCACCCTGATGTGGGTGCTGGGAACTGAAACTGGATCCTTGGAAAGAGCAATATGTGTTCCTAATCATCCCTGCTTTTCTAACATCTTAACACAGAAACAAGTCACGAGTGCCAACCTTGGGCTTTCCCCACATAAGAAAGCAAAACTATGAATTCCTGTTCTCCTCCCTCTTTTAATGAGGTTCAGATGTTTCCTCTCTGCTCAGGCGCAGTCACGCTCTCACTCCACTTGGGAAGGGCCATTTAATGCAAAAGCTATCTAGAAACTCCCCGAACGCTGAGATTTAAATGACGCTTTATCACTTACAACGAAATTACTTCGTGTGATCGTGGGCACGAGCTGTGGTATCTTCGGACTCCGAAGCTTCTCGGTATTTCATTCCCAGGCCTCACAATCCGCCGGCCTTGACTGGTGTCTCTGTGCCTCTGGAGAGGCTCTGCCTTTGCACTTCTTGCTGATGCGCAGTACGCACACTTAAGGTAGAGTGCACGCTAAGGTGCATGAATTCCACAAACTCTCGTAGTTTACTTACTTTTCTCCTAATCACTGTAGAAGGATGTGTTAAAGCTCTACCTGTCACTCCAGTCTACTCAGTCTTTGTCATGGCCTCTGAGTTTGCCAGTGATACATGTTTATGAATAGCACATCTTCCCCATCAGCACCAGGAAGCGTCCTTGTTGTCAGTGCCTATAGTGATCACGCCCTTTGACTCAGAGACTATTGGGCAGCAGTAGGAAGACGTTTGCTCCAGTTTTCTTGCATTTGTATATAAATAGTTTTTGGTTTTTGTTTGTTTTTTTTGCTTTTGTCTTGAGACTTCCATTTATTTGTACGCTTATAAAGTATGAATCCTGTAGACAATATGCAGTTTTGACTTTATAGCCAGCAAAATATTTTCCATGTAGAGGTTTTAAGGCATTTACATTTTACACAGTCATTGAGGTGGGATTTACATTTACTGTCTCCCTATTGGTCACTGCGGCCAGATTCCCATTTACTGTCTCCCTATTGGTCACTGGGGCCGGATTCCCATTTACTAGCTCCCTATTGGTGTCTCCTGTCTTTCGTTCCTGCTCTTTTGGCTCTGTCACCATTTGTGTTAATCTAGTTTTAAATGTCTGCCGTTACTTTTTGGCTAGTGCTACTCTGCTCAGCACAGCTTCTTCCAGGGATGTCCCTGGGCACACTCTCTGGATATGTGTTTTATAGTCTCGATTGAGGTTCCCTGCTCTCCAGTGACTCTACCTTGTGCCAAGTTACCATAATGTGAGCCAGCACAGCATTGGATCCCATGGAGCTCGAGTTACAGGCTGTGAGGTGCCTGACCTGAGTGCCGGGACCAAAACCCAGGTCTTCTGCAAGAGCAGTGTGTACTTTTTACCACTAAACTGTCTCTCCTGTCTCCAGGGTGACTTTACTCTCAAAGTTTGGTCCTTTTGGGTTGAGGAAAATCCATGTTTTACTCAACACCTCTATGTTGGGTGAGATTTGAATCCCAGCTCCAAGCAGGAGCTGAAGTCTCTGCTCCTTTTCCAGGTATGGCTTTCCCTACTATGCTCACCGGCCTCCCTCCACCTATGCAAATTAGGGGCCATTAAAGCACCTGTGGATTGGGGGAGGGGAGGAGGATCCCTTTCTTATGGCTTTTCCCATTAGGAAATGTCTGCCCCTACTTACCACAGACTTTATCCTCTGACATCTCAAGCCACTGTAAGTGTGGTTTTTGTCCCTGAGTTGTGGCTGCTCCTTGTGGATGGCCGAGTGCCCCCAGGGAAGGGGCTACACAAGGGCTCACTCAATCCACGTGGCTCTTTCTGGGATCAAACTTTTTACACTTTGCTTTAAACGGCTAGATGCCAGTCTTTCCCATCCTCAGGAATTGTAATGTGTGCAAAGTGAGCTTTTCCATTGCTGATGTCACTGAAACTCTTTCTCGGGTATCTATGGTTTTGTTTGTGTCTAAATATTAAATGGCTCCTTTCGTCTTCTTGGATTCTTGGCTCATTAATCCTGAAGGAAATCTCAGGTATTTCCTCCATCTCCTTGTCCCACTATGCACACTGCACTGTTTACAGCTCAGCATAATTAGCAGCAAGGAGGGAAGGCGCTTCCTTAGAAAGTGCCGCCCCCCGCCACCCCAACTTGGTTTCCCATTTGTTTATGGAGACAGAACTCTATGGATCTGTGGTTTTCAGCTGTTCTGGAGGAAGCCTGTTGACCAGGATTAGCCTTGAGCTTGCAATGACCCTCTCGTTCCTGCCTGGGATTGCAGGATTGCAGGTGTGGCCCATCCTGCCTTGGCCAATTGTAGGCCACAGTTTAAGTCCGCTCAGCCCTCGGGGAATGCATAACTTTCCATCTATTTCACTCAAGCTCTCTCCCTTTGCCCCATCCTCAATCTGACAGCTCTCCAGCGCATTTCTGTTAAATTCCGATTCCTGAACATCCCTTTCCACAGTCTGACCGTTGCTGTCACTGAAGGGCTGGGGAGGACTGAAATGTCCTCTCCCCCACAAGTCCGCATGATGGATGACCTCCTAACTATAGTACTGTGCTGGTTATTTTCATGGAGCTGTGGCAAAACAGCTCAAAGACACAGTTTAAAGGAGGGAAATGTTTATTCCGGTGCACAATTCAGAGGGTACAGCCCACAGTTTGACCCTATGAGCTTTGGCCCTGTATCAGGGCAGCGGGGACAAGTGGCAGAGGAAGTCCTCACCTCACAGTGGACAGGAAGTAGAGAAAGGGACAGAAGGGACCAAGAACGAGAGGTTCTCAATGATTCCCTTCATGTGAGCTTCGAAGTCCCAGAGCTAATGTCTCCAAATCTTTCCCAATAGTGTCGGCTGGAGGTAACCAAGTGTTCAAAACCAGAACCTGGGGGGGGGGGGACATTTTCTTTTCAGACCAGAACTAATATCTCAGAATGTGACCTCATTTAGAGATAGATAGAATCTTTATAGAAGTAGTCATGTTCAAACGAAACCATCAGGGTGACGTCTACAGTTAACAAGGTAGGCCTTAATCAACATGGCTGGTGTTGAGACCCAGAGAGAGTCGTGTGTAAGAAAGGCATGCTGTGAAGGCACACAGAGAGGACAGACCTGTGCTGATGTGAGTAAGAGGCTGGGCCGGGAACTCAGGGGGCCTCCTTCCAACTGTCAGAAGGAACGGACCTCCCCAACCCTTTCATTTGGGACTGGTGGTCTCCAAAACTGTGGGAAACACATTTCTGTCTTGGGTTAAGCCATCTAGTCTGTGTTATTTTGTAACAGTTGCCCACAAGGAGTACACCTTTCCCACAAAAAAGTTGTTCAATGTTTTAAAATTTTCCTTCCAATTCATGGCCAGACTTTGTCTCAAGATTATATGTTTCTAAGGTAGGCTCTAACTTAACCTTAAATTCACATGGGGGTATATGTATATATTTTTGTGTTGGGTGTGTATGTATGTATGTACAGTAAGTATTTACAGAAACGTGAGTAGGTCTGTATAATATCATGCACGAGAATGTCTACACTACCCATGTCTAAGGCACTGGAGTCTTAGCTGTCCACTGCAGTGTTCCTCTTGCCTGAGTGTAACCGAAGGTCATCAAAGGGTTCCAGGAGACTCCAAGCCCACAGTGTCCTGTTTTTTAAGAGAGCCTTGTAAACCCAGCTTCCTGTTTCTGTGACTTGAGTGGCAACCATGATGCAGGTGACAGAGGAAGGCAGAGGATTTGACATCACCAGAGGGCTAAAACCTAACGCCTTGTATAACCGACTTAATTTTTATACATTAGAAGAAATAAGGCACCGAGGGGTGAAAACCAACATTGCAGGGAGTGGATGTCATAGAAACATAACGGAGGGAAGCGGGCATCGCTAGCAGCACATCAAATTGCGTGAGTCAAGTTGGTGTCTGGTGAGTGAGACTTTAAAATATGTAAAGTTAAGTACAATATGTAGGCTGACAGTTCCCTAACATATTTCCGATGCTCTTTTTATCTGTCTGTGAAACAAGACAGATGAAAATTTGTTAGGCATTTCAAAGACTGCCGCTTTTCATAATAATCAATGCTCTTATCAGATAAGGAATAAAACACAGCTAATTTACCGACAGCTTAGCCTCTAGCTGTATACATTTTTGTTTCGTCCAAATGGTACGCAAAATGACTAACTTCCTCAGCGACTCTACCCTTTTCAGTTCTGTAGAATGCCTCCAGATGGCATTAAAACTCTTTGCCCATCACATTCTGAGGCATGATTTAAAATTAGCAACATCTTAATCATTTAGGACTGTCATGTTTACTATTTCTGAGAAAGAACAACGACAAAAGCCATTGGAACTTTAAAGGACCATATCCCGAGAAACACAAGCTAGAGAGGAGATGCCTATTACTAAACCTCCAGTCCCTCTGGGTGAGGCAGAGTTGCTCTACAGACGGAAAGAGATCTTGGACAAAATTAGAACGCCATACTACCCCGTAGGCTATGGCAGCTAAGGAAGAGCACTTCAGGTAGCAATGAGAGCACTGATCCAGACACAGACGCAATCACAAAGTCACTTCCGTAATAAAACATGTTTTACTCCCCAAAGGCAATCAAAACAGACATTTTAAAGAGGACGCCTGGGGTGGATCCTGACTAAACAGTCATGTGTTAGTTTGTCCTTCGATGGTGTCGAGTACTGGCATATGAGATGATAATGACAATAATAATAATTAATGTCCAGTACTGGGCCTGGACTCCGTGGCCTGGAGCTCATCAGGTAGACTAGACTGGCTGGCTGCTGAGCCCCATGGGTCTGCCTAATACCTCCTGCCCAGTGCTGGGATCATAAGCCTGTACCCCATGCCCCGGCAAGCATTTACCTGATCTGTAACTCTGGTACCTGGATTAGAGATCATATTAACCATTAAAAACACACTTAATGTTCTTTCAAGTCCGAGGGGAGAAAAAGATTATAACCTAAGAACGAGGAACACATATGTACCTTCTAAGTGTCTTTTCTCATCTTTAAAAAGGCACTTTACTTAAAAACATCAATGGGCTCTTGGGATCTCAGCGATATCTACAGTTGGGTTTGTCACATGCTTCGGAGGTGAGACTGCAGATGGCAGGCAAGCTTTTAAAGTGACTTGGGTACTTCTCAGTATGTGGTATGAGGGACAGACCGTCCCCCATCACACGCGCGCTCGCGCGGGCAGAGTTCTGCAAATCTTAAGTCAGTGTTAAAAAGTCTCCAGCCAAATTTTGATGGGCTTATCTCCATTCTCCCCCTTACGCACTCTCTGGTCTAATTATATTTCTGCTTTATAAAGAAGAACATTTGCATTTGCAAGATCCCTTTTCTATGCTGAAGCAGAAAAACCTCAAAAAGAACATTATCATGAAAAAAGAGGACCACAGGCCTCCTCCTTCCACCATGATTACCACTATTACAAGATACTTGCACTGTTTCATTTTATAAGGCATATTAAGGAACAGTCATCTCAGAGAGAGACGGAAAGACACTTACGAAGTGTTCGACGTGCCATTGTCTGGACTCTCTGGCTCCGCATCAGCTTTCTCTTAAAAAGGAAGTGGAGAGAGAGAGAGAGAGAGAGAGAGAGAGAGAGAGAGAGAGAGAGAGAGAGAGAGAAAGACACCAACATCAGTCTCACAATCCTTAAGATGTAAGATTAAACATTTCTATGCTCCTATTAACAAGCTTTCAAAGTGTGCAGCAGGAGGCTTTTAAAACATCTTTTATTGTTTGAGAACCGAATGTGAAAGAAAAAAAAAAAAGATTTCGCTTTGGCAATACAATTACCCAGGCACAGGGCCCTGAGTAGGTACCAAGGAGCTATTTGCAAACAAGCAGAGACATGGAGCGCAGACCTTGCCAGGAGATGAATATCTTACAGATGGAATCAGTTTCTCCCCACTACATTTTACGGAGAGTTGAAGGAAATATACTCATTAGCGCGTACATCCAAGGCACTCTGAACTTCGATCCCTTCTGCTAACACAAGCCAAATGGGGTCAGGCTGAATTAGAACTTGGAGGGAATTTCACAAAACACTGAAGCCACAGTCGTGAGATGTTCAGGCATTTTACTCCCCTGGACGACTCTGGCAGCAGATTTTTGGGGCTCCCAATAAAAGCAGGATACGATATAAACCAGAAATCCTTTCTGACCGTCAGAGAGGCAAGCAAAAGAACATTTCTACGCGACGTGGCTGTTGGAGATTTAGTTTTAGGAGTTTGGAAGTAGTCCAGATTCTTTTCACAACCTAAGCATAAGGTAATACTTAATCCTGGACCAACTGGTGGCTTGAAATGTGCACCCTCCTTTTTGTAAGGAGCTCCTCTGGTTTTATGGCAGTAGAAAGAAAGGGTTGCTCATGCTGTGGGAACTACATACGCCTCTACATTGCCAGCTGTAGAACAAACCCAACAGGAAAGGCTGAGGCTCAGGAGATAACCCAGAGGCAGCAGCTAACCTTCTTTGCATTCCTGGCTGGCCTGACACCTCCCAGCATCCTTTGCTTCTGCTTAGCCCCTCCTATACAAACCCTGCACTGTGATATCAGTACTGGCTTGTGGTCATTTTGGGGACAACGACCTCCTGGAATATACAATGAACTTGTCTCGAAGAATCTGTCCAAACTGAGCTCAAAAGCCCTACTCTGTGTTTTCCGGCAGGAGATTTAAACAATTTTGAGGAAGGAAAAGTCAGTCTCACACACGCAGCTCAGATTTAACTAGGCTGCGTGTCTGTATTGTGCCACAATACTCAGGAGAGGCAGATACTCAGTCCAAATTCCATTCATTAAGGAGAGGAAAAAAAAAAAAAAAAACCCACAGCACCTACATCCATACCAACCTGACTAGTTGGCGCTCGACCCAGGCAAATGTGTTCAGATAAAAGCAAACTCGACAGACTGTGGCTTGCTCTAACACCCTGAGTTTTACATTAAATTGGGTCTTCTGGGCAGAACTGTGGTATGCTCATTTAGGAGATAGATAAGGTCTGGTCAACGGGCCTGCATGCTGGAAAAATAACCTAATTTAGCCCATTCCAGAATCATATTCCCAGAACAACCGCCATTCCTGCAACAATCCCAAGATATAATCGTTATGTAAAACAAAATTAAATGGAGGTTTAATTCCTATATACGTGGACTCTCCTCCCTCCCCCAAGTTGGAGGAATGGGTTACTCTTCCCAGGGAGGAGCTGTCAACAGTTACACTAAGGCACCACCACAGTGGAGGCTGTCAGACAGGCTCAGCAGTACTAGACAGCAAACATATCCAACAGTTCCTGTCAGGTAAACAAAGGAATCATTATTAGATAAAGGAAGACCTCATTTGGGCGTCTCTATGGATGTTTTACCTTGACCAATAATCCTGCCAAGGAGCCAGGCTGGGAGGACCCGCGCTGGGTTGCACATGGGGTCTGGGGCTGGAGGTGTTGTGGGCTGGCTTCAGCATGGGCACACAGCCGAAGCTCATTATCTCTCCTCTTAGCAGCACTGATGTTGTGGCAACAGGGCAAACAGAAGAGGTTGGATGCATAGGAGGGAGAGCACGGGGCCAAATGGGACAAGTGCGGGAGCAATCTGATAGTGGGTGCTCTCCGAGACTCTGAAGGGAGTGGCACTTTCTGGGGAGAAGTGAGGCTGGATTCAGATGCGGATTGTGGTTTCTTTTCCTTTTTCTTTTATATTGTCTTTCAAAGGGGAAAAACCCTCAAGCAAATTAAACCCCCAACATCTTTGAAAATTGAGGTGACGCAACTTCTGAAGTTCATTTGAAACGTTCAGGGCGTGAGCTATCTGAGAATCATCACGGCTTCACCAGGCCTCCAGGGAAAAGCCACAAGGGGCGATCAGAAAGCCTCAGGACCAAGAGTTTGCAGGTGGCTGTCTGCGCCCACAGAGTGCACTCTTGGGAGTCACCTTACATTAGTTCTAGGATGTCACCACTCTCTTTTGGGGCTGTGGGGGTGGAATCTGCATTGCTCCTTAAAAAGTAAGGCAGAAGAGGTACAGGATGGCCATTTTGCCTATGGGAATAGAATTCCAGAGAGGAAAGGAGGAAAGGAACCACAGAAGGCATCATACAGATATCTGTGAAAATGCATATAGATTATGCAAATGTATATAAGGATATTAATCTATGCTTTTTACCTCTCTCTCTAGTGTGTGTGTGTGTGTGTGTGTGCCCCATGAGGGTAGGGCATTCATAGCAGGTATGTGTGAAGACCATCGCTGGGATTTGTTTCTCTTCTATCATCTAGGATCTATCATAGATCTCAGGCATTGAGTACAGGTCACCAGGCTTGGTAAGAAGCACTTTTATTCACTGAGTATCTATCTATCTATCTATCTATCTATCTATCTATCTATCTATCTATCTATCTATTACCTATAGATAATCTCTCTACGCATCTATGAGCTATAACCTCCATATATCTACAATCTATTACCTATAGATTATATCTATAATCTCTATGCATCTACTATCTATATAATCTAATATCTAGCAATTATGCATAGACAATATCTATATATCTCATTATTATCTACAATCTCTATGTATCCATAATCTTCCTATTGCCTATAGATCATCTATACCAATAGATAATCTCTATGTATCGATCTATTATCTATAATTTATCTATCTAATCAATATAATGCCTATGTATGTCTCTCTAGATAACCTCTCTATGTATCCATTATCTATAATCTCTCTATTATCTAGATTATTCATATCTATATATAATCTATGTAACTATTATCTCTAGATAACATATTGTCTACAGATAATATTTATATATCTGTCTTTTATCTATAGATAATCTATTACGTATAGATTATCTACCTATCATCTCTGTATCCTTTCCATTTTCTCCCTTCCTTCTGCATCTATCCATTGATCCACCTATCCACCATATATGTGTGTGTATGACATACATGTTTTAGTGTCACATATGTCTCCGGAAGCCCAACCACTATCACGGAAGTAGAAGATGCGTGAGCCGAGCGCAGCTCAGAACCTGGAAGGTGCCGTCACTATGGAGTTGAATAGAGTTAGAGGCACGAAACAGATCGATCACCCTGCAGGTCATTTAAAACATTATAAAGCTTCCTTTATAAGTGATTACACATCCTGAGGGCTCCTGTGTGCCTGGTATTTTACCTCATGGAGGTAAAGATAAAAAAAAAAACAAAACAAAACTGATTCCCATTCCTTTAAAGACACCCAGTGCCTTAAAGACACCCAGTGCCCTGCTGGGTGTCATGGGGACCGTCTTCCTGACAAAGATGAGTTTGGAAAGGGAATCAAATCGACCTGTGGAGTCCATGACTTTCTGTGTCCTGTTGTTGTTGTTCTGGTTTCATGTCTTGTCTTTTTATTTTTCAAACAAGGAGAACATGAAGCTGGGTGGAGAGGGAGGAAGGGGAGATCTGAGAGGACTGGGGGTGGGGGGGATTGAAAATGCTCAAAACACACTGTATAAAAAGTTTAAAAATAATGAAAAAGCACAATTTAAAGGAAACACTGGCAGGTGAGCAGGTTCTAGCGAGACTGAGGAACTGTGCCTTGGTTTTGAATTTTTAACTGAAATGTTATCGAAATTACTAAAATACTAGAAAAGGTCCCCTTCCCTTCCCCTACAGATAGACATACAGTATGCTGAGTTTTCTCTCTCAGGAGGAAACCTGGCCATCTTGTGACATTTTCCCCAACTGTATCACCGGTAATTCATGTGCATGGCCAAAATGAGTTCGAGCAAAAAGTAGTAACTTCATCTGCTTCTGTTTTTAAATGTTAACCTCCAATTACTACTCTAAACAATGTATCCGCACTTTAGATAACATCTATTCTCATTAATGTAATAAACTGTCCCCCCCCATAATGTTCATTTATTCAGTTTTTACTTTTAGCATTTCTACTATGTATTTATGACTTTAATCATATTTAATCTTTAATTTCTCCCATTAAAAAAGAAGTCAAAGATTTATATGCTCTGAAGAGTAAACAGAGCACAATCTTCTATTTCTCGACTAATCTGCTTCTTTTAAGAATAATTATGAATTTTATTTAACGTACGTGGACGTTTCGCCTGCTTGCGCAACTGTGTGTCACAGGAGCTGTAGAGAACAATGTGCCAGCTCTCTTGGAAATGGATAAGGACAGGGGTTAGCTGCTGTGTGGGTGCTGGGAACCAAGCAGGCACTCCTAATGGCTGAGGAGCCTCAATCACAGGTCTTTTTCTCCCCTCCTTTCTCTCTCACCTCTAGGCAGCTATATCTTTTTTTTTTTATGCTGTCAAAATTTAAAATAGTCATATCTTATCAACCACAATCATTAATGAGCCATCATCATTAATATGAATTAAGGAATTAATTATTGGATTTGCTTTTAGGTCAATTAGAGAAATTACAAACCAATCATGAGCACTTAGAGCCTAATACAAGTAATAGATAATAATCAACAGGGCAGTGAGGGCTGACCCATGCAGAAGGAGGCCAACGCTCCCGCATTTATACCAAATGCTCTCACTCTTGCAGTCCACTGCTCCATGGGTTCAGTTTTCTTAGTAAAGGCCAGGCCAATCTTCCTTAAAAGGTTGCTAAACAGTATGTGAATCTAATGCACATAAAATGCATATGTAAGTGATTTGTGTATGGAAAAAAGTTTTTAAAAATTAAAAGGAACTATGGAAACACCTTCCAGGTGGGTTAGTAACAAAGTAGTCTAGGGCCTTCTGAATGCCTTCTGAGCGCCTCCGGTGAGTTCTGTCCTCTTTCCTGCCTTTCTGTGAGCTAGCTAGAAAGAAGATTCCAGTTCAACCTTCCTGTTCATTTCTGGATAGAAGTGCCACCAGGTACACGTTCCTTAGTCACTGCAGTTTCTCACTTTATATGGATGGAACTGTACTATAATACTGTCCTCTGAGACTTGCTGCTGACACTCAGGAGCAGGCTTCCACACTCAGCCACCAGCTTTGGTACTGGCAGCATTCTGCCACAGAGGTACACAGTGAGCTTCTGACCAGACTGCTTGTGATGGACATTAAGACTTTTATTTTTTGTGAATGATACGTTGGCAAACAGTTATGGACACTGTTCCTCATGAGGACCTTTTGTGGGAGTTTCTTTCCTGTTCTGGACTGGTAAATCCAAATTTACAGCCCTTCGAATATCGAAGTGTGGAATGAGATCTCACTGCAATGTCTGCCTGTCTTTGAGAACTAACGAGACCGCAAACTTTGTACTGACTCTTCTGTGTTATTTCTTGATGTTCAGCTTTTATTCAGTGCCTTGCATTGTCCCAATACAAATGGTGAATTTTTAAACATGGTAAGCACAGATTATAAGTCTAAAAGAATAGGATAAAACATCCCGGTGTAAGCCTTTTACTCTCGTTCTGGTATTTCTGACTGAACGATGTTTCTGCCATTTGAAAAAAATGAGAGAGGCCAATAGTTTCCTTTGAAGTTCTCATACTCACCGGAAATACCAACAAGAAACCTTATTACTATCTTCTAAAAGCATATAGTTTTACTGGCCTCTTAAAAGTACTTGAGGTGATTTCTATACATGGCAGAGGAAATTTCATTCCAAGTGTTCTTTCTCATTCCAAGTATTTGGCAACAGACCCACAGTGTTAGCTTCAGAGAGACTCCAGTTCCTATGGACTCATGGTCTGTCCCCCACCTTCTGCTAGTTTCATTCCTTAGCTCTGTTTTCAATACTGGTACGGCAAGGTTCAGTCTTCGTTCTTCTTCATGTAAGGACTTACTCATCTTTTCTACTCATCTTTTGCTCTATTGTATAAATTCGAGGCTCAACTTGCCAACTTCCATATGTGTGAAAGTTTGAACTCTGATTGGCATTGTACTGAATCTACAAGTTCACTGTGTAAGGAATGCTCACCTGTACCTTCTAATGCCCGTACGTCACGCTAGGTCGTCTGTAATATTTCTCAATAGTTTGTTAAAACCTCTTATTAATTCTGATAATTCATCTGTGGGGGTTTTCAGTGTTCTATCAATAAACTGATGGCCACATCACTCCGGGGAAACCAGTTCTGGGATTTCCATTCTAACGAACACCTTTCCCCTTTCTTAGTTTCTGGCTGTGATCAAGGATTCTGTCACACTGGGTCCCTTTGAACTGGTCCCTTTGTCAAAGCTTTAGAAGATAAGAACAGAATCTGATAAATATTCTTCCTTCCACCCTTGGGTAACGTTCCTGGGAATGAGTTGGTCTTTCATTCTCAACTTAAAAGACATTTTTCCCCTGAATTACATATATTGAATTTTATCATGTATTTTCTCAATATATTGGATTAAATGTATTTTCTTCTCATAATTACCACGGTGAATTACATTAGTATTTGAACAGAATCTGGAAATACTGGGACAAAAAGGATTTCTTAATTTTATACTTTGAAATGTATTTTATACTTTGCTAGATTTAATTAGCAGACATAGTCTTAGGATGCTTGTGCACCGAGATCATTAAGAATCAGTTTACAAGTTTTCTTTCTTGTATGGATCTTATAAAGTTTTGATACCACAGTTATGCTGGTCCTATCGAGTAGGGAATGTCTGCCCTTCCTACAAGGCTCTCTGAAAGTGGGTGGTGCCAGGTCAGAATTACTTCTTCCTGTGTTTGGTGGAATTCTTGGTAGAAAGCAGCCAGCTTTACCATGTGCAAAATGATTTTACTTTTAAAATGACTGAGCCATTTTCTAAATGAACAGTTGTAGGCAGAACTGCTCAGACTAGTTGTGTAAATTTTTTATATAAAAATATATAATTTTCAAAACTAGACAATTATAATATAAACATATGCCATGATATGCCTTCGAGTTTTGCCTTCGGTTTTTGAAATAAAATATTTAATTTGAATATCTGTGAATAGCCGAATGAGGGAGCCAGGAAGGTGCTAAGTCTCTGATCTGGGATTCCACGGGGCCGTGAGCTGGCATGGAACTCTGGTCCTCTGCACCAGTGGCACCCAGCCTTGACTGTGAAACTCTCTCTCTGCCCACCTAGATTTTCAATTGATATTGTGTTGCCTCAGCTAACTGCAGCTAGACGTCCACTGTCTGCTGATTTCCACCGCTGCACTTGTGAGATCAGCTTGGGTCTTTCTTTCTTACAGACAAAATCTATTCAAGGGTGCTTAATCTTTCCCTCTTCCACATCTGCCTTCTTTCCATTTTCCTTGTCATCCACCTTTGGGTTAGCATTCCAGCTGGGCAATTCTCAGCCGCCATGTCCTTCACCGCGGACCCTTCCCTCCCCCAGTTTTGGGAATTCCAGTGAGGTGTTGTGGTAGACTTTTCAGCTTCCTCCCTGGGCTTCTTAACTTCCATGGTCTACTTTCTGCTTTTGGCCTTCCAAGGCTGCATTCTTCATAATTTCTTACGCTCAGTTTTCTCTTTTCTCAAGATTTATTCATTTATGTATATGAGCACTCTATTTTATTTGCATGTACGCCTACATGACAGAAGAGGACATCAGATCCCACTACAGATGGTCGTGAGCCACCATGTAGTTGCTGGGAATTGAACTCAGGACCTCTGGAAGAGCAGCCAACGCTCTTAACTGCTGAGACACCTCCCCAGGCCCAAGTTCAGAGTTCTGATTCATTAGTGTTTTTTTTTTTCTTTCTCAACAATGTTCAGTCTGATATTAAACCTGCCCAAGGAAAATTTAATTTCTATTCTTTTAACTTATAGAAATGTGACTTAACATTTCTTCTTTTGCTCTCTACCCTACTTTCTATCTTTTCTTTCATTTCTGTAAGTCAGCTCACATGATAGCCATTGTAATTCGAATGTCAGAATTCTGCTTTTATTCAATCTGTGTACAGTTTCTTTTTTTCCTTTTACATAAAGTGTTTTTTAAACTGTGTAGAACTAATTTTTTGTGGGGGTGGGGTGAGGTGGGGTGGGGGGGATGCTATTTAGTTTGAGGTTTACTTTTTGACCTTTTTTCTGGTGTTCCCTAGCAATTGGACCTTGGTGCTGATTTTCTGAATTTTTGTTTTACTTAGCCTTCTGTGATCTTTCCCATCTGTGCATCAGAAAAGCAATGAGGGGTTCTGTTGTATATGCCTGATTTGGGGCTTCAACCACTGCTTATTGGTTTCACCCATTTCCTAATGTTTTACTTTATTGATCATAGTTTTAACTCTCAAGGTCATTTATTCAGCAACCACTTGCTTTTCAGTGAACTGTTTGCTTTCTTCAATGAACACATCGATTCCAGGTCTTCCTTCAGACTGCTGAACTTGCAACTCTGATCTGAAGGGCACTGATCTCCGAGGCCATGGCTCCTCTCAGTGCTCACTGCTGTTCACTGGTTTGATCAGCAGGGAGATCAACTCTAGGGTCCATTTCTGCATCAGGACACTGACAGAGTTTTCTAGAACACCCATGACTTGCAGGGAAAGAAGGGCTGATGTACAAGAGGACAGGGTTGTTGCCTAGAACTTTACAAGAGAAGAGGGGCCCACGGGTGAGCCGAGAGCCCAATACCCTTTTTGTCCCCTAAGGAAAGTAGGGGACTTTACTTCAGGTGGGCAGAATATTTTGCCTAATCGACTTGCAGAGAAAAGTTGCCCCCTTTCCCATTACAGAATTAAGCCCATTTCTCGAATCTGGCATCGTCTTAGACTCTACTGTTTCTGTCTTGGAGAGCTAGTCAACTGTTCATCTTTAAAGCAAACATTACTGTGGTTTGGGTTTTCTGAGCTTTTCGAAAGGAAAGTGAAATGGGAAGTTTTATGGGTGGCTAGCTCAGATGGGGAACTTAGGACGGCACGTGTGGAATAGCCCAGGTGTCCATCATAACTGTCCATGTCTGTTCTGCTGTGTTTCCATGGAGACCCAGAGCCCACCCAGGGGCTCCCAAGGGCTCTTTCCCCATTCTGACACATACTTCCTGTTGATACTTTTTCTGTGTGAGTTATAATTTGGCTGCTCAGGCTGTTTGTCAGCAGGGGCCCATCTCTCTGTTCACGAAGTGTCATTCTTTCCTGTACTTAGGGTGGCTGCTGATTTAGTAGCATCAGAATCCTTGAGTGAGGATTCCAAAGGGGAGGGGAGGAAGTAAGGACAGTTCGCCAATCTGAACAGGCATTCTCCCAACTTATAAAACACGGGCATACACCATGTGTTTTCAAGTGTGATATACGGTGGCATATTTAACATCTTAATATTACAGAGCAGAGGCTTATTAAACATTGAGTGACTTGTCACAGGAGAAACCGTACTAGTCCCCACAGGTACCTGTGTCCCAGAAAGCCCTAAAGGGGATGGGATATGATACCATGTGCCACGGTACCACTGTTGCCCCAAGCAACCATTTCTACCTGTGCATGAATTTTATGGTGCCTCCCAGTACAATGGATGGACATCTTTTTTCTCAAGCTCTGCCCCACAGATGTCCAGTGGATGAGTCTTAGTTCCACAGACACACTCAGGAGCTCCAAGTGATTTTTATCTTCCTACAGAGCTTTGTAAGCAACAAGGGGCTCACTGGCTGCTCATGAAACACCCACAACCAGTCCTCACGAGCTTGCCTTTAGGACACAAGCAGGACAGCGTATGCATTTTTAATACCCCAGACAACATTAATACCAATCTGTAGGGCCAAGGAAGAGAATGAAAATGCCCTCAGAGTGCTCCTGTCTTTGAAGGCAGAACCCACGTGCTTCATTAGTCGTTGGTTCAATAAGGAGGCTACTTCCAGTCCAGTCTAGTCTGCCTATTTCTGGAAGAAGGCACAGTATATTTAGCAAGGGTGCACTTCCTTCAGAGTCTAAGGTCACTTACCTCAGACTTCTGAGCAGATTTCGTTGTCTATTCATTTTCTTCTAACTTAGACACGCTGTTGCTTGCTGTTTGATTTGTTTCTCTCTTGTAAACCAAGGACTGGCAGAGCCTTGTGCCCATTTCTTTAAGGATCACTTTGAAATGCACTATTCTATGTTTTTGGCCTCTCCCCGAAACATCCACACTCAGGGCCATCTTAGTGAATATTTAGGCTGTGCCCCCGGAGCAACCACTCTCCTCAATTCAGTCTGTTCCCTCACTGTGGTGCTTCTCTGAAACCTACTGTTCATGCTCCCCTCCCCCAACTCAGACAGAGATAGAGAGATGTCAGAAAGGGACAGAGGCATTCTTACTTGGATTACTGTGTCCAGAGGATACAAGTTGTGAGTCCTGAAAAGACAAGAAATATCCAGTGAGTGCCAAAGCTGAATACACGATCTAGGTCCATTACTGATCTACTTTACTCGTTACAGAGAGCCAAGTCTCCACTCGTGTCTCCAGCCACTCTCGAGAAACATTTACACGAATATGCTGGTCTGGGAACACAGTCGACAATCTCAGTCATTTTCCATGAGTGAAGTTTTGTTATGCTTCATCGAGGTGATAATTCACATAATGCAAAACAAACATTTGGAAACAAAAAGGCCCAGACGGCTTAGAGTACGGTGTGTCGGTGTCATACAACCACCACTTCTGCCCAGGTGCAACACATTTCCATCACGCAAATGTAAAGCAGCTTCTCTCAGGCCACTCTCCATTGTCCCCTAATCCCCTAGCAGCCACCAACTTTCATCTGTTCTCAGATTTTTTTTTAAATTGGATATTTTTTATTTACATTTCAAATGTTATTCCCTTTCCTGGTTTCCCATCCATAAGCCCCCTATCCTCTCCCCTCCCCCTTCTTCTATAAAGGTGTTCTCCCTCCCCAGCCACCCCTCCTTCTTCCCTCTCTGCCCTGACATTCCCCTGTACTGGGGGGGAGGGGTCCAGCCTTGGCAGGACCAAGGGCTTCTCCCATTGGTGCCCAACAAGGCCATCCTCTGCTACATATGTAGCTGGAGCCATGGGTCTGTCCATGTGTACTCTTTGGATGGTGATTTAGTTCCTGGGAGCCCTGGTTGGTTGGTATTGTTATTCTTATAGGGTTACAAGCCCCTTCAGCTCCTTCAATCCTTTCTCTAACTCCTCCAGTGGGGACCCAGTTCTCAGTTCAATGGTTTGCTGCTAGCATTCACTTCTGTATTTGTCACTCTCTGGCTGAGCCTTTCAGGAGACAGAGGTCAGGCTCCTCTCAGATGTTTTTTTTTTTTTTATTTTTTATTTTTTGTTGTTGTTGTTTTTGTTTTTTTAATTCCCCTGCACATCTCATGTACATGGAGTCACACAGTGTGTGAGCTTTCGAGCCTGTCTTCTTCAGTTAGAATGCCACACTGGAAGTACTTTTTGGTTGGAGCTGGTATCAAGTATCCATTTCTTCCCTCCCTTTCTCCAACCTTCAC
This sequence comes from Rattus norvegicus, assembly GCF_021556685.1. Taxonomy (NCBI): domain Eukaryota; kingdom Metazoa; phylum Chordata; class Mammalia; order Rodentia; family Muridae; genus Rattus; species Rattus norvegicus. The sequence continues at coordinate 55,727,464 of NC_141542.1, forward strand.
CCCCACCCCACCCACCTTTCTTCTTCCCTTCTTTCTTTGGCAAGGTCTCACTATACAGCCTACAACTGGCCTAGAACTCACAACTCTCCTAACTTAGAATTTCAAGGGCTGGTGTGTGCTACTGTTGCAGGGTACTTGGTCACACTGTGAACTCTGAGATTGTGTTGTTTACTGTGAAAACCTCTTTCTAGTTGGGGTGTGTCTCAGACTTAGCACACACCTCTAAACCCTCTGGCTGGAATGCACACACACCCTTAGTACACACACCCTTAGCACACACATCTTTAATCCCTAGCAGTGAAGGTAAAGTTAGTTTGAACACGGAAGCAGCCATGTTTGAAAGCCATGTTTGAAAGTGATGTCTAATTGAGTGGCAGACTAGACAGAACAGGATATACCCAACTCTCACAAGAAGATAGGGGAAAGGCGGGACTTCTGGAGGAGCAGTACAGAGAGAGAAGGAGAGTTTTACAGAGACAGGGTGCAGAGAGAAAAGCTAGACCCAGGGGAAGACATCATGAGAATGAGATGGAGCCAGCAGATTAGAACGGACTGCCAAAGTTAGTGTGAGGCCAAGCAGAGCAATGAAGTCAGAGGCCAAGAGAGAATCCAGACCGAGTCAGTTAGATTGGAGAAGAGTTGAGTTGAACCAGTCAGCCAAAGAACAGAAAGAATAAGAAAGGGTGCACTTGTTCAGCAGTAAGCCTCACAGGCTGAACACATCCCAGGCCTGGATAAGATTGTATGAAGGCTAGAAGCTTCCAGGGCCGGGCCTAGGTGAGCAGACAGAGGCAGTAAGCCTCGGAGATGACGATCACATCGGGCGAATAAAGTTATTTTAACAACATCGATTCATCTTTATGGATGACTACTATAGGATATATAAAAAGGTATTTTAAGCATCCACCTGCCGAAAGGTGTGTACGGTGTCTATATCTGTGAGCCATACTGCTTTTGACATGCGTATACTGGACCATATAAAGCTCCTGCTTGAACCCTGTTCTGTCCATACCTAGAGGTATGACTTGGGGTCTTCCATAACTACGGTTTTGGGAAGCACTTAGACCATTTCCTGTAGTGGAGCCATTTCCCTGCCAGCACTTGTAATTCTCAATTGATTTTGAATCAATCTGATTTGATTTGAATTGATTCAATTCACCACACGGGCCGTCTTTGTGTGAGCCAAGTGGTAGTTCTTTGTGCTTTTTTATTTGCATTTGCCTACAAATGTCAGGCATTTCTCCATGTGGGAGATGGATATTTTCATTTTTGAAGAAATACCCACTCAGGCAATTCATTTTAATGTAATTGTCCACCTTTTTGTTATTCTGTTGAAAGGTTCCTCATGCAGTTGGTTCTGTGCCCCTATCAGATAAACGGTCTGCCAATAATTCCCCATTTTCTAGTCTTTTTCTTATTACTGATAATGTTCTCTGATGCACAGAACTCTTACATTTTATTATATTTATTTAACTTTCCTTCTGTGGCTCATACATTAGGGATTGCAACATTAGTCTGTCACCTAGCCCAAGGTTAAGAAGAGTCAACCCTGTGTTTTCTATATAATATTTATGGTTTTCTTTTCCAGACTGAGTCACGAATACGTTGCATTAATGCCTTTGAACCTAACTCATTTGGCTCTCAACATGCCCCACCACTAATATACAGATGAGGCCTCCAGGCTCATCCTGACTGGATGCGCTCTACTGAGCAATAATGGTCACCTCACTGTGATGGACATAAAGATTATTATATATAACCATTTACCTGCAAGGGCATAAATCCAGCATTACTCTGTATGTTAGATTGAGTTACTACTCAGGTAAATATAGATTGAATCAGATTGTATTTGTATTAAAATGGAAATGTGTACTTCTGTCTTGAGAACTGTATTTTTCTTTCTTTGAAAAACTGGTTCTTTTTTCTTAACATAAAATGTAAGAGTGGTCCTGGAGAGATGGCTCAGCGGTTAAGAGCACTGACTGTTCTTCCAGAGTTCCTGAGTTCAAATCCCAGCAACCCCATAGTGGCTCACAATCATTTGTAATGGGATCCGATGCCCTCTTCGCCTGTGTCTGAAAACAGCTACAGTGTACTTATAATTAATTAATAAATAAATCTTTAAAAATGTAAGAGTGAGTTTCAGAAGATTAAACTGAGGTGGTAAGAATGTAATTAAAATGTGAAGCAATACCAAGGATCTAAAATTCCTATATAATTCTGATATGTAGAAAAAAAATCTAGTGAAATGGAATTAACTACTATGGCATCACTTGATGTGTCTCTACAAAATTTTGCCTAGTAATGCAGTTGCTACAGGGGAGGGGAGTCATTCAATCAGACTGGTGAGATGCAAACCCAAGTAATAAATGTCTATTTTAGGAAGGCACTTCTCTGGAACAGCATGGAGTAAGCCAGTCTGTTGGGTAGGAGCTGGGTAGCCTGTGACGTGCCCAGGAGCCTAAGGAACCTTTCCTAGTAACCATGCGCTATTTACCTTTGGAAGAGCAACACTGAAACTCAATTTTTGAGAAACCATTGTGTGGAGATGAAACAAATATACTGCTCTTTAAGCCATGGGCAGAAGCCTAATCTGCAAAATGACTTTGGCCTACTTTGGATAGATTCTGAAATTAAAAAAAAAAACAAAAAACAACAAACTTTATTTGTGGACACACAGTTAAGGACTCCAGATGGGTTGGTGTACTTTCCCAATTAATTTAGAGTCTATACATGGGCTCCAGTTTGCTTTAGCTTCAATTTGCAGACAACATTTCGAGCCTCCGTTAGCTTCTCTGTGCTGTGTGTAGGCAGTGGCTCTAGGCGTGGGTGGTGAAGCTCGAGGTCGATGGACAAGGATGGTAACTGGCATGGATTTCGGGACTCAGCTCCTCCTTCTAAAAACAGCAGTAAGGGCTTTCCCGACTGTCCACGCGCGTGGGAATAAAATGTCTGTGTGCTGGCTGATACAGTCTCCAACTCACGGGACAACTACTGGCATCCACTCAGGGTGAGCTCAGAGCTGACCTGAATCTTCACTTCTACATCTTAGAGGACAAAAATTTAGGTGGAAAGCCCTCCGAGTAATGACTTACTATTTTGCTTTGCGTGGGGAGAGGTAGAGAAGCAGAATATGCTTACAATAATTGCTAGTAAAAAAAATATACTAAAACACCGCAGAAGCGTTCGGTAGAAAAGACAGGAACGAACCCAGACTCTATTCCTTATTGTGCTGACGTCTTCTGGCTGCTGCACAGAGCACCAGATGTTAGCTCAAAAGACACTAACTCATTAGACTCCAATATTCCCAGGCTGCCGTTCTCTGGGTAAAAATGATATTTCTGTATTCTCTAATTCCCCCCTCCCCTGCCCACCATGTGTGTGAGTGTGTGTAGGTCAGATAACGATTTCCGGGAGTCTGCTCTCACTTTTCAGCCTTGTTTGAGACAGGATTTCTCTTGCTTGGGTCTCTGCACCACATATACGGGCTAGCTGGCCTGAGGGTTTCCAGCTGCCTAGCCTTGTCTCCTTTTCCTGTCTTTCGGTAGGAATGCTGGAGTTTCAGACGCTTGATACGGCTCTGGCTTTTTATGGAGATTTAATCTCAGGAGCCCCGGCTTGCAGGGCAAGCCCTTTTACCTAGAGCCATCTGTCTGTCCCTCACCATCATTCTTAACGGACATCATCCTGCATGTCATTAGTCTGTTCTTGCAGGCATTAGCTTCGTCAAGACACAAGGACCTGCTGCCCTCTGTGTAGTTAGCTGTGAAATCCCAGAGGCCTCCACAATGTGCGGTTTGCTCTTTCTTCACAAAGCCAGTGCCAGGCTCGGTCAGGGCAGAGGGAGATCACTACTTTCTCCCAAGGGTCCCAAAGTAAAGATGGAAACATTTTTGTGTCCACGCCAACTACCCAGACACCAACAAGCTGTAGCTTCTACTTCAAAGGGTGTCTCTCCCCTCGAGGTTATCTTCTGCTAGCAGCTGCCTGGGGAAACCGGCCCTTGCTGGGTATCGCCGTCCTCACAGTCTTCTCCACTGTCAGGCCACTTCAGGGATGTGCCAGTGAGTCCAGAAGTCAAGGTGGGGGTGTGCACAAGTGACCCTGACCAGCTGAAAGTAATGCCAAAGGCTGTGTGAGGCCTCAGCCAGTGCGCTCTGACCTACTTCCCTCTCAGGATATAGGTCTCACTGGCTTCTGGTTTCTGTAACTCAAGGATGACTCGCTCTCCAAGACCTTCCCTACTCCCAGGAGACTTTTTTTTTTTTTAATTTTCAAGTACAAGATTTTTAAAAAGAAAATTATATTAAGGTATGAACACACATATTGAAAAAAAGACAACTGGTAATGTCATAAAATCTTACTCTTATGACTGTTTTAATCCAAGCCCTGGCTCCATGATAATTAATAAAAGTTCAGAGAACCGGAAGAAACAAGTTGCTGTCATCCCAGATCGGGACATCCCTCAAATTTATGTCATGTTTCGGGGAGTCACACTCCAAACGTGCCATTCTGATGCTCTAGTGCACAACGGGGAGAATCAGCCCTGGTAACTTCAGAGAACGAGTTCACCTGGGACTCATTCTTAAGGTTCAACACCTAAAGTGTTAGTCGGCATCTTGGGGATTGCGATGCCCCTTAAACGTGGCATTTAACTCACAAATAAAACAAACTGTTATCAATTTCGCTCAAGATAGAAACAACCAGGCATGAGGTGTGCAGGAGAACCCTTCAATGAAGTGCTGGGATAGATATCACTTCTCACAAAAGGTATCATGTCATCCAAGTCAAGCGAAGCCACCTCCTCTCATGGACGCTGTGATGGTCAGTCTGAGATCTCAGCCTGATTGGGGTGAGCAGCAGCTAAGAGACAGCTGGCTGTGTCTTTGAGGCATTTCTGGGGGTCTTTAGATGAGGAGGCTTTGACTTATGGAAGGATTAATTCCTTCATAGATGAAGAACATGGTGGGATTACTAGAAGATGTTACAGTTCTAGAAGAAGGTAGTACTCACTCTAGTGAGGGCATATCTTTGTAAAACATTTCCTTTCTATCATTTTAAAAATGAAGTATCTGTGTGTGCGGCTTTGTGCATGTAAGTACAGGTGCCAACAGAAAATGAAGGAGGGGATGGGATGCCCTGGGGACGTGAGCTCTCTGACTTGGGAAGGCTTATTTCTGCATGAGCAGCAAGCACTCCCCACGGCCCTGCCGCCTGTCCAGCCCTTGGTGAGGTGGAGGGTACTTCGGCTTTGCTGGACTGTTGGAAGGTGGCTGTACTCATGTTTCTCCTTATGTGTCTATCAGCTCATTGCTGGGATTACCAAAAGCCAGAAATAAGAAATAACAGGCATTTTTCAGGTGGCTCCTGAAGCTAACTACCACAGGAAACTGCTCGATTTCAGCAGTCATTTTAATTTTCATAAAATATTATCTATCTATCTATCTATCTATCTATCTATCTATCTATCTACCTACCTACCTATCGTGTGTGTGTGTGTGTGTGTGTGTGTGTGTGTGTGTGTGCCTGTGCGTGCGTGTGGTGTGTTTGGGCATATTGCTAGGGCAGATGTGCTAAGGTCAGAGGTTAACTTGTACGAATCAGTTCCCTTCTACAATGTGAGTCTTGGGGTTAGAGCTGGGGTCCCCATTCTAGGCAGCAAATGCCTTTGCCTGCGGAGGCATCTTGCTGGCCCCAAGCAGTCTGTGTTGCTTCATTCTGTATCTACGAGGCTCACGTTGACGAAAGAGAATTTACAGTTAATTCAAGTGTTTCCTTTTGAAGTGATGTGAATCATGAAGCTTTCCTCCAAACTCCTTGGGAGTTGTGAGGCGAGCCAGCTACCCAGAGGAGATGTGGGATAAGGTTTCCAGCCCCAGGCACTTCCTTCCACACAAGCTAGTTCTCACTCTCCTTCTAGTGAATTAAGAAAATGGCAGCCGATTCTCATTTCAGGAATGGTGTTAGGATTCTACATAGAGCTTTGCAAAACCACTCAGCAAGAATAGCTCCAGATGCGGGCTGGTCCACCAGTCTTATCGCTCCTGACCACGTAAACGGCTCCCAAGACACCACTGGGTTTCGTTGTGCATCCCTACCTAGAACAGCAAGCATAGCACACCTTCCAGCTCTTCATTTGCATTTCGACTTATGAGATGGCTGCAGAATGAGGGGGGAGGGGATGGGCAGATTCATTTTTCTTCTCTCTTGGCTGAAGTACCTGGTAATGAATGGCAGCCAATTTACAGGAGAGGCATGCATTGTTTTCTTTACCAAATCCAATTACTTTTGAGATTTGAAGAATGGGGCAGAAATGCCGGGCGGTGTTTGTCTAGGGAACTGTGACTCCAAATCAAGTCCTCAGAGGACAGAAACAAAAGCCAAGTTCATTACCAACTGACTTTGCTTGGTATATATCTTTTAATACTCAGGCAAAATGAAGAAATGCTCAGAAGTGTTTAATTAAATTAGTGACACTAGAAGTTCAGTATGTGGAGTAAAATTGACTTTTCCTTTTGGGAGAGCAGATGACACCTTTAATCTTAATGAGGTCTTAATTCCATTGTTTACTAGGCATTTTGAAGATTTTTTTGCCCCTCAGATTCTATACACGGTTCTAGTTCAACAATCCAAACGTGAATAGTCTAATCAATCAGCGGCATTGTCCAGCTGTCAGGGTATTAGTTAGCTGAGATTGGGGCACAGAGAGAAGAGTCTTAGGACTGGTAGTCAGCAGAGCCAGTGCGGAAGCACCTGCCTCCCCGTGCCAGGCTGTGCACTACCCCAGCACCGCAGTCTACACTGCAGTACAGAAGCAGGAGAGTTCACTGCAAACACTAATAACTGCCTTTGTGGTAGGCAGAATCCTGCCACCCTCAAAATGCTGCTAGTGCCTGGAATATCCCACCTCACATGGGGAAAAGGCTGTGATAGATCTAATTCGGCTAGTGGTTCTGAAGGAGGAGTTATTGGGAGGATCAATATAATTTCAATATTCCTGATAAGACAAAGGAGGGTGCTAGAGGGAGTCAGAGAACACAAGATAATAAGGATCTTAGCAAGGGTCCTTCCAGAACCCAGCAAAGGAAGAAACCAAGTCATCCTTAGAGATTCCTTAAAGACTAGAGTCCTGCCCCGAGTCTGATTTCAGTCAGTGAACCTGACTTCAAGGCTCTGCCCCATCCCCCAGAGTGGTGAGAAATAACACATGTGTGTATCAATGCTTCAGCAAAAGCCGGAAGAGAAACAGACTCATCCCACCATAAGACACAATAATCATATATTTCAGGGAGGCCGTCTAAGAGGGGGTGTTCATAAGACCACTCACACTCCTGCAAGCAAAGTCTTTTACATGCTCAACTGAGAGGTGAGTGTCTCATGACCCCTACAGTGGTCCCAAAGAGGACAGTTTTCATTCATGTTTGGAATTCTCTGCCCTTTCAATACATAATGGTATTTTTTCAGTAAAAAAAAAAAGGTAACTTTTAGCTATTTGTTTTAAAATGTGGATTTTTCACAGGCGCGTCATCTTCTGTGAGGTCACTTGGAGCATGTTCATTTTGTTAACATACACGCGCTTTTTGTCTCATTCTTCCATGACCACTCCAAGCCCTGGAACCCACCATCCCATCCTTCGCTTCTGTAGGTCTGACCATGCTAGATTCTACACAGACTTAGAATCGTTAAGTGGTAATACTGTATTCGTCTTTTGGTTTTGACTTATTTCATTTAGCATGTGCGCTTACACATATATTTACACACACATGTGTAACATTCCACATAATAGACCTATATAAATGTACCATGTATGTAGTATGTGACATACATGTATACATATATATCATAGGTATGAATGATATGTAGCATACTATATCAGAAATACAACTGCAGTTAATATATTGACTTTATCATGCACTTAAAGTATGTGGAAGAAGGCAGATCTTTGTGCATGCGTGCGGTGCATGTGTGTATATTTTCCTGCAAACATATGTGCACATTGCATATGCCTGTCATGGTGTGCCCTTGGCAGTCAGGAGACTAAATTCTCTCTGTGGATCTTAGGGGATGATCTCAGGGAATCGGGCCTTGTCAGCAATCACCTTTTCCTGCTGAACCATTTTACTGGCTCATTCCAAAACATTTTCATTTGTGAATTATAATTCAATAATGCTATCAAAATAAAATTTTTGCATTGGTAGTTTGATATTCCAGTTTCACCTCAGGAGTTAAGGTCCTACTTGAGTATTTACATGGAGCAAAACGGAACCCATTTTGAGACAGTAACGGCAGATACCTTGGGATGAGCCTGCTCACACCGTAACTTCAGTCATAGATGTGTGTATTTAAGAAAGGAGTGTCTGATGATGTTATGGTTATAGATTCAAGTCAAATTATGCGTGGACCTGAATATAATGTGATAGTTTTTAATTTTCTTCTAAGTGTGTCAAGATGTCACTAGGAATAGATGTCACAGAAGCTGTTCAGCTCGAAGTCTGAGCGCTTCAAAGAGGTCTGGCTTAGAATCCCACCCATGGCGTGCGACTTCCTTTCTTAGGTGGTGTTAATGAAACCTGGGCTGTTCACTCTCTGATTCTTGACTGAAGAACTCTATAAACCTGTTTTTCTCTCTTCTTCCCACCCAAAACCTGTCTATTTTTGAGGCAGAGCATTACAATGTTAAGAAATGTGTGTGTGTGCACGCATGCATGCGTGCATGTCTGTGTATATGAATGTATGTGTGCATATAACTAACCAGTCAGGCCTAAAATAAATTCCAATGTTGACACACAGGGAACTTCAAATTCCCGGGAGAAAAATGGGCTAATGTGTGAACAGTGCTATAGTAATTTACTAGCCACTACAAAGAGGAAAGCTACTCCCACCAACCCACATTTCTTTAAAGCTAAAAACATATTAAAATTAGAATAGAGACCCTTGTTAGAATGTTGGAAAAGAGGATTTACTTCCCTTTGACAGAAAAATTTAATACTTCTCTCAGACAAAAGGCACATAAATAAAGTGAGAAAACGATTCCATTATATACACTAGACAAATGAGTAAGATAAAAGCGGTTACTACAAATCATTTTTATGAAGTGGCCATGGATGTGGATGGGCCATCCCCAAAGAGAAATAGCCATTGCTCAAGCTAGAGGTAATTGGGGAAATGCAAATTAAAATAAGGAGATATCAACTTTCCATCCATCGAGCAGGCATGATGATAAAGCCTTAGATAGTATTAATCATTGCCTGGGATTGCATAAAAAGAGTTCTTGAAACACAGCCAAGTGTGAATGTAGTTTCCAGTGGATCCATGTCATAACCCCCGCCCTTATTGGGGACAGTCAATGACGGGCACACAATGGGACATTCACAAAGAGTGCTAGTGGTCCTGGTGTTTGTAGTATAGTAACAGGTCATAAGCAGTCTGTCTACCAATGAGAGTAGAGTAAACAAAACAAGGCAAATCCACACTACCCAACACTGAGCTACTATGCAGTCACTCAGGTCCTCCAAGCACTTTTGCTAAGAGAAATGTAAGCAACTCTTAGGAGGCTGGGCTTGTGGCTCAGTGAGAGGCTGCAGATCTGAGGCTCCAGGTTTGAGTCTTTGCTTGAAAGAAAGAAAGGGGGGGGTATAGAGGGAAAGGAAGGGAGGGTCAGAGACAGAGAGAGAGAGAGAGAGAGAGAGAGAGAGAGAGAGAGAGAGAGGAGAAGAGAAGAGAGAGGCAGGCATATTTCTGTAGAAAACAGACTTGCTGGGAGTCTGTCAGTTTCCTGTTTTTCTTTCCTTCTACCTGTATAGTTTGATCTTTGATAGTGAGGACATAGTTACATGGCTGGGGGAGTCACGGAAAGCTTACTGGACTTTAAGTGTCTCTTGTGGCTTGAGTTTTTTGTTTGTTTGTTTGTTTTTGTTTTTTTTAAGATACAGACATCCTTTTTAAATCTTAGGAAACTGTATAATGTAAAATGACACCCAGGGAAGTTAAACATTACATGCCTTCAACTCAAAGGCATTCATTTTAAGATTAACCATTGAAAACAGCTTTCTGGGGGTGTTTGTGTGGACACCAGATCTCACTGAATGGGTGAAGAGATGGCAAGATGTTATTCAGTCTCACAAACACTCTGATCAGAGGTTCTCAACTGCTCATGACCCATTTGGAGGGTCAAGTGGCCCTATCCCGGGGGGCGCCTAAGACCATTGGAAAAGCACAGGTTGTTTTCCAATTGTTTCTGGAGATACATTATGATTCAGCGCAGTAGCAAAATGACAGCTATTAAAGTAGCAGTGGAACAACTTCATGGTTGTGGGGGCAGGGATCACCACAACATGAGGAACTGTATTGAAGGGTTGCAGTGTTAGAAAGGTTGAGAACCGACAACCTAGATAAAACAATTTGCAGGACACGGAAGTGTGTAAGGTCACAAGCTTGCTGCCCACCTCGATGAAGACATATACTAACTAGTTTACAAACCATTGGAGACCAGAGTCACGTGCTACTGGCAGAAAGGTTTACAGGGGCAGAGTCGATGAAGGGCCAATGTACCATCCGCAGTAAACATCTACACAAACACAGGGCACTCACTCTCCAGTGCTACACACGCTCACCTTATTTGGGAATGGGAACTTGCTTGGTTCCACCTTGGCAGGAGCTTGAATGGCGGAAAGTGGAGGAAGCCAGGTCATCTCCTAGAGGTGGGATTAAAAACAACATTTTCAAACAGAGTCTCGAAGTCAGCAGCACGCAGAGATAGCTCCAAGGGGGCATCAGAGTGACAGGGGTAGGGGGAATTCAAAAAGAAATTCGAAACTCATTTTCATGAACAATTCCAGGCTCTCCCCCCACACCTTTAAAGAGAGGGCTGTCCCATTCTCCACGCCACACAAACAGAGGCTGGAGCCATTACATGAGATTCACGGAATGCTTTGGAAGGCGTGCTTAAGACAGCTGAAATTGTAGTGCTCCTTGTAGGATGAATTGTCCAAACTGTTATAAAGAAGGGGTTCTCAGTCAGTTCCATCCATCGTTGCAGTCTTCAGAGGAAATGGGGTGTGGGTGGGGGATGACAGAAACCAGTCACATACGTGCCATATATAGAGAAATCGCACCACCAAATTCTACAAGCCAGTGATAGGAGCACAACCTGAGTCTGTGCACACTGATATGTCTCATGCTCGTTGATGGACACTGCCCCCTGAGCTATAGAAGAAGGGGGTCGTGTTGACCATTTAGTATTTTCCTTAACCAGTTTTTCTTTTTCTCCACTAGGGACTGTCTGATTACCCCTGAGGCCATCCTAATTACTCAGTAGCTTTATTTGCAAACAGTTCTTTATCCATCCAGTTTGGCCCATGTACTCTTTATGGGTCAAAGTAGATAAATACAGTATAAACTAATTACAATTTCTCCCACTTAAAAGTCAGTACAGCCAATATTTCTGTAAATTTGATACCTATCCCCACTCAGCTAACTGATACATGAGCTGACTTCTCTAAGAGCCTCCGGAAAGGTATAACCACTTGTAGGTCCACTGTACCCTTCGTTTTGCTTTCTTTGATCCAAATGGCCACAAAGGAGAAGGCACAGGTGGCAATACAGCCCTGAGATGCTGACTTCCAGTCCAGGACCTCTAGCTGGCGAGGACGCTCTTCGCCCTGGCTCTAGCCTGCCCCCTCGTCCATGTTCTTTGGACGCCACTTCCATGGTCTGTGACCCTCTTGGGCCTTTTGGTTCTCACGCTCTAACAATGGCCAATTCTTCTCTGTTATGTCTCCAACAACAACCAGAGTTCAGTGTCAGTGTTCTTTAAGACGAATCTGTGGGTCCTTAAGGCAATCGAGCAAACTGCCTTCCCTTTGTATGATCCCCATCTGCCCCTCGACCCTGCCCCTCTCCTCTTCCTGGGAACTAGATCCTGTCATCCTCCATTTAACTTTAACCTTTTCCCCTCCTTGGCTTCTTCCCTTAAGAAACCTTGATCTCTTCTTTACCTTCGTTATGTCTACATTTCATGCCAATAGTCACCTTTCCTTGACATTTTTAAAAAGTATCGTTTAATCATATTTTGCTGCAAACCACACATACACACACACATGCACACAAACACATACACACATACACACGTACACACACACACACATATATGCTCACACACACGCTCACACACACATGCACACACACATGTTCACATACACACATAGGCACACACACACACACACAGGCTCACACACACATGCACACACACATATATATATATGCTCACACACACGCTCACACACACATGCACACACACATGCACACAAACACATACACACATACACACGTACACACACACACACATATATGCTCACACACACGCTCACACACACATGCACACACACATGTTCACATACACACATAGGCACACACACACACACACGCAGGCTCACACACATGGGAGTCTATAGAGTGTTGTCATATGTACTTTAAGGATAGTGAAATAGATACTTGATGAACTAACTCACAACCCGCCTATCATGCACCTTTCAGGAGAACCATCTCTAATAAGCTACTTCCAGTGCACATTTCTTCAGGAAGCTCTGCCTTAAATATCCCAATTCCGTGGCATCACCACCTCCTCTCTTCCTCAGTCATTCCCTTCTTCCTGACTATTCCTTGAGTGTCTCATGTTCAACATACCTTCTACATCCCAGGGAAGCCTTTTTTAAATTACTGTGGCTTTAGAGATCATTGATGTATAGGCTACCCAAATGCATAGCCAGCATCAGTCTACTGAGTCCCTTAACATGGGCGCTCTCCAGTCAATTCTAACTCACCACTGGTTGTCTCTTCCCCACAAGCTATTCCTCCTCTGTGTTTTAGGTCCTGGTTACATGCACCAACATCTGTTAACTCTTCCAGCCAGAATCTTTGTAATCCTTATAGAAGCTTCTCTTTTGTCAGTCCAACAGCATCTTGCATTAATTAAGCATTTACAATAGAAAATGTTTTTGCATGATTTTTTTTTTCTTTTTTTTCCTTTTTCTTTTTTTCGGAGCTGGGGACCGAGCCCAGGGCCTTGCGCTTGCTAGGCAAGCGCTCTACCACTGAGCTAAATCCCCAACCCCGCATGATTTTTTTTTAGCACAATCTTCTACTAACTCCCAAAGGTAGGGATGATTACTTCTCCCTCTTACAGATGAGGAAACCAAGTCACAAACAGGCTAATGGACTGTTGAAGTCCATGCACGGCTTACCGCCTCTCAGTGCGTTTAAGACCTTCCAGGTTCTACCCAAGGCTCCCTGAGCTCTGGGCATCCATGGGCTGCCTCTCATCCACTCCCATTCCCCGCTTCCCAATGAAGCCTTCAGATGCCAAGCCTGAGGGTATTTTTCCTTCACCTTGGAAGATGCCCACTGAGCCCAAAGGCAGGGGCTGCTCCATTGGATGGGCGCAGTACTTAATATCAAGCCTGTGTGTTTGGGGGATTTTTGAGTGCACATCACAGTGGAGTATATAATTTCAGAGTCCCTGCCTTTCCTTTCTTTATGTTTCCTGAGCTACTAAGAAAATATGACATTATTTCATCCTGCTTAGTAACCTCCTGTTCTAGCAGTCCTCCTTCTGTATGGATGCCAGATGACTTGTCCTGAGTGACAAGCTAGCCAAGAAACCTCACTGCTCCAAACCTCTGTCACACGTGTGACAGAAGCACAATGATTATGACAACCACCGATGAGGAGGGTGCCTAACAGTTCGTGATAGTTCCATGCAAGTGGTCTCGTTCATGCCCACCCATCTAAGGTGACGCTACTGCACATTAGAGACAGGGGCGGTTCCGATGCTAAGGTCCTGGTCCCCAGTTGGTTCTTGATCTGTCAGTATTGTTGGGTGGAAGGAATAGGCAGGACTTCCGGGTCCCTGAAGGAAAAGAGACCGGTGAAAGGGAGAGAGAAGTTCGCCACGCTTTGGAGAAAGAAGAACCAAGCAGCCATGCGAGGTCTCGGGGAGGGGGAGGGTAGTGAGGGGGGCTGTGGCCACTTCTGTAGGCGGGTGGACAGGGAGTTTAGCAGGAACTAGATGTATCTTAACAACTAAAGTTTAAGGTTGGTGGGAGGTGTGGAGATAAGAATGTTGTTAAGTGCATCATCCTTTTCCAGGCAGGAGATAGTAGAGTCCAGCAATTGTGTCCAAAGGAAAGTTGAAAAGGAACAACTGTGTGTGTGTCTTTTATCTGTGGATTCGAGCGAAGCTGGGTGGTGGCTGGTAGAGGGGTTGTTCTGGAACATAGGTGGGATGGCAAAAGCTGCACACAACAGAGCGCCAAGATTTATCTACTCAATTGCTTCATCCACGTCACAGCCACAGCGTGGCCCCGTGTCGCCCCACATCAACTCTAGGATCTTATTCTCATTCCAGTACACTTGCCTTCGGAGCTCTAAGCCTCGCGTGTGAGAGCGACATAAAGGGACCCAAGCCAGTCCCACTCCACTTACTACCCTGTAATACGCACAGACGAGTGAGTCTCTTGGTTTACTAAGTGCCTGGCTTGGACGAGTGCCCGTTCCCAATGCTCTCATCAGCATCCGTGAGGGTTCTGTGCCTTTGCTCGTGTTCCCCTGATCCCAGTATCATGTGAGAGCCCCTTCCCCAGGCTCATTCAGAGCGCTGACTCCACCGACTCTCGGGATCTATTCTGTGTTACAGTGTTAAAAGTACACTCCTCAACCTATACCTAGGCTTCACCTCTCCTGATGCTTTCCTTCCATGCTGAATATATACACTCAGGAGACATTGACACCTTCTTTCAAGAGGTCCTGTGTTACTCAACAGAATTAACCAACGAGAATCCTAATAACCTTTCACCAGGATGCTTAGATACATTAAACTTAATACCTTAAAGAAGGGCTGCAAGTCTCTCTGAGGCAAAGGAGCTCTCTCTCTCTCTCTCTCTCTCTCTCTCTCTCTCTGTGTGTGTGTGTGTGTGTGTGTGTGTGTGTGTGTATGTGTGTGTGTGTGTTGGCTAGAGCATTTTCATAGTGAATCCTCCCTAGAAGGGAGTTGAGCTGAACATCCACATGTCAATGTAAACTTTCTTGCTAATACTGATTTAAGCACTGTTCTGCATTTCAATGGGATTTATCCATCTCACAAGTCTTACCAAGCACATAAATGAGGAGTGAAGGTGGACATCGTTGCACGGAACTCCCAAGGATATAGTAATTTCCAAAAACATGAATTTTTTTATGAACTATTTAAGTTTTCTAACATAATGCAAGTATAAAATGCTGTGTGTTATAACGTGCAACGGCTTTATGAGAAGTGCTTTGCATTTATTGAAACTATTCACTAAGGTAGTGTAAGAAACCCAGGGGCAGACCGACATCTCTATCTCTCTTCTCACTTCCTGGCTTAGCAAGCATAGTCATAGCTCGGTGCACTACAGTAATTTCAAGTTCTCAAGTTTAGTATCAGTTGGACCTCAGCTGTGGTATCTTGAAGCAGAGGGAATGGGAGCATCATTCCCCAATCAGGCCCAAAGATTAAATCAGATAACGCAGGCAATAACATAGCATAGTGCCCCAGTTCAAGCATTCATCAAGGATAGCACGGATCAATATCACACTGGGTCTGAATTCTTGCCTCTAAAATGAGGAACATAATTTGTTCCTGAGCTTTAGATGGAGGAAGCCTAAGACACGAGAAAATATGACAAAGCGTGTTTGTTTTACAAGTAACAGAATGAGGCATCATTCACATGTAATCTGTAGTTTGCTTAGCAATTATTTATACAAATTACATGTTCCTGGGACTGAAGTTATTCAAAGAATTATGATTCATAAGGGTGATTTGCACTTAATTTTTGAAGAAAGGTCCCTGGGTTTTCTGACATGAACGTATCTGTGACAAAATAACAGGAGCTGGCGAAGTGAATGAAGTAATTAAGTAATTGAGACCTGATAGAAAAGCTTTCAGTTGAAATTTATTCTTGGTACTGATTTACAATGTGAGCAGAGATTCTTCTGCCCCACATACATTGCAGGAGATCACCACTGTTCAACATGATCCTACTGCCCAAGACACTGGAATACTTACATCAAGAAATCAAGCTGGTGCTCAAAGAGAAGCTTCACCCTTGCTAACTAGCACTCCTGCTACTAGAAGGTACTATGTACACAAACTACCAGAGGAGAAGAGTGAACTTCAGTTTTGTCAGCTACAATGTCTGCAACCTGTAACGGTGACCTGGAAGCCAGGTAGATCTGCTGGGGCAATAGTGGTACAAACGCCGAGCAAGCAACCAACTATCTGATGGCTGGATTTAAGGCCTGTCCCACAAGATGGAGCCCATACTTGACACTGTTAATGAGGCCAAGGACCTGAGACTAGATAGGCCATGGGCCCTGCTAAACGACCATATGGATAAAACGATTCCTAACCACTTATTGCTGTACGGGTAGGTCAGTGCATTGCTGAACCCTAACCAGAGACACTCCTTTAAGGAAAAGGTAGTTAGCGTGAAGATGCACAGCTCGACAATGTGCAGAGGGTGGGAGGCTTTGGAGCACCCAGCCCTAAAGATGTACTTACCAATCCCCTCCCGGCAGGAGCAGGGATCGGTGTGGACCGGAGGCAGACATATTGTAACAATCAGAGGCGGTGTATAACTAGAAGGAAACAGTGTTTCCAGACACAGCAGGGCTGATGCACATTTGAACTCAGAGACTGAGATAGGAGACACACGACCAGAACAAGGTCAGACAAGATGGAATCCTAGCATGGGGAGGGGAAATAGGAGCAAAGTTCCACTGTAACCAAGAAGCTACTTGTGACTGATGGCTGCTGAGAGAGAGAAAGTGAGTTCTCAATGGAGTGGAACTGGTTTCATCAGTTGTACTTCTGGGCATGCCTCACGCTCAGGAATATTACCCAACACAAAACGAACTTGTGTGTGTGTGCATGCATGTGTGTGTGCGTGCATGCGTGCGTGCGTGTGTGTGTGTGTGTGTGTGTGTGTGCTCGCACGCATGCATGCTCTTTTTGTTTGCTTTTAAGAGAGAAGAAGAGGGGCTGGAGAGATGGCTCAGTGGTTAAGAGCACTGACTGCTCTTCCAAAGGTCCTGAGTTCAATTCCCAGCAACCACATGGTAGCTCACAACCATCTATAATGAGATCTGGGGTCATCTTCTGGCCTGCAGGCACACATGCAGACAGAAAGCTGTATGATGTATACATAATAAATAAATAAATATTTTTTAAAAAAGAGAGAGGAAGAACATGAAGTTGGGTGGGTGGAAGGGTGGGAGGAGTTTGGGGATGGAAAATATGATCAAAACATACTATATAAAAGTTAAGAAATAAACTAACAAATAATAAAGTAGCCTCAGCTTGACTTATATTACCTTTTTTACAGAGAAGAATGTAGTTTTGTGTCAAGGACAAAGATTCTTGCCCCCTGCATCCAATGTCTCCAACCCCATCCACATTCCCGATATTGATTGGCTCTTCTTTGATACTCTGCTTTATTTACAGCAGGTCCCCTTTATCCACTGGTGAGATATTTCAGGACCCCACTGGGGAAGCCTAAACCTGGATCACAAAGAATCCTAATGTACTATGCAAACCCTTGTGTATACGAATCCGTGATCAAACCCTTTTATGACACAGACATTGCAACCAGAAACTCTGTAGGAGCTATAGAAGCCTACGTGAAGCTTCACAACCCAAGACCTGGCAAGAGCCATTCATGGATAGGGACGGAGCTTATAGGGTTCTCCTATCTCTCCCTGTGAAAAGGAATCCCCACTGCTAGATTCTCAGATGGGAGAGCCTTTAGGTTCAGATTCCCCACCCCACCACCATGACCCCACCGTGCTCCCCTGTCTGGGGTCACATGCATGGTCAAGTAGATGACCCTGGTTAAAACAGCCTACTCACAAAGTAAAAAGACATTAACATGGGAAAGGGAAGGCAGGGTGGGAGAAAACAGGTAGGAGGGACAGATCAACCGGTGGCCATCTTCACAGGGTGGCCAACTGACTACAGCTTTATTCTCAGAAACAGATTATTTTCTAAGTAGGGCCATAGCTGACCTCTGCCAGGAATGGCGTAGCCCGGGAACGACAAGGTTAAATGCTGCAGCTGCCATTTGTGTGTGGTGCTGATGGCCGTAGACAGAGCGGGACTTCATTTTCAGTTTCCATAACAGAATTACCACCTAGATTTTCAGTCATTTCACAGGTATCACTCATGCTGTGACATTCCTCTCAGGTCAGTGTCACCACCATCAGAACACGATAATTTCATTAACCTTCCAATCTCCTCCATGCCGGCGGCTCACAGGAGCACTGCCCTCTTTGGAAGGGGACAGTATTTCTGCAGATTTTGGACTTGGGGTGGGGGGCGCAGTCTGGGAATAAGAGACGACAGAGCAATGCTTTCTCCCTGGTGTATTGGAAGGGTATGTGCTAACCACCAATCTACACGTGGTGCCTGAGGGAAAGACAGGCACTGGCCTCTGTGTGTAAACTCCAGGGATAGACATCAAGACTAGCTGGCTCTGTTTATGGTAAGAAAGTCATAGCCAAGAACAGAAATGCAAAGATATCCTACGGCTACTGGCCTGTAGTAGAAGGGTTTGGGCTTGGTGAGCAAGGAACAGTGCATTTGATCTCACTGCAGGCTCTGATTCTAGTGAAGCTGCTTGGACACCAGGGGGTAGAATGAGGCAGTTCAGTGGGATCAGCCTGAAAAAGAGCATTCAACACAAACTCCAAAGGTTGACAGAACTGGTAAGACTGATGTTTTCTTAATGGAACAAAGCCAACGTGAACAAAGTAACCAAGAATCCCAGGAGCTGCACTCGCATCCTTTGGTATTAAGGGGAAATTGTCCTAAGACTAAGACCCACCCACATCTGCAGACTCTTCCTCATATAAAGTGTCATAGTATGTGCATCAACTCTGTGTACCATGTTCTCATACACGGTCAACCATCTACCGACAGACTGTGCTGAGAGAGAGAGAGACAGAGAGACAGAGACAGAGAGACAGACAGAGACAGAGAGACAGACAGAGACAGACAGTCAGAGAGAGAGTCAGAGAAAGAGAGAGAGAGTCAGAGAGACAGAGAGAGTCAGAGGGAGAGAGAGAGAGAGTCAGAGAAAGAGAGAAAGACAGAGAGACAGAGACAGACAGACAGAGAAGAGAAAGAGTCAGACACACACACACACACACACACACACACAGAGCGAGAGAGCGAGAGCGAGAGCGAGCGAGCGAGAGAGAGGTTTTACTGCTCACTATGCATGCCATCCCTTCTCTGGATATCTTCCATCAGTGGATGGTTGATCATGGATGGCTCCTTGGATGGGGAGATCTCAGAGTAGGATGCTAATTCAGCCAATTAACTGCAATGGCAGGGCTGTGCCCTCAGTGAGGTGACCCATCAAGGGATAAAACTCAGTGCAGATCATCGGAATGGGTTGCAGAAAGAACATGCCATGCAGTCTTCACAGAAGGAGAGATGCAGAACCCAGAAGTCCTGCAGACAGGGACACCGAGGGGACGTAGAGCTGCATGGTGTGTCTGCGTCTTAGCCGAGGCCACAGCATGAAAACCTCACTTGGACGGCCTTGAGCTATCTCCGGAAATTCAGGGTTCTCCACGGAAAGTCAAGATGGGACCTCCAAATTTTATTTTCATGTTAAGTACCTAGTTTTGGGCTTTTTGAAAGGAAGCATTGTGTAGGTGCAGTTGTGTCTTTGAGGGGTAGGAACACAGAAGAGGCCCTTTTCACTCTCTAGTACTCTCCAGTTAAAGGAGCCCTTATATTACTCAGAAACTGAGATAATTAAAAAAAATACATTTTAAAAAATTTTAATTTTAAATCCACATGTCTTTGTAAGTCATTTTTACTACTTGTGTGTAGAACATACCACAATTCCCATCCCTCAGTCAAGGGGCTGTTTTTATAACTCTCAGTGGATTAAAATGTTAAAGTAGAAGAATTTAAGTTGGGTCCTCATAATTTAAGTCTGCTGCGGGGTGCAAGGCTGCGGGGCTGGCGACTCCTGTGAAAGCCCCCGGGGGGCGGGGCAGCTCCTCTATCCCTGGGCTGCAAACCACACACCGTTGGCCTCAAGTCTGTGCTCCTGATGAGATACAGTAGTTGGCCTAATTTTAAATTAAAAAGAGATTTAAGTCAACATAATAAGTATCTGAGGAACCCGGGGGCAGGGGGCGGGTATTTCCAAAATTCTAAACATAGGCTTGTCTCCTCTGGGCTGTTTCTAAGAACCACATCAGATCCAGGCAGGCAACTCTGAGGGCAAAGGTCACAGCATTGACTGTGCTGCCATCCCCTTAGCTTTGACTTGCCCGAGACCTTTTGGTGAAAGCATGAACATCTCCTGATAGACACCTAGAGCTTTAATTAATCTCTGACCTGTGGTTTGCAGCCATCAAGCTGCTCTTGGGTAACACAGCTAAAGGAAAAGACAGCATTACCCTGAATAGGCAGGAAGATCATGGGGGCCAAGGGAGGGAAAGAGGGTGAGCTTTTGGCAATGTTTTTTATTCCCTTTCCATAAGCATGCTGGGAAAAATCCACTTGTCAAACTCCTGCATCAATCAGTCACAGAGAAGCAGAAGGGTTTGAAACACAGGGCCAGGGATGGCGTACGATTCCTTGTATACTACTGGCCCTGCCACAAACCAGCAGGATGATCTCAAAAGAATAGTCCCCCGCCCCCTACTATTGCTATTGTCATATCCAAAATGATATTAGCCGTAGCTAAAGGATTGATAGAAATAGTGACAGGTATACAAAGAATCTCAAATGTCTGGCACACAGTAGGTACTCAGCCCCTAAGATTTATCGCTGCAATACTAACTTTATAATTACTGTTGGCAGCTTTTGGCTTGGGCCTTGCAAAGGGAGAGGATAAATAAAGAAGGCATTTATGAGTTTGTTTTTTTAATCTATTTTACTCGGTTAATTATTTAATATTTAACTGGTAAATTATTCATAGTCAAATAAAAGGCATAATAAAAGAATGCTTATTAAACAATAATTTGCCTCCCCACTCCCTCGCTGGAGAAGCCTTGTGCACAAACAGAAGGGTGCCTTTGTGTCTAGAGTTTCCTCAAAGGGTAAGCAGGGTCCACCATCTTTTAAGAACTGGCTTATCATGTAAAGGAGTTCAGAGCGTCAGCTTCGGGCTTAAGGACAATGCCTGGCACAGCACCAGGTAGCTACCACCCTAAGCTCTCTTCTGCAGGGGATGTCGGGCAGGCTGTGAGCACAGCAGTAAAAGGTAATTGCCCTGAATTTCAGGGCAGGTGTCCTAGACAGAGCAGGGCAGGCAAGGCTGTACAAAGCAAACCTGGGTCACCAGGACCAGGAGAAAAGCTGTGAGTATGGCTCCAAAGTGGGGGACTTCTTACTCAAAGATAGAGAGTGAGGCCGGTCCTGCCCATGGCCCACACCCATCCCCTTCAGACATCTCCCAGCTAGGATCCTTTTGACTATTCTGGCTTTTGTTTATAAGAGACTCCATTACTTGCAGGGGACGCCTTTCAAGATCGCCAGAAATGCCTGACATCTTACATACAACTGTGTTTATCCTTCTGCATGTGTCCACAGACTTGCAGAGCTTCCCCATCTTAGTTAGCTATGCGTTGGGACAGGGTAGTGGTAGGCTGTGGTAACCAACAGAGTCTATGAGCAATCAGCAGGCAGGTCGTGTACACAGGTTGAATACATGTGACACAAGGGAGACTCCTGATTCAGGAGGCCTGGAGCAGGGCAGGAGAGGTTTTGACATGTGACTCAGAACAGTATGACTAGAGTATGACTAGAGTTACTCACTCCTTTAGTATTTTTGGACCTTGGTGAAACTGCCAAAGACAAAATGGCGGATGGTGGGGGGATCTTACTGGGCTAACTTTATTCAAACACTAGAGGAGAGTGCATCACTGAACAGCACAGGCAGTCCGGCTCAAGAGGAATGTCCGTCAGTCTCAGGGATGAAGGGTAAAGGCAGGGTGGCTTCGTGGGAAATAGGAAACACCACCAGAAGGACAGCCGACACCAGCAGCCATCCAACCTCTAGGGGACAGAGTCGTTTGGCGTTTATAAGACCCACGTTTCTTTTCCTCCTTTTTTTTTTTTTTAAGATTTATTTATTACATATGAGTACACTGTATCGGTCTTCAGACACACCAGAAGAGGGCATCAGACCCCATTACAGATGGTTGTGAGTCACCATGTGGTTGCTGGGAATTGAACTCAGGACCTCTGGAGGAGCAGTCAGTGCTCTTAACCACTAAGCCATCTCTCCAGCCCTTCTTTTCCCTTTTTAAAAGCATGAGGGCAGTGTGCTTAAAAGGGGAATGAAGGAGACTCAATGGCTCCTTTCAAGAGATCCCCTATCTGAAACAAGATGTCAGGGTGGCAGTCAGAGCACAGACAAAGGGCAACCAAGGTTGGTTTGGTTTATCGCTGGTCTGTTTCTGAGGGCTCCCTGTGCTACGTGCAATCCTTCCAACTCTGTCTTCCGGAGTGCTGGGATTGACAGGCACAGCCCAACACCAACTACTTTTATTAGAAGAAAACTAGGCTTACAATCATAGAGGATCGAATTTTCAAAGCCATGCAAGGCATATGCTGAAAAACAAAGGTAAAAGGGGATTACCCCGTCATTGAAGTAAAAAAGTCCATGGTTACCTGAGCTGCAGTGGGAGAGGATGTGCCTAGCCATACCAGGACAAGGTGCCCCAGGGTGAGGTGGTACCCAAGGGGGACTCTCCTCTGAGGAGAAAGGGAGGGAGCCATGGGTGGAGGGATTTGGAAGGGCGGGACTAGGAGGAGAGGAGGGAGGAGGGATGCTATTGGGATGTAAAGTGAATAAACTAGGATAAAGAGAGGAAACTATCTTAGGGAAAAGGCAAACAACAGAGCTCTCACAGAGACTGTCCTATAGAAGAAGGCATGAAGGATGGACAAACTACAAGAGAAGGTGGAGTGTGCAGATCTCACAGACCTTCTTCCTGACAGTAGTGACGTCTCCTCTCGTGAGGTGAGGCCTGTACCGAGAAGCAGGACGACTCAGCAGAGCCCATCAGCTCGGTTTCTACGAGGACGCTTAGTGCATTCAACTGGGCCTACACTGAATGCTCACCGCGGCCAGGCTTAGAATATAACCTGTAACACAAGAGAAAGGCTTCCCACTCCTAGGAAGTGTAGGTACTGAAGGGGGCAGACAAAATGCATTATACTGTGCCGTGTAGCATTCTGTAATACAACCCAAGGCCGTATCACGCACAATAACACCATGACTATTAAAACCGTGTTTCACAGTGGGTCAACACGTACAAGTCAATGACTGTAATACTACATACGAGCAGAGACTGTAGGATCGTCGTCGTAGATGTCGAGAATGCCTTCGGCAGCGGTCAGCATTCCTGTATGATACAAGTGCCCAAGAAACAGGGGCATGGAGCACACCCTAACACATGAAGCACTGTATGTAACAAACCTATGCTCAACGGGAAATGTTTCCCCTGAAAGCAGGAGGCAGACACTCTCTGTTCTTATTCAATATAAGCCTGAATTCGTAACCAAAGCTGCAGAGCAAGAGAAAAAAAGCTAAAAAGATAATTCATGGTATTTTCTTACACATACAGACTCCAGGTCTAACGCATGTACCCACGGGCACAGAAGCAGATGGGAACTGTTAGGGCGGGGAGAGGGCGGGTTTCGGGGAGATGGGACGAAGGAGCCTGAGTGAGAAACATGGGTAAGTGCATATACCATAACGTCACACCTTGTTTTTTGCACTAACGACAATTACTTTTAAACCGACGAGTCAGGGAAGACAGCATTAATCTAACCATGCATCAGTACACAGGCCTTCTTGTCAATCGCTAAGCTGCTTTTCTCAGGAACATTTAGCATCTCAAGTGAGGATGAGCTGAGCGCTGGGGATCCCAGGCCTGGAGCGCACATACCCAATGACTTTAGTTGAGCCCCATGGGGTGGGCGGTCCTGACTTAACAGTTTTGTGTGTGTTTGTCTCTATTCCTGACTTGATGGCATTTTTAATTTCACACAGGATACCTGGGCTGTTTTAGCTCATAAGCGTTCACTCTTTTAATTTAATTAAACAATATCTTCACGGTACTTTTTCTGCTTGGATAAATTATGATTTTATTTAAAAGCAAAACATTGTACAAATGCTAAGTGTGGCAGTGTGGAAACCCTCTAGGATATTAGCATCTACAAAGTCTACAGCGAGGAGGGTTAAACACTGGCTACTATCCACCCTCTATGTGAATATACTAACATGAAAGTCACATACAGGATGCATATATGTAGATTCATGTGTCAATTTGTATGTGTCCGTGTGTGGGAGTATGAACATGTGTGTGCTGGTGTTGGAGCCTGTGTCTGTGTGTGGGGTCAGAAGAAGGTGCCGGGCATCCTCTACCATCCTCTTCTACTTAGTCCTTTGAGAGAGCGCCTCTCCAAACCTGGAGTTTGCATTTTCTCAGCTAGGCTGGAAGCTAGCAAGTCCCCATCTGAGTGATCCTCTGACTCAGCCCCCATAAGGCTGGGGTCGGAGCAGTGTGTGTAATGCCTGGTTTGTTAGGTGGGTGCTAGGATCCAAGCTTTGGTCCTCAGGGTCATACGGCAAGCCCTCCTAACTTCTCATACACATATTTTTAATGAGGTCACACTGTTGGGTGACATTCTTTCTTTGACTGCATGTCAAATAATATATAAATTTATTTCACAGTATCATATACAAACATTTCCTTCTTAGGGGCTGCAAAAACCACCTCGCTGTCTGCAGGGCATGCTCTTTGTTTATTCCCATGGAATTGTGGATATTTCTTCATTACTACAAATGACACTTTGGAAAAAAAATCCCCGTGCCTGTACCTATTTGCACTTCTGTATTCTTCATTAGAATTATTTCCCTAAGATAATTTCTAGTCCAAATGGTACAAATATTTATAATTTTAATATGTTACCAAAGCTTTCCTTTATCAACTTATATCTTGACACTGTACATCTTCACAAATGGCCCCTCTTTCTAACCATTCTAATGCTTTCCTCAAAGGACACTTTTCATGTTCTCCCAATCTTACGGGGAAAAGATCTTTTAGCTGCTGTTTTAACTTTGCCCTTAATTACCAATATACCATATTTATTGGATAGTCCCTTCTTAGTTATGAAATATTCATTCATACCCTTGTGTATTTTGAAGCAGGAATACATGTTTTTTCATAGGGTTGTTTAAAGAACGCACCGAGAACAACAGGAAATTAATGGCCTGTTTTACCATTTGAACCATTATGTATTTTCCATGGTATTCATATAGGAGGAGGAACTCAAATGTAAAAATGAGTAAGGAACTTGGAAGAAAAAAACAACAACTTTCGAGGAAAAGGGTGAGTAATAGAATTTTACTGCTGGGTGGCAGGCTGAGCGCTTTTCCGTGTCTCGCAGTTATAAAAGCACGTGACAGGCACACTTCTCACTGCCTAGTGGCAGACCTCATG
Source organism: Rattus norvegicus (assembly GCF_021556685.1). Classification (NCBI taxonomy): domain Eukaryota; kingdom Metazoa; phylum Chordata; class Mammalia; order Rodentia; family Muridae; genus Rattus; species Rattus norvegicus. The sequence goes on from NC_141542.1 coordinate 55,753,018, forward strand.
TTGAATCAGAGACACCGATTTCTAAGCATATTTGGTGTAATGAAAGCATAAACAGAACACCATAGCAATGTTCCTGTTGAGCCCTTGTTAAGATGAAGGTGATTGTCTCCCGGAGACCCAGCATGGTGTCAGGCACCAAGTGACCCAGCGGAGACCAGAGGTGGCAGGACTTTTGTTCTTAATCTGTCTGAAGATAGAAAACAAGACATCCCAAACCTCCAAACAGACACATGCATAAGCATGTGCACCTACACCTGTTTGACCTTTTGGGGTGCCAAAGTGTTCTGCAACTCTGTCATGGCAATAATGGATTCACAATACTCTGCACTTACCAAGTTGACTATTTTAATTTTTTTCTCTCAACTCTTTTTTTTTTTTTTGGTTCATTTTTTACACCATGAGTTCCTTCTGTTTATGCATCGTATGGAAAATACACAGTGACCCAACTGGCAAAATGTGCCATTAGCTTCCTAAATTCCCAAGTATTCATCAAACAGCAACAAGGAATATACGTCCCCAGCTATCAGTGAGTCACACGTTGGAGGCAGGTTTCGTTCCGGCAGAGATTCCTGTCTAAAGATGCGAACAGGGAAGGATGACCTGCAGATACATGCTCTGCAGATACATGCAGAACGGTTAGGAGAGAGACTTAGGCAGACGGCAGGGAGAGGAGGTACAGCGGCTTGTGGGGAGGCTGAGCATCCACGGTGTGACCCTGCACATGGTGGGGCTGGAGGATGCACTGTGGCTTCCAGGCAGATAAAACAGGAATAGAAAGGGGGTCCCCAGGTCACAGCTTGAGAGGCAATAAGATTCAGCTGTGAGCAGTGAGGTCTCTCAGATCTGCTGCCCAGGCCAGTGCACCTCGTTGAGGAAAGACGGTTGGCCCAGGTGATGCACACCAACAGTAGAGCAGCCAAACGTCCAAGGAAGCAAGTTAAGTTTTATCTGGCTTAATATTGCAATTTGTACCCTAAAAGTGTGGCTCTTCCAAATACCTGAAAGGCCTCAGAGAAAGAATCACGCAACAGAAACACAGCAGCAACACGGGGTTTGGAGCAAGGACCCCTTGATTCTGGTCTCAGAGCTACGGAAGCCATGAACGGCTCGGAAGGGGAGTGACACGTTTCCAACCCTTCATACAAGGATGCCTGATACAGAGCAGGGTAGGCTGCCTCTGCTGCAGTGTCGCTTTGCAGAACATCTGAACGGAAACGGCTTCATCTTCTCTCAGCTTGTAAAAGACCGGTAGGAACATCTAAGTTTTGTGGGCCGTAAGAGTCTGCATAGCTAGCACAGACATGGTTCTGAATGTTGAACAGACTCACTTAGTACGGATGCAGTGCCAAGAGATTCTCCCACAGGTAATCTAGGCTCTTTTCCTCTCTGACCCTTCATGAAATATAACGAAGATAAAAGAGAAAGCCAGGAAGACAGGAGTCTGCAGGTGTGGGCCTATTGGCAGGGGTATGAAGAACAGTTGGAGCCAGGCTACCCTACTCGGCGCCTGGCCATGCGATGCACTTTGCTTACTGGAGATCTGGCTTCTCCTCTGTGAATTCCATGAAAGGAGAGCATAGGCAGGGTGGGCCAGTCACAAGGCCCTTGTTTTCAGGTTCTGTCCCGTTAACCTCACCTGACCTTTGACAACGCCTTCTTTCTTCTCCACCTGTGAGGTATGATGGCAATTAAGAAACTGTATTCTAACAGGCCTGAAGTAATGTTGTTAAGTCTAATACCATTCTACTCCAAGAGTCAAACATCTTGCCTTGATTTTAAATTTCTTTCTGCCTGAGAAAGTTAAGGTTTTAGTCTCCATGTCATTCTGTGTCAACCGGTTGTCACAAAAGATGCTGCGTATAGGCATGGTAGGGTAGGGAAGAAGGGAAGGGTCAGTAGTCCTGAGGCAGATTAAACATTGACAGGCACCGTTCCCAGCATGTCCGCTTGCTATCCCGGGTCAGTTTAATTGGAAGGAATCCCTGAATCAAAGGGTCTAAGCTTTTGGCCTCCTATTGCTCTTCCACGGGAGAAAATCCCACCTGCAGGCTTTCCTCAGACGATGTCCACCTGACCAGTTTCCCTTCGAATCTCACCTTAAGAACCACACTGCTCAGGAAACAGCTCCCCTCTACCTTCTTTTCCCAACACTCAAGTACAAAGCAGGCACATCAGGGATCGGGTAGTTTTAGACCCCACCCCTACCCGCTTCTCAGTTAGATCACTTAGTTAGCAGCGCTCATTCTACTAAGTGGCAACATAGTAACATTCTCAAGTTGTTTATGGCCCAGTCCCCAGTGTCTGGCTTAGTGAGGTGCTCCTTTGAAAATTGTGGAGTGAACTTTTAAGGATAGTTACAGGCGAGTGCCGGACTTCAACACTGCTGTTTCTCTCATTTCTGGCATTCTTCCTGTGCTGCGCTGCAACCAACACAGGGTACGGGGTGGGAGGTCTCAGTGGTCAGAGTGGAGCTGAACTCTAAGTGTTAGATCTGGAACCTAGTGTGGAGTGCTGGGTCCCCACAGCAGATTTTCCTTCTCTCAGGTTGGGAAAACTACTGAGGAGTTTGGAGTCGCGAGAACACACTGCTGATTTAGTTTCCCAGTATGGTTGTTTCCAAGGATTGCAAGCAAAATCCTTGAAGGCATCCAAACACCTCAAGCAGCCTCCCTTCCCCCAGTGAATCTATCAGCTAACACCTAGAAGGAATTTAATCAATACCCAACTTTATTACAGGGTAGCTGACAGAACTCTGGTTCCACACAGCATAAAGTTCAAGACGAATGTGACACTTTAAAAATATCAAGCTCCTACAGAAGGACAGTAAAATAATGTACCCAAGAGATATGAGAAAAAGGGGGAGGACTGCTGGGTATGCAATTCTCAGACTGGCTTCAGATCACACTGGGAGAAAAAGGAACAGGTTCTATGTTGCTGAAGTCTCTCAGAATTGTTCGCTTTGGCGGCAAACAGCAAGCAGAGTCGGGATTATTTTGGGAAATTTTCAAGAAATTTAAATTTAAAACAAATTCAAATTTAAAACAAAGACTTTCTTTCTTTCTTTCTTTCTTTCTCTCTTCCTTCCTTCCTTTCTTTCTTTCTTTCAAGAATAGGGGTCAGTCTGTTTACCTCATGCAGACAGATGGTTGTTTATGTACTTAGAGGAGTAATGCAGAGAGATTCCAGAGATCCAGATGAGGCACATTTGCCAAGAAAATGCTTCCGGTTGGCAGAAGGCAGAAACCCTGTATTGGGTAAATATTTAGCAACATGCAAGAATTTTAACGCTAATATCTCATTTGTAGTGGAGTATGCTTTATGGCCTGCTGAAATCTCTTTCCCAGTTCTGTTTTACAAGCAATGACAAAAATCAAAACGCAGTCACCTGTCTCCTGCACCTGTGCCTCCGAGTTTCAAGCTTGAGAGAGAGGTCCCCTCCCACTGTCCCACTTTGGGCTCTGGACTCACAGACAAAGGGCTGTAGGGAGAACAACAACAACAGCAAAAATCTGCTAAAATAATTTTTTTCTTACTCCAGCCTGTACAACGAACAGTTCCAGCTGGAGCCCACTGGTCGGCTCCAGCCAAAATTTGAGTGGGCTCAGCTCTGAGGCATTTGATAGCAGCTCCGAGTGAGGGAGGGACAAGACCACCACCAGCTGGCTTCGTGCGGGGGCCATGTGCTTGCTAAGTGTGTCACAGGGCACAGAAAGTACAAATGATGGGCTCTTTTCTGAATGAGCTTACAGCAGGTGGGCATACAGGAACCCACAAATGCACGTGTGCAGAGGTAACTCCCTTGGTCACAGGCTGCAAATTCAGATGTCTCTGTGGGTGTAGAAGAGGGACCTCGGAGCTTGCTGGGAGCATATCAGCTAGGAACAGGAGAGGAGTAGGTGTAAATGCAGACTGGCACTCTGTGCCAAGTGCCTGTGTGTGTGTTGGGGGTGATCTTCTCTTCACCTATGACCCAGGAGCATCCCCAGACAATGCCTCGAGGAGCTGCTGGCACTTTCTACACAGAGCAAGCTTCCCCTCCTGAACAGGGCTGCACTGTCTCACATGCTCGAGGTCTAGACCAGCAGTGAGGCAGTACGTGTGCAAAGGCCACCCCATGGGCATCAGTGGGCAGCACTGTGATGTGCTGGGGCTTAGCAGCCGAGCCCTGAGGAACCAGTGGTCTCCTGGCTTTCCTCCCACAAGGAGAGATACTGTCTGCACTCAAGACGCTGAACCGTCACAGTGGTGTGAGCTCTCCCACCAGCCTGGCCTTGAACACGCCTCTCCTTAAGACTCTTCCTTCTCAATGTTACCTTCATTATACACCAGGCACTCCCCTGGTTCTTTTGTTTTCGGAATCCATGAAAAACGCTCCCAAGACAGGTGACAGCCCCTAATGCTAGATGCAAACACATGACTCAGCTACCTCGTTCCAGCTCTGGTGGCCGTAGGCTGTGTCCTGCCCGGTTTGGCTCTTGGAACACAAGCTCAACTTGCACCACATTACAGAAGGAAAATTCCCAAACCTGGGAAATTTACAGTCAGCACATCTAGCTCCATCTGGTAGCATGTATGTCTCCCTGGTCTGGTCTCAGTGGGCGATAAGGTCAGGCTTCAGTGGATGTGGTTCCGTGTCTACGATGCAAAGGCCTGGCAGTCTCAGAGATGGGGAAACAGTAAGACCACTGCCAGCAGCCCCGTGTAGAAGCCCTGCCTATCCCTGGCTCCCCATTCCATTCCCGTTACCTTACTCTTCATTCTTTATTGAGAAAATAATGTTTGTTTGAGGGACCCAAGAAATGGCTCAGTGGTTAAGAGCACTGACTGCTTTTATAGAGGACCCAGGTTCTGTTCCCAGCACCCACACGATGGTTCACAACGGTCTGTAACTCCAGTTCCAGGAGATCCAGTGACCTCTCTGGCTTTGGCCGACACCAGGTAAGCCAAACATGCATAAAAGTACATAAGCCAAAGTACACAGGCATGCATATAGACAAAATACCCAAACACATAAAATACGGCTTAAAGAAAAATCCAATTATTTTTGTTTGGGAAATGTTATATATGTATGTGTGTATACATATGTACATACATACAATATGGTTTGATCAAAGTTACTTCCCCATTTCCTCCCTCAACCACTTTTCCCTCTCATCTTTGTCTGTCTGTCTATGTATCCATCCAGCTTCCTGTTGCTTTTCCTTCTGTGGCTTATATATTTATATATTTACCATTAAGCATGACATGGGCTGTGAATTTTCTACAATATCTCTCCACAAATATTTTTATATATAACAAGTTGTAAAATCTGTCATCTATATGTATATATAATAACTTTTATAGATTAAGGGAGTTTAGCTCATTCATAATTCACTGAGTATTCTGATAGGAAAAAAAAGTGTTGGGTTTTCTCCAAATCATTTTTATCTATCTGTTGAGAGTATTAGAAGTTTTTCTCATGTATGTAATAGTCATGGCGTATTATAGAACTGCCAACATATAAAATCAATTTCGAATGCATGATATTAATTGTGAGTTATATACATTTATGAGGCAGAGATACATGAATACAGCATGTCCTGTTTACGTCAGGACACTGAACCATGATGGGAACTGATCATTACACGTTGTATGCACACGTTGAATTAACACCCTGTACCCCATTATTATGTGAAATTATAAGATGATTAAGGAGACAAAAATGGTAGAAATACTCCTTAATAGGAAAACCAGCAACATACTAGTAATATCACAAACCAGTGTGTTGTCTCATAGAATTCTTACAAACACATTTCAGGTGAGTTTTGCAATAAAAAAAGCACTGAGGGATTAAGAATAGTTATAACTATCAATCTCCATTTTGTAAGTCAATATGATGAAGCTCAGAAACTTCCCTAAAGACAAAGTATCAGTCGACGGTAAAACCAGAGTCAACATGCAGAACTCGAATGTTCAGGCTCGTGACTCAGACACAGGCACAGAAAACATCTTTTATTTATACCAACTTGTAGCACAGACTACATCATCCTATGATCTCATCAAAACTAGGCTCCCGAATCTTCAACCCCAGTGAAGCTTCAGACGACAGCCTGGTCACCATCCCTTCCTCTGCATCATTTTTATGTTACAAGAGTGGAAAGATACATTGTCCATCATCTGACACTCCCTTGATAGCACACTTGACTAACTGGCCCATTTCCCATCCTCTTGATAGCCAAGCTGCTCAGAAGAGCTGTCTACACTCTATCCACATTTCCCTTCCCCGATGCTGTCGGAGCAGAGCTGACATGGCCTGTCAACCTGGTCTCCGTCACTCTCAGTCTCAGTGTTGTTTTAGATGATAATTCTCCCCCTCAGGAATCCTCCTCAGTGGCTGCTCCCTTCCTGTTTCCACTGTCTTTCAGAAGAAGACTTTCCTGGCCCTTCTGACCTTCCCGTGGTTGCTCAGCCCAGACAGCAGCCCTATAACGGCACCCTCGCAGACATATTTAATTAAGCTCTGGGTGTTTTTCATCCTGGGGGAATTTGTTTTTGCTAATGGACATTTTTCTTGGTGTTCCACACTTGTGGTTAATGCCCCCATTCTCTCCATTCAAACAGAGCTTGAGATCTGTGTTAAAAACCTCCTTCTATAATCTTTCCCATCGTGGTCAATGGCAACTTCCTTCTTCCGGGTGCTCAGAGCAGAACCCTGACTCATCTTAACGCTTCTCATTCTTCCACTGTCAACATGGAGTCATCCCTGAGCCCTGTTGCCTCCACCTTCAATATGATCCTGAGTCAACATGATTCTGACCTCCATAGCCACCACCCCAGCACAAGCCAGGGTCTCTCTCTTACTTCTAAGCATGGTCTCTTTGTTTCCACTAGTGTTTCCTTCCTGTCTCTCCTCTCTACAATGACCATTGTTGTTATCTAAAACCAAGACAGATCATTTCATTATGTCAAAAACTTCCAGTGGCTTCTCGTGGGTAGAGAAGAGAACACGGGGTCCTTACAACAGCCTGCGAGCTCTCACGGGATCTGGCTTCTGGTTCCCTTGTTGCCTGAGTGCCCACTATCCTCTGATTACTTAGCATTTTCTAGCTACAACAAGCTCCTGACATTTCACCAAACAAGCAAAACAGGTTGCTGCCTCGGGTCCTCCATACTTGCTGTTCCCTGAGCACGTCTACTCAATCTCAACACCGGCTCATGTCTAAGATCTCCGTGCTCAACTGTCACTTTGGGAAAAAGCTGTGCCCCGCTTCCCTTTCTTAAATAACGCCCACCAGGGCTAGTAACTCCACCCACTGGAGCTATAACCCCGCCCACCAGGGCTAGTAACCCCACCCACCAGAGCTAGTAGTTCTCCCCACCATAGCTAGAAACTCTGCCCACCATGCCTTATCTTATTTAGCGCTCATCACCAACAGGTGTTAATATATTTACCAGATCATCTGTTTTTTGTTTTCTTCACTAATTCTCGAACTTCATGAGAATGGGTACGCTCTTTGGTCCATCATCACTATATCATAAGGCAAGGCCGTGTGAGCAATGGCCTGTTGCCAGTTTCTTTAAAGAAAGTCTTTTTTCACTGTGATAGTCTCACACATGTAGCTCATATATTGTATTCTGTCTTATTTACCTCCCATCATTCTCCTCTATTGCTCTCTTGCCAGTCCCTATTCCCAAACTGTGCCCCCTCTGCTTTGGAAGCTCTCCCCCAACCCTTTCTCTCATAATCTTAAGTTCTAGATTCAGCGTATCAGGGAGAAAAACGTGCAATATTGGTCTCAGTCTTGCTTATCCTACTCTGTATGATGTTTAACCACGTCTACGGCAGATGACATAATTTTATTCTTTAACTCCATTGTTCATATACACCATATACTCTTTATCCATGCATCTGTTCACAGGCATCTAGGCCCGCTCTTCTGGCTGTTGTGAATGGCACTGCAGTAACACGGGTTGTAAGTATCCCCTGTGATACAATGACTTAAGATTCCTTCAGCAATATACCCAGCAGATGTACACATCTAGAAGTATCTTATGGTAGTTCTGATACAAAGGCTTCTATTACGACCTGGATACTCTACAACTCCATCCAGTAGTGGCTGTCTTTGTGCTGAGGTGAGCAGCCATGACTGAGTGTGTGGTCCTCAGGCTTTAAAGCATCTACTCCCCGGGCCTCTACAGGTCAAGCCTGCTGACAACCAGACTTCTATCAGGTCCAGCAGACAGCGAAGGTCTATAGAAGAGGCTTCAAACATACAGAAGAAACAAGCAGGGTTAAACAAGTTTGTTAACAAGACCTTTACAGTCTTGCTAGATGAACCAAGCACTGAAGATGCCAAGAGAAAGTGATTGAAACTTACAAGTCCATGTATAGAAAAGAGAGGTATTTCTTCTTCTGGAGAGCTGAGAATTGAGTGTGTTTCCTTTGTGGGATGTGAAGGAAGTCCTGGGATGGACCGTGTAGGCATATGTGACGTGTAAGTTGACATGGTACTTCACCGCCTGGCTAGCTTTAGTCCAAACGGATACATACATACACACCAGAAGCCACCTCCGCAGAAGCAGGCGTCTTCCTTACCGTTTCTTCTTTCAGTTACTGATGCCAACGTCCTGATTCGCCATCTCCTCCTGGGCCATGTCCCAGAGCCTTACAAATGTCAGTCTATTCTTTTGGACTAGGATTTATACTTAACAGGGATAATCAGGAGGCACATAAGGGGCTACCTATGGATGTTGGCAAAAGTCCAGCAGGGCATACACCTGAAGGGTGGTACACATAAAATAGAAACACCCTTCCATCCCCCGCACACATCTATGCTCTCCTTTTTAGAGACCTTAATTCTGGTGAGGTGGGGGCGGGTGGAAATGAGAGAAAAATAGAAATGGTGAAAATAAAATTTGAACTTCGAAAGATTTCACAAAACCTCACTGAGCACTCACAGGCTCCCTGGCCAAGCTACAACAAGCATTCTAGGACCAGTGACCTCTAACAACCCCATGCAGCCTCCCCAGGGCTGTCAGTAGACCTGGTTTGAAAATATTCACTGTTTGCCTAAGGCTTTACCTCCAATACCACATCAAAGGCCAGGCCTGTCCTGGTGTTTGACATTTCAGTTGCTAACCTGCAGACAAGCACCTCCGTCACCTCCCCCAACCCCCACGACACCACACACACACACACACACACACACACACACACACACACACGACCATCATTCAGGGAGAATTTAGAGCAGAGCTGGGACTTTGGTCACGAGTCTCTGTCTAACCTTAAGCAGCATTTAGGAACCCAGGACAAAAGAGGGGGTGCGGTAGAGTGGGGGGGGACACACAAATGCTTCCTTTGGCCCATGAGTAGGCTTGGATAGTTTCCAGGAAAATAACTTTAAATATCCTCAAAGTCTGTCCTGCCTTCCTGTTTAGAGACATTCCTAGACATCCAGTGAATTTAACGAGGGAGTGAGAGGGAGGGAGTGGCTGCCTGGAACTCAAGCCCAGGCTGGCGAGGTAAGGAGCAGACATTACCAAGAGAGAAAAATGCCACTGTTTACCCAACTTGAAGATGGCAACTCAAGCTTTGCCCCATGCCAGGAGAGCTGCTAATCTTACCTCCCAGGGGTTTGTCTCCTCTCTACCTAAAGGCATGGAAATCCTTCCCACCTTCTCTGACAGTGAAAACATGGGGTAGCCATTCCAAACCTGCTCCTCAGAAGCATCGTGAGGGTATGTCAGACAATGCCTGAGGGAGGACAGAGGTGTCAACTCCAGCTTCATTTTGGCAGCATCCGTGCAATGTGAGCAAACTCACCTTCTGGCAGGGTGTGCAACTCAGCCTTCTTTCTGAGGAGGGCGCTGAGCTCTAGGAATGGAAGAGCAAAGAACCACTTGATGCTAGAGGGCTCCTCCCCGCCCCCTTTCAGGCTGCCGCTGCCCTGAGGACCAACCAAGTCAAGAGCTCTCCGCCACAACAATCACTGTTCACACTTGCCTGTAGCAAGCCATCGGTGCTGCCATTCTAAATGCAGGAAAATCCCTGTTGTGGGGCTGTCCTTCGCTTAAATAGCCAGAAAAGGGAAGAAAGGTCAAAAGTCCAGCCACATCGCTCCAGTCTCCTATGCCTGCTCTGCATATGGCTCCTTAGTGCAATTTCCAAACAGTGAAGTCTGTGTAACAGGAGGAGGTGCTGTCTCTCAACTTTATGAGCTCATGCTATCTGTAAATTGGGGGGACTAGCTGTACAAAGATTAAAACGCAGGAACAGTTTTCTTCTGTCGAATAATGTGGGCTTCAGTGCTCTCAGCCCCTTTTTGGGGGGAGAAGGAGAGTAAGATCGTTAAACCCAGGTAACTGTCCCAGAACTTGGCCCAGGCTCTTCGGATTGCCCTTCTTGTCGGAGGCACTGGAGTTTACACATTTGTAAGAACGTGGCGAGAAATCTGTGTTGGTTTTCTTCTTCACAAATAGTCATGGCTGTCTTCCTCTTTTTCTAAAATCTCCATTCCTTGATTTAGCTCTGCAGCGATAGAGTAAGATAATCTGGAATGTGGTTTCCTGGGCTGTACTGTGAGTGTTTATGCACAGTGGTGTGACACTGAGACTCTCTGAGGTTTAAGTGTCTTATTCTCACGGACGGACCTGCCAATGCTGTAGCAGCCAAGGTTGTTAAGCTGAGGTGCCCAACTTGTAAGTTACATGTTATCCAGGAAGGACTGTCTTGCCCAGAGCTACAGAAGAAGCAGGATCAGGGCGAACTCAGGTGACTGAAGGCCCTCTCTTGGCTTACCTGCTTTTCCTCAGCCTGGGGCTACCACATGCCTATTTCTAATCTACAGGAGACTGTGTGGGGAATTACATTAATGGAGTCACAATGAGATTTCACATGGATATGCTGGTACTACATTCAAACTAAATTTGAAACAAGGCACTGAGGTAAGATTTAGCCTGCCTTTGTGTGGACAGCACTGGTCCAAACACTATCTTCAAATCTCTAAAAAATTAGCTGTAAAGGTTAAAATTCCTAAACATGGAAGATCCAGCCTTACTCTCTTCCTCCCTCTTCTTTTTACAATGGAATCTCATCAGAACACCCAAGGGGCTGTGAAAGGGGGATATTTTTAATTCTCTTCCATTTTCCAGCAGATCTTTAAATGCTATGCAAAGCAGAGTGGGTGAAAGGCCTTCCTGCTCTCTCTTGTTCCCCTGAACCCATGGAAAACTTCAGCTCCACAGGAGGCGTCCATGTGCCCCATCCTCCCCCACACCCCCTCTCCTGTGCTCCAGCAATTCCTGGGGATTGGATCTACTTAAGCCTTCCAGTTATTTATGAAGAACTGAGGTTTTGGAACAATGCACCCCATTTGCATAGTCTCTAACCAACATCCCACAGATGTTCCTCAGGGATATCCATCCCAAATACACACTCTTTACACATCACTGGTGTGTATGCAAGTGTAGGGGTGGGACCTGAGCTCCTTAACTGACCCAGAGGGTTTAGAATCATTTCTGTCAGTTTTACTCCATGCCTTGGAGAAGTTATCTCGTGTCCGAGGCTCTATTTCCTCACATGTAAATGAGGGCAGATTAATAGAGACTAAGTAATGGAGTTCTCCTGAAATGCTATCACACATGGCGAATTGGATAGCCTGTGCACAATTCATGAGACGGAAGGTCACATAAGATATCAATCCTAAAGCCACCAGCAGTGCGGCAATTCCCCGTTCCGTAGGCCCCACCCTTTGCCCTTGACTTCAGTGATCCACAGTCAACCACAGTCTGACTCTGTCAATAGAGAATTCTAAAGATAAATGATTCATAAGTTCTTTATAAGTTTTATTCTAGTATGACTGCTCTATTTTATCATCAGTATGGTTAAGTCTCTTGCTGTGCCTAATTTATGAACCCGAATTTAGCTTAGGTATGTATCTTTAGGACAAAACCAGGATATCCAGGCTTTGAAGATTTTAGGCAAATATTTGAAGACATTCCCCATGAAAACGGTGGACCACGGCAGCTCCTTACGATGCCTCGGATTACTACAACAAAGTCCTAAAGCTACGGGCAGAGCCCCGAGAATTCAGATTGAAGAACAGGCCACCTTTAAATGGACAAAAGGATTCTCAGACCAACATTTCCCATGTCCTTTGTCTTTGTCCAACTGATCACTGTGGTGGGGAACCAGGCAGTTGATAACTATGGCTGCCCAGATGCCAGGGGCATGCAGCCATTCAGCAGAATAGACGCCAAGCTGCTGTCCTGGCTTTTAGGACACAGTGCTATAAAGCCAGATAGTGAAAAAATAAACTAGAACTTGGAATTAATCCTTCTGTGCCAATTCGCTTTAAAATATTTAGAGGATTCAGGGTGGTTTTAGGGTTAGGCTCAACCTACCATGGAACTCTGTCGGACTCGTGCCGTTGTGGCCGGGTTCCCGCCATGCCATCTGTTCCTGACACTTGGTCTCATTAGTACGACCGGTTTTATGGATGCACTCAGCAATGCTCCTCGCACCGTCTTAGCTAGGCATTATTTATTGTATCCATATACACAACAATATTAACACAGTCAAGCACCAGGATGGGTACTTGAGGGCATCATTAAAATCAGCCAGTGTTCAGTTCGAGATTTAATGATGATTTAATAGTATTAAACGAGAAAAAAAGGGCCCTTGGCCTTTCCATTCTCATTTAAAAACATATAAAAGAGCGGTAATTCAGGCAGTTATACTTCTCTCAAAGATTTTGCTCTAAATCACAGATGGCAACGAGAGGCCATGGCCGGGTGCTGGCGCATATCCCATTCACTTTGACTAAAGCCAGAAGTGCTTTGTTGGGTCAGGATGAGCAAAATGCTTGTAAGCTCAACCCTTCACATCAGAGACCAGTCAGGGCTAGGTCGAAGGACAGAGGGAAACGGTGATGTGGGGCTCTCCCGAGGCTGCCCCATGCAGACAGCCATCCTCCCTCACAAGGCACTGACACCAAGGTGCACCTGAACATGCCTTAGGAAGGAAGCATGCTGCTCCGTCTGCAGAGAAAGCCTTGTGGCTTTGCTCCATGGCTTACAGGGCTTCAAGGCAACATGCGTTGCTCACTGAAGTCCTGCTTGCTGTTGCTGTCCACAGCCGTACATCTCTGTTGCAGAAACATATCATTTAGCACTGCTCTGTGTTGTGCAACCTGCAGAGGAAGACTACACAGTTCTCTCACCGACACCATTAGGCTGGGTTTCAAAGTTGGGTGGAGGCTGTTTTGGTAGAGGAGAAATAACCCTGCAGTTCAGTGGGAGATGAGGCAGCCTGTTTGCTTGGTTATGGACCAGTTCTGGGGCAAAGTTCCTGCCAGCCCCTGAATGCATTCCTGTATCTAGAAGCTGCCTCCTGGATTCATCCCAGATCCTCTGTAACTAGAAGACAGAACAAGACTAGACTACATTTATGAAATGGCCTTTAAAAGGCTTGTCATGACTTCTGTGAGAAGTCAATGACAATTAGGTGACTGGTCCTGCCTTCATTTCCACAGACCATAGGAAGCGTGCAAATGTCACCAGAACAAAATGGTTAGCCTCTCTCAGAACCAGAAACAGGCCAGTCTGACTATGTCCTGCTACATGTGTGCAGCCTGTCCGGCACGAGGACAAAGTGACAGTGAACATGGGTAGGGTGTGTCAGGGGAAACCGCTGGTCTCACTGTACAAGGAAGGGCACTGCTTCCATGACACATCCCAGTGCTAAGAGAACCTTTCCCACACTTGCTCAAGACGTGCTGGAAAAGTAAACATCCAGGGCAGAAGCAAATTAGAAGAGTTACAAAGTGATGCTCTTTGCATTTTAAAGCAGATTACAGAATCCTTCAACTACTTCCAACAATGAAGACGATGTAGAGCCAGCCAAAATTACACAGGCACGGACTCTGGTGATGATACCTAAATTAGACTGTGGATGGCGGGTTCCCGCAAAAATAAATGCAAAGTGATTGCTCATCAGAAAACCCACACGCTCCCTTGCAGACCTCTCCCGCCCGTGATAAATTCTTCCATCAAAATGACTACTCAAGCATTTACCAACTGCCCTCGAAATACTGCAAGTCGATGTTTCTCATCTGAAAACTGTGTACACAGCGCAGATAAGGGAGAGAATTTCACAGCAACCCAGAGTCTTGAATTCTCCAAAAAGCTTGTACATTAAAGGCAGGGCCTCAAGAAGTTTTACAACATGACAGAGAACTTTGTGGTAACTACTGTTACAACTGCAACCGATTTGCAACAATTTGCTAACAAGGCTACCTTACACTACTCAACCCACAGAGGAGTAGTGCTCTGGAGTTTTGAATGGAAGATGCAGAACCTCTGGATGGATGAGGTCTGATTTCCCTTTACCCAGTGAAGGGATTCAAAGACACATCTGTGATCTTAGGATGCAACGCTTCTCCTGTGGAATGCTGTTCACTTGTGTCATTTTAGCACTGATATTGATTAAGTAGCTACTGAATTTGACATAGTGTCTCAACTTGTGAAACATTTTAGTAGACACAGTTAAAGAGATACTACTTGGCTTCTTAGTGGGTAAAGGTCAAAGGTGCTGCCACGATCTTACAGTGCCTGGAACTGTCCCTATGGCCAGAAATTACCTAGCTCGAAATGTTAACAGAGTCAAGGCTGAAGCCCTGATAGATACATGAGCCAGCAGTTCTATTTAGCTTCGATAAATGAAAACATACAACTATGCAAAGATCTGCACACAACAGCAGATTTACTTATAAAACCTGAAACTGAAACTCAGAATATCCTTTGACAAACAATGGGGAAGCCTATTATGGTAGACATATTCAATGGGATACTTTGTAACATTAAAAAGGATGAGGCAAGATAAGAGCAACACAAGTGAACCTCGGAAACATTTTCATAAACCAAGGAAGAAGGGCACAAAGATTGCATCTTGTTTGAACCTAGACAGTTGATGTCTGGGATCTGCCTTCAAAACTTATCTGTGGTGACGGAGCATAAGACATAATATACTTTCTGCTACACGTGTGTGATCTGCATCCGACAGGCATGCTGTCAGCAAGTCCCACATATGCTCCATTTTTTCCCCGTGGCTTCTTTTTCGAGTTATGCAGAATCATGGAACTGAACCTTCCAATGCTGGGAATCTCCCAATCATCTTTTCCCTTTTTATTTCCAAAATTAATTTCATTTTGACCAGAGAGCATATTTTCTATTCTTCAGAACGGTCTAAGCTATGGAGGTGCGCCGTGTACTCCAAACGGTCTAGTTTACCAGCTGTGCCACGTGAACTCGACAAAGGCCACTGGGTACAGAGCTGCTGAATGGGATGTGCTAAGGCCGCCGGATGAAGCCACTAACCAGCTGTGTGTAGGGCTCATCGCATCCACCCTTTGCTTGAGTTTTAAGGTCTTCTGTGACCCTACTAATTTTTATTTTTATTTTTCTGTCAGCGATGAGAAAAAAATACTGAAATCTCCAACTAAAATTGTCAAGCTGTTTCTCTTGCTATTTCTACAGAGTTTATACCACGCCACAAAAAGGTTCTTTTATTTTGTGAAAGGTTTATAAAGGTTGTAATGGCTGGTTACACAATTCTTATTATTTTAAACATTTTCCTCTGGATTTCCGACAATATTTGTCTTGGATTCTATTATAAAGACAACGCCTTCCATCCCTGTTTTCTTTAGATTAGTATGTGCATGAAGTTTTAAGTCTTTCGCTTTGGAAAGCTTGATTTATTTCCAAAGCATATAGACAACAGGCTGGCCGCCTCTGAATTGTTATACCCACTTTAATAATCTTAAATTGTTAAGTAGTGCTTAGATAACTTTTCTTTAAAGTAATTATAACATTATAGAGCTTAAGTTTACTTCTTTGATACACCACCGATTCATCTCAGGCGACAGTTGGAGTCAAGCAGATCACTTCCCTTCGGGATCATGGGAACCAACTGCTGCTCAATAACTAAAACCAGTAATTTCATGGTTTTGCACCATTTCCTAGCTGTGGTGGGAAGGTAGGTCCTGTGCCATTCATTATTTTGTTCAAGGAACAGAGCAATCGCTTACTCAAAAGTGTACAGCTGATGTCAAGCCCAGATTCAAATCCACCCAACAGGCTATGTATTTTGGCAGTGAGATCCTTTCTAAGGTGCTACAATGTTAAGAATGGATGTCTACAAAAGTAACTCTCCCTCTCCTCAGTCCCTCCCAGACTGTGTGTGGTCCTTCAGCCTCAGAGCCTCTAGACGCCATGTTGCTTGCTCTTGGTGCTCCCCTTCTGTAATTCACACCCCCTCCACCCCCACACCCCCCATACCCCCACCCCGTGTTGCCCCTCCAGGTGCTGGGAATATCATACTGTCCCTGCCATGGTTTCTGGGTCAGGGAATTCTATTAGCTCCTTGATTTGTTTATGTTTACAAGCAACTGAGGGGGAAAAAGATACATGATGTTGAAAATGTAATCTAGAATATTTGCGGAAAGGATAATGGAGAATAGAGGATACTCAGGAGACTGGATAGAGGATACTCAGGAGACGGTTTACTACCTGCGCTCCTGTTTAGTACTGAGTGCCAGTGCTAAGGAAGCCAAACTAAGATGCTCTTGGAGTCAGCTAGTTCTCTTCCTCTTACAGGATCACAACCACCCTCTCCTTTACCATCCCAACCCTAGCCAAAGCCTACTCAGAGAACCATAATTCTAACATGTTAAGCTTTGTGATCAGAAGACAATCATGAATTTCAGGAACAGTGACCAAAGACCCCTGAGCTGGAAAGGACCTGAACAACTCCTCCATGATGACTAGCTATTATGGTGCCACAGGGCAGCATGCAAGCTTCCAAGGGAGGGAGGCAGCCAGCAGTCTTCCTTAGCTATGACACCCGTGAACCACACACACTGCCAGCATGTCTCCATACCCCTGAGGGTGCAGCGATGGCATACACACGCTGGTGGCAGCTCTGTAGCACCCTCCCAGTATGAGGAAGACCATGCCTGGTACTGGCAACCTAGCTGAATACTCAGGGCTAGTGATGTCATGGTTTTTGGAGAAGAATCCAGGATCACCAATTTGCTAAACCAGCATAACCCCTAATGTCAGTCTGTAAGCATTCCTCCTTGTATGCATGTACATATGGATAAATTTAGTCCTCACCCCTCACCAAGGAAACTTCGCTCTGCAAAGAAGAGAGACCACTACAGAAATCCACAGCCAATCAAAATGTGGAGTTGACTAGAATTTACCATGCTACATCATAAATATGTTTTTCTATTAGAGCAATAGGGTTTGATTCAAAATTCTGCTATTTGGAGAAAAATACATACAACAAAGACTTCGGGGGCTCTGGACACAAGGCAATCAATGGCATTGATTTCTGAGAAATGAAAGACAAATGGCTGTGCTGTGCTCTTGCCCCAGTTTCCTGCACGAAGGGAACATGTCAGCTAAGGCACAAGGAGGTGAGGCCCTTGGAGGTTCTGAGTTGAACGTCAGGGAAGAACGAGCTAACACAGGTTTGCCAAACAGAGCACCAGGAAGAGAGTTCTGCAGCTGGTAATTGGGTGTCTGTGGAAGGGCCCTCCCCAGGTCCTGAACAGACAAATTTGTGAAATGCTGAGAAAGATACAGCACTGGGTGCTTGCTCCAGCCAGAAGCAGTAATTGCTCTCCCCAAGAAGAATGCAACACTTCCTAATTAACGGAGCACTGGATGGAAATCCTCAAGAGACACCACAGATGCATCTGTGTATCCATGAACAGAGCAGCAATATTCCTAAGAGCCAAGTTATGAAATCAGCCTGCATGCCCATCAAAGATGGACGAGACAAGCATGATCCACACGACGGAGTTTACACGACTGTACAAAGGATGGAATTACATCACTGCAGGATGGATGCAACCACAGATCATGTTAAATCAAGTCAAACCACAGGAAGGTGAATGTTACATTTCCTCTCATTTGTGGACCACAGAATTCTTTGGAAATAAATAAGCTATATATAAAGAGTGCATGTGTGCGTGAGCATGTTGCACACATGGGGATGTGTACATGTGAGTGTGTGCGTGTGTGTGTGTGTGCGTGTGTGTGTGCGCGTGCGCACGCCGCGAGTGTGATAAAAGTGAAAGGAGACTGTGGGTTAAGGAAGAGATGAGCTGGATTAAAAACGAGGTGGGTGAAGCTAAGAAGGAATCGGGAGGGGCGAGTGTGGCCCCAGTTTATTATGCATTTGAGAATTGTTTCTATGAAACTCAAAGCTATTTGTAAGCAGTACACAGTAATGAGAAAAAAAGCACAGCAAACAGAAAGAGGGAACTAAACAATAGCTAGCTTTAGATGAAATCACGCCCGTCTACACCCAGCAAATGGTGGAAACAGACTCCGAAGGACAAACCATTTTCAAGTGATTTATAATTGCTTCTCAGAACACAGCTCAAGGTTGGAGAAGAACAGGTGGGGTTAGACTGACCATGCAAACAATGGCCACCAGACATGTGAAAAAGGGACCCACAAGGACAACCCAACAAGAACCGATGCAGAGGTGTGAGTCATCAGACATGGCTGCTCAGTGGCGATTGTAAGTGCAATCTGTACATTGACAAAAGCTAAGCAGACACACGTAAGACTGAATCTATAAAAAGATCCCTACCCACCATAAAATAGCAAATGAAAACATTCATTGAAATAAATTTAGTGGGACAGAGAAATAGAAACTAAACAAAACAAAACAGAAAAAATAGTTTTAAAACAATTAGTACAATTGTTTTAAAGTAACAATAATGAATTAGTATATATGCCCAAGGGATATGAAACTGGACTCCATAAAGAATGGGAGAAGGCAGAAATTTATATTTTAAGAAATGATGAAAGGTAAACCTGATTTTGATGAAAATATAGACCTACAGGTACATTAAACTCAAGAGTTCTAAGCAAATGAGAAATGACACAGGACACAAGTAACAGGACAAGGACAAGGACACAGTAAAGTTACTCAAAGCCAGTGGTAGAGACAAAACACTGAAAGCAGCCAGAGGAAAAGAATCAAATTCAAAAATACCAAGCGTTTGTAAATACATGGAGGAGTGGGTTTTCTTATGCTGCAGGTGGGAATGCTGTAAGGCTTTGTATAAGAGTTTGGTAGAGTTTTTTAAAGTATTAAATTTAATTCTACCATTTCAGTCCTGGGGATCTACCTCAGAGAAAAGAAAGCTATGTCCACACACAGCCTTCTTGTATCCTGTAAAAATATAATCATCCCCTGACAGCAATACACATACATACATATATGTACATATACATTAGCATATATACATATATTCACATTCATATCCATATACACATATATACACACAGACACACACACACATATGACACCATACAATGGAATAGTATTTATGATAAAAAGTAATGACTATTGTCCTTTTCTGCTCAGCCTGAGTGGTTTCACATGGCAGTCATGGATACCAGGCCTCCCATTTCTATTGGACAAATTCCTCTACTGCAAAGATGGCCAATGTACTTAAATCCTCAAAATTCCTGAAAGAAGCGTGGTGAGCGTCAGACTCGCAAAGTGACCCAGCACACAGAAGGAGAGTGTGCTGTGTTCAGAAGCAGTGGCCAAGATGGACAGGCACAGCCCATCTTCTGAGACAAAGACAAACCCACTAAGCGTGTGCTCCTGTTTGACTGTGCCGAGGCTGACTGCAGGTCTCAGAGGATTCTGGCCACCAGGAGATGCTTTTGGAATGGGGAGGAGGCAGGAAGAGAAAGGGCCGTGCGATTTGGTTCTAAAACTTTTGTGCTTTTGTCTGGGAGGAAAAGAATGAAGTAGTAGAAAAATTACATGTTGGAAAATAAAATGGTTAGTTACAAAAAGTAATTGCTATTGATACTTACAACTCTTTGGGTGAACACAAGCTAGTTGGTATGAAAGAAACCAAACCAGAGAGGAGAGTGTGCACTGCGTAGTTCCAGCCACACGAAGCGCTTAGAGGCCAGCAGCAGAGGCAGGAAGCAGATGGGTGGCTTCGGGTGGGGAGAGCTGAAAGTGCTGGACATGTTCTTTGAGTTCACTGTGGTCAATATCCCCGGGAAATACCAAGAAAAACCGTGCTGCGTCTGTCTAAATATGTGCAGCTCATTAAATGTCAATTCTACTTCAATAAAGAAAGGCAACATCATCTACTCCGACACGATTCTCTGTAACAGATTTCATGCATGTAATATGTCATGAAAATCTCCCAGCAACTCACACTCATCAAAATCAGCCACATAATTTTGAAAATATCATTTCGAGGTATGTTATTGTCAACCTGTTCTTTTGTGTTTAACTTTCTTCTGTGACTTTTCTCTAAATGTATTGTATAGTATTTTGGGTTTCTGATAAGGTTGTCTTTTTTATTTTGTTTTTGTTTTTGTCATTAGAGATATTTATAAGTCAAGAAATGAAGCCTATTAAACTGCAGACAGCTCCCCTTTTCTGGGAGGCCACAGTTCCTATCTAGGAAAGACTTTTCCTCCCACTTTCTGCAGGAGAGCCTGGCTACAGAAGCCAGCTCTGGTAAAGGGTTTTTCCCCAGCTCCACTAGCAACTTAGCATCCATTTCTAGGCAGACCCTCTTTACTCAGCCCTGGCTCCATAGGACACCATTTACTTCTGACAGGAAGAGTAGAAATGCAAACCTGGTACTTGGGTCTCTATGACAGTACATGGGTCTCAGTGCTTGGGTCTCTATGATGGTACACAGGTCTCAGTGCTTGGGTCTCTATGATGGTACATGGGTCTCAGTACTTGGGTCTCTATGACGGTACATGGTCTCAATCTCATCCAAGTCACTAATTAGTGCAATTTCTTCATTCCCTCTCAAACAATTCCTTTGCTACTCTTCCCACAGCCGTCTTCTGCAGAACCATTTCCTTTGTTAAATACATGCTTATGCAGGTTTTCACATGTGTATTATGTACCAATTATCATATAATTACATAATTACTGTAATCGGATTTAACGGTATAATTAGAATGTGTAATTATATAATTAAAACATGTAATTACCAAGTTTAAAAAGTTATGGAAATTATTTTTAAATGAATAATTCATGTACGAATAGGCAACTTTTAAAATTTGCTACCCAGGCCTTGGAAAAATATTTCTTAAGTGGAAACACAATTAAAAATCCAGTGAGGGGGTAGGAGAGATGGCTCCTAAGTTAAGGGGACTTACAACTCTTGGAGAGGACCCAGGTTTGGTTACCAGCACCCACATCAAACACTGGTAATTCCAGTTCCAGGGGCTGCAATGTCCTCTGCCTTCTGTATGCATGAAGTACATACAAAGTCACATAGGCGCACACATACCAACATATAGAATAAATAAATAAATAAATAAATAAATAAATAAATAAATAAATATTTTAAAATCTAGTAAAGTTATAGGATGTGTTGAAAATCTTTTTTAAAAATCTGCTAGATAAAAAAAACAAACAAACAAAAAAAAAAACAACAGGCTCAAGATGTCATCAAGTGTCCATGACATACCGCAATAGCTTTCTTAATGTCAAACAGTGAGTGGCAGTGACTTGTACAAATGTCATTGCCCAGATGGGAGCCCAGGAAATGGTGCATCCATTTCAGAATCCATGCTTGGTGTCTAGGCATAATGGCACTTTAAAAAATAAGAACTCACTACACTTCACCTCCATTAGTAAGAAAGTAGCCTCCTGCCTTTAGTCATCTAACACCACAGAGGGAAATTATGTTTAAAGCAGAAGTCACAATGTTAATACAGTGTTTCCAGTGTACTGAAAACTGGCCCTCCTTACGGGACTACTGAAGTTGGTGTCTGCTGAGGGAGGGATGAGTGTCCTTCAGTAGCTACCAGAAGACAATCTCCCAACAGGCTCAGCTCAGTGAGTCACACAAATAGAGAAGCCGTGAAAGTCAGAGAGGGGTGAGAAACTGTTTTTTAAGGTATTAGCAGAAAATGGCCCTTTATTTCCAGAACCTTCATTGTTGTGGCATTAGTTAGTCATGCCAGCCCAGTTCCCACCAACTGGATGAGACCCTGTAGTCAACAGGAAGCACAGAGGGAACTGAGGGTGAAACACTCACATATAAAAATTCATTATATGCATGAGAGAAAAGTGTCAAAAGGAAATGAAGACAGAACAAGCTGTATGCTGCACACCAGATATCAGAACAATAAACAGAACACAGAAGGGTCTGGGCGGCAATGGCTTGTGAGAACTCTGAAAATACAATAATGAGTCATTATAATTCGGTGCCTGAGGAAATAATCCTCATCATCTAAACCGGTAATCAATTATTGATTTTCCTGACCACAATCAACATAACAGTTGATTACTGTCTAGATGAAAATCTCCTCTCTTCAGGCCCGCCAGGAACACTTCGCACATACTTAATAGTAGAGTGCTTATCCCATTATCTCATAATTATGCATATGGCTGCTTCTGTAGAATGAGATTCCAGCAGAGTAAATGTTTTCTCACCTGTGCTGACTGCTGCAGGTGTGCGTACGCACACACATGCATGCACACACACACAAACGCATGCATGCATGCATGCACATATACAGGCACTCACCGACACTTAGGCACACATGGGAGTGCACATACACGGGAGGTGGGAGACAGAGAAACAGCAGCAGAGACAGGCAGAACTCGCCAATCTTTCATGACTCCGAAGTTTAACCTGAAGCATTCATTAAGATCAATCTTAACCTTGGATTCCCAGACAAAATACGAAACACACAGAAACAGATGAATAGACCTCAAAGGAATAACATGCGAAAGCTGTCGTAAGCCACAGAGGAGACTATACTGCAGTGGCCATGTGAATACAGTTGACAGTAACAGATCCCAGCAGTTGAGGGCAGCACTGTTACAGCCAATTGCTCTGGTGAAGTCACCTTTGGTAGGTTAATGTTCAAGTCATTAATTAATTAAACCCATCAATGTGCAATGAACTCCTGTATACTTATGTGAGGCAGGATGCTGGGCCTAGAAGAGACAACGCTAAGCAGAAAATAACCCTGTAATGTTGTGGACTGTCTTCAGGCACCGAGAGGGGATGATGGCTTCCTGAGTAATCGGACCCATTACCTCAGGATTCTGGCTTCTGATGTGTCCTGGGGACTTACTGGTCTGAACTTGATAGGGGAAGTCCCAACTGAAGCTCCTTTGATTGCAAACTTGTTTCTACTCACCTTACCTGAGTCTGACATGAAGTCACAGAGCTTTTCATTTTAAAGGAGTACAGTGTGCCATTTTGATACATGTAGTGTACAATGATTAATAAAGGAAAGCCAGCAACTCTAGTTTCAAGTATCATTTCGTTGTGCTGGAGACACTTGTAATCCTTTCTTAGATAGTGTCAACTCTAGTCACTGCAGTATGCTACAGAACACGAATTCACTCTTCAACTTGGGTGTGTTCAGGCACCTGTGATTGCACTGTTTTCCCTCTGCCTTTCCCATGATTCCTCTGCTTTTTCCTCTGCCTTTCCCATGATTCCCTGTTTTTCCTCTGCCTTTCCCATGATTCCTCTGCTTTCCCTCTGCCTTTCCCATGATTCCTCTGCTTTCCCTCTGCCTTTCCCATGATTCCACCTGATTTTCCCCTGCCAGTCCCAGTCTCTGCTGACCTCTGTTCTACTTTATAGTTCTGAGAGAAATCTTTCTTTTTTTATTTTTGTTTGTCCAGATGGGATTTCTTGTGTAGCCTTGACCTCTGGAACTCTCTCTGTAGACCAGGCTGGCCTTAAACTCAAGAGATCCACCTGTCTCTTGGATCGAAGGCTTTGCCACCACTACCCAGCTGAGATAAACTTTCTTAAAAGATTCCATACCAGAGTGAGATCATGAAGTGTTTGTTTTTTGTGCTTGACTTTCTTCAGTGAACGTGATGTCACCCAGACACAACATCTCAGACACACACACACACACACACACACACACACACACACACACATGGGAGAGAGAGAGAGACAGAGACAGAGACAAAGAGACAGAGAAAGACAGAGAGACAGAGAAAGAGAGGTCTCCCACATTATTGATTTAATTTTTATTGGATACAGAGGCAATCACAGGGCTCTATTCACTGCCTTTCACAATTTACACACAACAAATGTGTGTCCCCCTTTTCTGTGTGCTCATTTACATTTATTTGTTGCCTTTTTGACAACTTAGGCAAAAGCCCTCCCTAATGTAGCCTTGTTGGGAAATAAGTGGGTAGGTGACAGCAGCACACTGGCAAACAGAAAGCACTTTATGTTAATGCTAAACCTTCACAGGAATGCCACTCATAATATATGGCATAACAACACTGAGTGTTTTTCCCGCTAATAAATCTTCATCATTCTAAAACAAAATATTTATCGTGGAGCTGAAAATGAGCCTCTAGACATTTGAAGGGTGAAGGGGTCATCTGATGCTCTGGGAGGACAACAGAGGGGCATGACGCTTAAACCTCCAGTATTCTCTACTCCTGGGTAATGGTGGCACCACCTACGATGCTCTTTGCATCCACCAACCAATACTGATAAATCCTACCATTTGCATGTAAATGTACTAATGTCCTTAGTGAATAAAGTTAGTCCATTTGAATACCAGCTGTCCCCTTAGAAAAGGGCAAGCAGGAGCTAGGGATGGGTATATGGGCTGCTATCTGAACCATTGGTTCTGGGTGTATGCTTATGTGTTGGGTAGCATACATGTGCACTTATGTGGGCATGTGTGTACCTGCCGGGGACAACTTCAGGTGTCAGACCATGGGTGCCCTCCACTTACTTTTGGAAACAGGGTCTCATAGGGGTCTGGAACTCCGTGAATATACTAGACTGGTTAGCCAGTAGGCTCCAGAAGTCTCCCTGCTGCCACCTCCCCTCCACTGGGACTATAAATCATACTGCCATGTTCAGCTTGTTAACCTGGGTTCTAGAGATTACCTTCAGACCCTTATGATTTCATGGCATGCCCTTTGCTGAACCAGCCCCACCCCCACCCCACAGTTGGTTCTTGGTAAGTCTGATAAAATCCCAGCAGCTTTTTGGGTAGGACTGAACTAGCCATGGCACTAAGATCCTAACTGCTGCAACATACCTGGTGTGCAAGCCTTTTCTGAGACAGAGAGCAGACACTTTTCCTAAACAGACGCTTGGTGAAAAGAGATCATGTTAGGCCTCTGAACCCAAACTGTAAATTCTTTTCCTCTCCTGGGTCTTTCATTCTGGGGTCAAAGGCCAATAGAGCTTTTTGCAGATTAGTGTGTCCCAAAAGTAAGAGTCAACACTAGGAGCCGTTTTAACTCTGGTAAAGCCACAAGCTCTCACGAACCTCCATTCTGCCCCGTGAACCACGCCCTTCGTCATGCACGTCCCTTTATCAAAGGACCAGGCACAGGTCCTGTATTTCCGACAAGCTGGTCATATCTGCCTCTGAGGAAGAGAGGTCACTTCACTGCTCTGTAACTATAGAGCCTGTGTCTGCAGCTCTGCTGAGTCAACGTTGTGGAATGCTGCCCTTGCATGGTCCTGTGTGCTCCTTCCTCATGAAGGAAATCCAATCGAATTACAAGGTGCTTGGTCTTACTGGTCCTGCATGGGTGCTGTGTAGATCACCAACCCTGCAATTGTGGGGTGGGAGCCCTTCCCTTAAGGCCCAGAGTGATTCAGAAAAGACCAAACAGCTGAGCCTGACATGGAGGCTTAAATCTCTGCTCCCAGTTGACCATCACCTCTGCACTAAGGCCAAGACACAGCATGTACCAAGGAGAAGCAAGCAGGCAGACTGGAGAAGCACTTCAGAACAAAGAAACAGGCATCCTTGGAGTGTCAAGATCACCAGTGATAGGAAACGAATTCTACCCACTAGCAGGCTCAGCCTAGGGCCTATATCATACTCTAATGTTTGTTTGTTTTGATATCACATGTCAAGTACCAGAACTCTACTGTAGTGTTAGAAAACAAAGGGAGATGAACAAGCAACTGATAATGGCTCAGGTCACGTGATCCAGTTACAAAAGCAAGCGCCCCCCCCCCCCCCCCCCCCCCCCCGCTAATGGCAGAACCTCAATCAATACATCCAGGAAAGACCACAGAATCAATGAGGAGGCTAATTTAACAGAATTAAGAAGTGGCGTTAGGGTTAGGGAAAAAAAAAAGAGGAAGTCCACATAACTACAATAACTATATCCTTATATGTTGCTTAGCAACAAGGTATAAAAATGAGATACAATGTCAGGAACTTGGTTTCCCAGACAGAAACAGTGCCTGCCTCGGCAGGGCTGTAACGCACTTTTCCCCCAACTGCAACGATGTGGGGCGTTAGTGCTGCTACTTCCGTAATATACCCCCTTACACGATTATGTGTTTGTGTTGGTGCGTTAAACCCTGGATCTGCTTAATGAGTGTCTGGTGCTAATGCAGCCACAGAGTGAGAGGAGTCTATTCCATTTGCTTCTGCAGATCACAGGTCCACTCCACAGGCAGGAAAAGCCAACAGGTAGGAAAGGGTGTGAATCTAAGATCGGAGGAGACAAAGGGGAAGGCTGGCTTTTGCCTGTGTGCTTTAAAAGTGGGGAATAGTGTTCCTCCAAGTTTTTTTTTTTTTTTTTTTTTTTGCTGTTTTTGTTTTGTTTTAAGACAGAAACAATGTTTCTAGAAAGAAGACAGCCTTCCAACCTCCAAGGCAAGTCCCAGGACTTGGAGGGAAGGTATGTAGGTAGGGAGGGAAAGTAACAGCAGAGGGTGTTGGGGGGAGGGGAGATGCAGAGCTGCTGGGGGTGGGGGTTGTTAACCTGTCCTGTCCTCAGTGGTCTCAGGCAAGGTGGAAACAGAAAGGCTTCTGTTTCAAAGGCAGCATGAACTCCAGGAAGTAGAAAGGGTTGTAGGTGGAAGGAGGGTCATAGGCAGGCTCCATTTCATCTTTCTAAGTCTTCAATTTCTTTTAACAGAACCAGAAAATAAACTCAAGCGCATCACGTAATCTATCCACAGCTAGCAAGTCATACAGCTGGAATTCAAAAACCTACCCGTCTTCAAAGAAACTGCACACGGGAGACAATGGTGGCTATTCAAGATCAGTTTTGTGTGTGTGTGTGTGTGTGTGTGTGTGTGTGTGTGTGTGTGTGTTGTTCTGGAGTTGCCTTCATTTAAGGTGCAAGGAGCAAAAGGGGGGATTTGTTTCCTCTAAATGTGTAAACAAACAAAACCCCAATCCCTGCCCTGTAAGCCCTGCTATCTCTGTGCGCACAAGGGCCTTGCATGCCCCTGTGGCTTTTGTGAGCTACCTATTCACTGTTACGTGTGGTCATTAACTCCTTCAATATAGAGCTGTACCTTCTATTTTAAGACAGTTTCTTGCCAAATACAGCGCTTTCCAGAGGAGTTCTCCAGTAACTTCTGATGGACAATGTGTGGGTAGGAGAAAGGTCACTTTGTTTTATAAACACTCTAGGGGATTAATCTGACTCATCTGCAGTACCACATGGATGCTAGCTAGAATCTATGATGGAGTATAGAAAGTGCTCAACAAGGATGCGGAGATCAACCTCATACTCTCACAATTGAAGACCTTCCTAATGCACTGACGGCCCGTGGGTTTTGGTTAAGGCCCACTGGGATTTGAGTCAATACTGATAACCTGTAAAACAAACTCACAGTTGATGAATAAGCCAGGCCTACTCTCAGTGGGTGGTCTGAAGTGGAGCTCAGCGTGAAGAGCAGGTGAGGCGAGCCAAAGGTAACTCAGAGGCAGCTGAGCATCCTCCTAGTTGCTATGCAACCCCACGAAGTCCTGCATACCCCCCCCCCCCAGGGCTCCTAACCTCACCACACCTGTTCCCTCGCCTTGGAAATCATTTCAATGCTTAAGCTATCTGGCAGTCACTGAGTATTTGTGGAATACCACAGGGCACAGAGCAATAAAGTTATTGCTTACCTAAGTCAGGAACTAAAGTGACAGCAAAGTGTAGGATTAGTCAGAACGCCTGGGCAGACCAGACCCATGTAGAGGCATTAGGCTGCTAATCCTCCGGCTGACTGGGGAGAGCCTTGGCTTTGGTTATTTCTAACACAGCACCCGGCAGACTGTCCTTGCATTAGTCAGCTTCCTATCTCTGCAGGACTAAATTGCCTCTGACCTAGGGGGCTAATGCGACCTTAGAGGTGAACCAAGGTGTTGGCCGAACCACTTTCTGTGCTGGAAGCTCCAGGGAGAATTTACCCCTTGATCCTTGAACTCCTAGAGGACATTACCTTGAGCTCCTAGAGGATACAGGCATTACCTTGAGCTCCTAGAGGACACAGGCATTACCTTGAGCTCCTAGAGACATGCACACTATCTGGCTCATGGCTGACCCTTTGTTTTCCTCATTTGCCTTCTCTGTTTTTCTTTCTCTTCACCTCAGTTCACTTCTAAGGGTCTCTGTGGCTACACTGCCATCAGAAGGTAACCCAGGGCCATCTCCAATTCAAGGTAAGCAGCCTTAGTTCAAGTCTTCAGCTTATAAGCAATCCATATCCATGTCTTCTGGAGTCTGGGATGCAGAGGGCTTGGTTCTGCATCTACAGAGATGGACAAAGAGCCATGTATTCTATGGGTATGAACCAGGGGCCTTGGCAAGACCATCCGTTCCTTCGAGTGCCTAGTGCTCTAACAAGGAAGGCGATACATGCATTAAAATATTGGTTGCAACAAAAAACAAGCCTTGCACCTTACTATGTGATTTACAGTTTGCAAGGTGCTTCGGCATCCATCTTTCTTGCAAGAACCTCAGACCTACATTGTGAGACAGGTAAGGAAGGTATGATTAGCTCTGATTTATAGATGAGAACGCTGGGATGCAGAGCGGTTTTTCTCAAGGCCGTAAAAACAGCATATTCCAACCCAGGGATGCAGACATCAGATCCAATGCTCTTCCTTCTCCCACTCTGCAAAGACCTCATGGCAAGCGTCCCAATTGCTACACTGCCAAAAGAAGAGATCCTGTCTTCCCTCTGCACATAGAAGAAAAAAGGCAGATGTGAGCTTGTACAGAAACTTAAACATAATTCATGCTTCTTCCAGAGGAGAGGCTCCAGGCACCAGATTCTCCACAGTCTACACCACAGACAGTGACGGGTGGGGAGGGTTGCTTCTGCAGGCAGAGTCGCCGTACGGCTGAGAAGACCATGAGATGTGTGGTAAAGAGACACCCTGGCGTAGCTCTCCAGAGTCTTTGCCTTACTAAATGAGGGATGCTACGTGGTGGGTGTCTTGGCCTTCTGTGAACAATGGTAAGTAGGCATACACATAGGTACGCTGAAATCTCACTTCCTTATGTCACTTATGATCGCCATACTCTTATCCTCCCACAGAGCATCATCATTGATATGGAGACTCCATGATCAGAAATGTCTTTGTTTTACCTTTGATCTCCCAGGGTTTTTTACCAGTCAGTAGGGGGAGGCCAACCCCATGGGATGCCTTGGTGATTAGTGAGATGGGACCAATCCCGGTGACCAGGTAAGGGGCACAGAGCAGATAGTAGAGGGATCAGTTGCCACTTATTTTTTTTTTTTTACTGTACTCTTTTTTTTTTCTTTTGAGAAGTGGACAACTTAAGAGGACACCTGCCTCTCTGTGGAAGAGATCACTCCTGAGGTGCTACGTGAATGTTTTCCTTCCCACAACCCCTGAAGGTGAGACGCCTGCAGAAGTTGAAGAGTAGGGAGCACCTGCTGGCCCTTCCTGATAAAGCCATCAGTCCTGGGACTCAGTCTCGAGCAGCCTCTGGCCACAGCCTCCTTTCAATGTAAGACCTGCTAAGCCCAGGATCCCCAGATGCTCAGTGTACACACCCTTCCTGACTCTCACTGGCAAGATATGGAAAGAGACAGCCACTGGTGGATGGAAAGGAACTATGTAAGTGTAAACACGTAACGGGAAGTCGTGCGCCTCTCTTAATTGCCCGACACAATTCCCACTACGTGCATAAACTGCAGTTCCCGTTAACAGCACCATGAATAATAATCAGTTTACTTTCTGACTCGTATCTAAATATACCTTCTATATGATTTCATCTTTTATGCAGCTGTTTAGAAGCAGAACGTCTAATTACAGTTCCTATTAGTCAACATTAATTTTTTTCCTCCCTTTTGCCATGGAGCATATGTAATGACTGATTTTCTAAAAACAGAATTTTTTTTAGCATATGGAACAAATTGTGTTATTATTAATGCATTCCCAGATGACTCTGCATTTCAATTCCCTTAATTATTTAGTCATTGCTGATTATGTCTTTTTAACATTCATTATCCCATCTCTCGCAACACGGGCAGTTTATTCATTAAGTGTCAAGATGGAAAGCTTGACCTCCGGGGGGAAAAGTAATCAGGGAAAGTGACATATTTTTGAAAGTCTGAGTGTCCCCTCTTGAACATTTTCAAGTTCCACAGTGGCTTGCTCCAGGGGAGCTTTTCAAGGGCACCCGTAGGTACCAATGCCAGCACTAGAGGCAGAGGCTGGGGAGGGGGGAAGCAACACGGGAGGTGTGCAGCTACTCACAGGAGACATCACAAAAGATTAGGCTGTGACCTCAGCTACTCTGCCACCTTGTTCTCGCTTTAGAGAAAATTACAATTTGTGTAGCTGATTGTTAGGCCTGTTTTATTCAAAAGCTAACACAATGTTGCAAAAGTAGTTAAGCAGCGCCAGAGAAGCCCAGGACAAGAAACATTTACTTAAATTAAAAGAGAACGAGCTCTTAATGAGGATTCATCGTGTCCGCTGGCTGATCCCACTGACGTTATAAAACCTGATGTTGACCCTGACTATTTAATAAGGCTTGGGTACTGTGAGCTCCACACAGATGCTGCCTCATTATTTCAGCGAGGTCTGCATACCCTATCTGAAACCAAATCTACCGCACAGATAAAATACCACAGGGGAAAGAACGAGAGGATGAAGATGGCCAAGAATTCAAAGAAGTTGAAGAAGAGGCATGCCGGTTTCTTCTTGGACAGAGAACCTGGTCTCCATCAAAGACGTTCACAAAGGGAATCATAGCAAGCCATCTCCAGCTTGCCCAACTAGATAATGGCTGCTGTACAGCAGCCTGCTCTCACACAGAGCAAGTGCTAAACCTATAAGGCATATTTACCTTCTGAATCCTGAAGATGGTTCCAGAAATGAGTGCTACTGAGCGTGATGTTATGATAAAATAGAGAAATGCGAAATAGCCAAAGGTGGGTAGTGAGCATAGGCTGGGTGAGGCTGGCAGTAATGTGTGTGTGTGTGTGTGTTTGTGTGTGTGTGTGTGTGTTGTGTGTGTGTGTATGTGTGTGTCGTGTGTGTGTGTGTGTGTGTGTGTGTGTATGATTTCTTAGGAGAAAGTTGCCAGAGTGCTGCAGTATTTTCTTTTGCCACCTGTAGCAAAGGGGAAAGATATATATATATATATATATATATATATATATATGTATGTATATGTATATATGTATATATATATATTTTTAAATTGTTGTTTTCTATTTCCCAATTTTTCATTTGGTTCATGGTTTTCATCTCTGGTCCATTGAATGTTATCTATCTTCTCTGTAAGAAACATATTAACTGTGTCGATAAATACCTTGGGCTTTTTTAATTGAATATTTTATTTATTTACATTTCAAAATAATATCCTCTTTTCCAGTTTCCCCTCCAAAAACCCCCTATCTAATCCCCCTTCCCCCTGCTTCTATGAGGGTTCTCTCCCACCCACTCCCTCCCTCCCACCTCCCTGCCCTGGCATCCTCCTACATTGGGGCATCGAGCCTTGACAGGACCGAGGGTTTCTCCTCCTGTTGATGCCTGTCAAGGCCATCCTCCGATACATATGCGGCTGGAGCCATGGGTCGGTCGCTCCATGTGTACTCTTTGGTTGGTGGTTTCGTCCCTGGGAACTCTGGGACGTCTGGATAGTTGATATTATTGTTCTTCCTATGGGGTTGCAAACCCCCTCAGCTAACTCAGTCCTTTCATTCCTCTACTGGGGACCCTGTGCTCAATCCAATGGTTGGCTGCTAGCATATGCCTCTGTGTTTGCCAGGAAGTTCCATTATCTGTGCCATAGTAGATTCTGGTGGGGACCATTGCTTTGCCTTTTCCAAAAACAAACAAGCAAACAAACAAAAACAAAACAAAACAAAAAACCCAAATAAACAAAAAACAAAATAGAACAATTTTTTTCCTCTTTGGATGCATCTGCACACCTACTGTCCCAAACAACTAAACTGCCGGTGTCAGTGGACACCACCGTAAACACATTCCACGATGTCTGGTAAAGTGCTCCTCCAGCGGCCTTGGCTTTGTTTTTTATTTGGAGGTCTGTGTTCATGTATCCAGGAAGTGAGCCCTGGCACTTGCAAAGGGCACCCCTCCCTTTATGAAGCTCTACTACTTTGCACCCCAATATTTTTGACTTTCAAGAATGGAGTCAGGGAAGGAAGAGGGTATCTATGCTCTGATTGTCTCTCAGGTTCCCACAGGCCCTGAGACTGGGATCCTGACAGGGCGCCCCTCTTAAGCATTCTACCCCATTGCCCACGGGGTAGGTAATGCACCATACACAATTCCCTACCCTTTTCCCAAAAATAGCACTGTTACTTTTCTCCTGTTCTCCCTTGATCCCGCTTCAGGCAGGGCCCACCATGATGCACTTCTACCATGCCTGCTTTTGTCCCCCAGGACTGGGAGGTAAGCCTGTGTCTTGGCAGAGGCTGGTAGCTGCTGTAGTTGTGGCTCACTTCCCCCCTCCTCTGTAGAGGGATACAGTCCTGCATGCTGGCCTCCTATGTCCTTTCTGCAAACTGAGACTCTGATCAGGAAGAGAGCAGGGTACATGGGTCTGGATGGATGTTCACAAGTGAGGTGTCTCAGGATCCTCCCAGGTCTCCCCTGCTGGTGCCAAGTAGAGACAAACCTGACAGAGGGGGCAAACCTAGCATGAGTTGCTCTGTTTGTGAGGCTACACTGACCTTTAGCAAGCATTTCAGTTTCTAGCTGGGCTTCTCATCTGCATCTCGGCCTTGACTGTTCTCCAGTGTAAGCAACACTCAGGTCCTCATTTGTCCTAAAGACAGCGCCCCTCCCTCCTGCCCCCCCACACCCCACACTCTAGCTTGGGCTAGTTTGTTCTTCGACTTGAGCTCTTAGGAGTTTTGTGAAAGTCGTCCGTCCTCCATTATTCTCTTTCACCATGGGACTGGCGCTCCTACAGCAAGTCAGCTCTAAGCTACAATATGCCTACTATTTGGGGGGAGAACTTCCTTAAGTTCTGTGCAGTTAATCCCCTTTAAGCTGAACACCTAGCAGAGACAGGCCGACCACTGTTGTGCCAGAAGATGAAACCCGACGGAATACACTACATCTAGTGCCGAGTATCCACGCACTGTTCTTCCTTTCCAAAGTAAACACAGGTTGACGTTTCGAACGACTCACACAGATGAGACCTCCCACCAGAGAACAAGCCAAGCTTGGAAATTTTGGACGCTCTTTAGTTCCTACGAAGACATGACATTTTATTCACATGAAATTCCACTTCTTCCTTAGGAGACAAAAAGCTGTCAGTGAACCGCCTGTCAAACAAATGGCCCACCAGGGGGTGCAGTCTCTCAGGGTAAGGACCTGAACTGTGGCGGAACACCGCCTTCGAGACCTGACCCACAGCATTCTACTGCTTTGCATGCAACTCCAAAGACGGCTATTCTTTGTGATTTGCTGTTTGACAAGCAATTTCAAAAGGGTTTTTTTTTTTTAAAAAAAACAAAACAAAACACTTTTGCCTTACAAACTAGTGCCAAGTTGTGAAAAAACTAAGCAAGTATTTGAATTCCTTAGAGAAGTTCATATTAATGTTGTCTTTTCCTATAACCAGTAATACTTTAGCAAATAAAAAAAAAAACTAGCACATATCATAGAACCGTGTTTTCTATACTGAGATTTCAAGTCAACCTCATTTCTAACAAATCTGAAAAGACAGTGAAATGATGGCAGCCGACGGCCCTCAGTTCCAAAGTAAAATGTTCCAGTCACAGGTTTACAGACGGGTTCGCCCCCCAAAGCACGTGTAATGAGTGAAAACGCGCCGTTAGACATGCTGATTCACTGGGATACATGAACCCGCAAATGCATCCAGCAGGAGACGTTACAACAACGTGCAGCAGTGGGCGAGAACAATAACGTCGTCCCGCAATCTACGCTCGCTCCAAGTCACGCGCTCAGTGAGCAGCAGGGATGCCCAAG
Source organism: Rattus norvegicus (assembly GCF_021556685.1). Taxonomy (NCBI): domain Eukaryota; kingdom Metazoa; phylum Chordata; class Mammalia; order Rodentia; family Muridae; genus Rattus; species Rattus norvegicus. The sequence continues at coordinate 55,787,290 of NC_141542.1, forward strand.
GCTCCGGCTCAGCTGGAAATTCTCACCCTGGCGGCCAGGAGAGCCCTGGCTTCAGGACTGAATCCCACCTGCTGTCTCCTTACTCCGGGCCTTTACTTTCTCCTCTCCCTGGGAAAGGAGACTATCCAGTGTTGGTCTTCCTGGGGTTACAAGGGTAGTACCATGTACCACAGGGCTCTGCAGGCAGCAGTGGCCACCTCGGTCATTGCGGGGTGGGGGTGGAGGAGTCTGGCATTTCGAGGTGCGTTGTTAGGTAACTAATTATGTATGTTCCAGGCATACAGACAGGGACTACCAAGTGTCTCTACGCTTGCAAGTTTCCTTCATGTGATGGCTTAAGCCTTAGTCCTATACCCCAGGAACAGTTAGCAGCTCCCTCCCACATCCCACAAACAGAAACAGTAAATGCAGCCATGATGTGCTGCGTCTTCTTTAGGCTGAAGGGAGTGAGGCAGACCAGAGTCAAGGGTCCTGAGGTACCTGTGCCACAGTCAATCAGATATTCAAAAACATGTTTTTTGTTTTTAACACAAGTTGTTCCTCGATGGCCACTGGGGATGATGGGTCCCCCGAAGGCAGGCAGATCTGTAAATGCTCAAATCCCTTGTATGACATGGTACAGTTTCTGTACAAAACCTACAAATACCCTCCCATGTGGTTTATATCATCTCTAGATGACTATAATACCTGACATGAGGTGTTGAAACCCACGGGGAATGACGACTAGTGTCGTGGAGCAAGTCTACGTGCGTTAAGCAGGGATGTGGACGTACTAGGTCTGACATCACAGCTCCCCACTGAGACATGAGGTAGAGGCTGCCAGACGTAGAGAGCTTGGGATCTGTGAAGAGGTGGAGGCCGAAGGGGCCACACCCACACACCACACACATTCAGGGACAGCCTTGGTGTATGAAGCTTTCCTAAACCATTCCTCCCTCTTCTCTGCAGGCATGGGGAGTCTGTGGGAACAGGATTGGCTGTGCTCTGCATGGTATGGAAGAGTCCCAGGCTGCATGGCGGGAGACCTGAGTTTAAATGCTGCTCTTGTGTGCTACTGTCTCCACCTCCATCTTTCCACCTGGAAGGCAGGGAGGGCACTACATGAGCGAGCACGGTAACTCACTCGAAGGGCGCTCCAGCAGCACACATGAAGCCAGGCTGCAGGGTACGGTGGTCTCAGCTTCCAGCCGTGGGACTTGTCTGGTCTCCAGCCTTGGACTTTTCCTTCCATGCTTACGGGTGAAGGGTCCCGGACCTGGTGTGAGGAGGACCTGTGCATTTTCCTCACCCTAAGACATTAGGCTTTGGGTGGAGGGCTCTTCAAACCCAGATGATTGCTAATCTTGGTTCTGGAATATTCCTTCTAGCTTACTATTTTGTTCTCTGGCAGTTTAGTTGGTTTTCCTGTAGCGGTATGCGCTTTTGCTTTTGGTGCGGTTCACACTTGGAAAAAAAAAAAAGGTTATTAAACAGAGGAGCCCCATGGCCCTGGAGCTGGTGCTCCTTCCCCTGCCTGCTCTGAACAAGTCTCCCTTTGTGTTCCTTTGTGCTAAAGTGATTAATCATTTTACCATCCAAGGGCCGCTGACAATCTTTCTAGATGATTCCAGCTACCATGACCTCCACCCCCACCCCCAGCATCAGGACCTGTCTCTAACGTGCCAGGAACCCACTCTTTATTCTTGCACAGTGGGCTTCCCCTTTCATACAGCCATAACCAGCTATGTTTTCAACCCGTCTTTTCCCCTCCGAGTCCGGGGCTCAGGGTGCACAGGGTGTAGCGATGACTTCAGTGAGCAAACAAGAAAATGAGACAAGATGGTGAAGCTGGTTCACAGAGCAGATGGGGAGCTCTCTCCCCAACCGAAGGGGAGAAGCTGCAGACTGTTTTCTGGGCTACATCCTTCTCACGATGGATGCCTGGGGTTTCCTTTCTCCTTCCCCCTTTTCCTCTGGTGAGCTTCAATGGTCTTCTCAGGCTCTGTATGCAAAGTCCATGAAGTCCAGCCTTGGCCTCACCAGGCCCGTACGTAATCTCTAATTTGGTTTCCTGAGACATGGCTGAGGTAGGACTCAGGGGCTGGTCATTTAAAAACAAGTGTTCAATAGTGATTTTAGCTAACTTAAAACCTTAAAAAGCCCATCTGTTTTGTCCTCTTACAAGTATATAATATTGTGAAAGTGAATTTTAAATGCACATCTAAAGAAATGACCCAGCCTGACAAGTACTTCCTAGAGATGGAAAAGCATATGTACGTGGTCTGAGAAATGTTCACGAGGTTGGAATACGGGGGTGGTTTAAAGTGTGGGCTTCATATGTGCTGTACATCTGTATTTGAAAATATCTACAGGTAGCCAAGGCCTGGCGTTTTAAACTGTTGTAGCATAGACTGATAATAAGCATGACATTTATTATTATTATTATTTTTTAACCTAGGGCTTTCTGCATCTGAGGCAAGAAGTGAGTTTATCCCCACCCCTCTGTTCTTGATATTTTAAAGCTAATTTCAGAAGCCTAATCAATGGTGGTAGACACACGTTTGAATATGAGAAACTAAAGCCTTTTATATATTGATTTCATGGAACTTCAAATCTCTACTCATTTAGAATTACCATAAAACAGTCAAGGCGTCATGATAAGAACTTTGTTAATAAAAAAAATATGTAACTATAAACAAGGAACTGCCCACTGCATTCCCATGAAATATCTGGGAGAGAAAATCCTTCCCAAACCAGCTATGCAAGGCACAGGAAGTGGCCCAGTTGGTCAGCTGATCCTCAGGAAGCAAAGGCTTTGAGAAAGGTAGTTTTACAGAGAGACATCGACCAGGAAACCGAGGTGTTGAGCGTATAATTCGGATCAGAAATAGAGCCACATCCAATTGAGAAGAAAAAAGCTTCATGTTCAATAAAGCATTTAATTTGGGATGGCAAAGAAACCCAACACCTGTTGGGAAATTAGGGTCAGGGAGAACAGCATCTTTGAAAACCAGACCAAAACAGTGTGTCGATGTGCCAGGCTCTCGAGTCCCGATTGCTGTCTTCTCAGTATTTATACTGCCCAAGATCCATTGAGCATACAGGATACCGCATGTCCACGAATCAAAGCTACTAGGGCTATGGATGCCAGGATAAAGGAGAAACTGGTTTTCTAAGATTTTAGGTCCGAATGAGCTAAACATCGCTAAGATTGGAAAGGTAAAGAATTGCGCCTTATTTAAGACGTGTAACAGTTTCCAGGACGGACCAAGTCCCCTCTCTCCCATCGCCAAGCTGTCGCTATCTGCGTTGCAGATTATGTTTCAGAGATCTGTGTGCATACAATGGCAATTTGCATCAAATCAATGAAACTCCACAACCCTCAATTTGGAAGAAAAAAAAGTAACAAGAGAACACCGCGTGTGGTTTTCATAATAAACACAAGTTTTAAATATGTGCCTCGAGCTGATCTCTCTGGGTGGGTGTTTTAATTTTTTTCCGAGAGACGTTTTGCATAGACCGCATAAACAGCGGAATCCCTTTGACTTGCAGCCCTTGATTCCACAGTAGCAACATGCTAATTAACCAAATTATCCTCGCAAACTTATTATCTTGATTTCTCCAACTTGTAAAAATTCATTATCTATCAAAATGGAAAACCCAATCTCATAAAAGACAACCAAGACACAGGCGGCAGATACAAAAGTCCAGGGCTTTCTGCACTGCGGTTAACGGCTCGATCCCCTCCCATTTCTGACCACCAATCACTGTTTACCATGCAGTGGGTGACGATTCTTCTCCATACAATGGTGCTGGTCATCCTCAGAGAAGTAATGTTTTAAGGGAAAAAAAAATCACCTCAAATGTTTTTTGCTATGGTGCTAGAAGACAATAGTACAAACCAAAGGAACAAGCATGGGGTGAAGTCCGTCCATCCATCCATCCATCCATCCATCCATCCATCCATCCACCCATCCCTCTTCACCCACTTGCTCAGCATTTATTGGTCAGTGAGAAATAAGAAAGTCCACCCAGAAATGGGTATTACAGCGTGAACGCAGGTTCCTGGAATCACAGACTAGGAGCCTCTATTTCAGATCTGGGGAAGGAGAAAGGTTCCTAGAGAGAGTGCCACATCAAGGAAAAAAAAGAAGCCAGTCAGCTGAATCTGTGGCCTGAAGGAAAGGAGGCAAGGCAGGACCCAGGGGCAGAGCCAGAGGTGGTGACACCCTTGCAGAGAAGGAATTAAAGTTTGTGGTGTGGGCCGGGAAAACATGGCTGGGCCAACACAGAGGGGGCTGAGCAGAAATCTGGCTATCCTGTGCTTGGGAGAGGCTAGTGAAATGTAGGCTTTGGAAAGCTGATTCTGTGTACACCATGGAATGCTAGTTAGAGAAGGGGATAGATGCCAAAGGGCAGCCTTCTGGAATAATCTATGCTGAAAAGGATGGTGTTCTGACCTGGACAGAGAAAGAGAAAGAGAGAGGTGGGGGGGGAGAGAGAGAGAGAGAGAGAGAGAGAGAGAACGAGAACAGAGAGAGAATGAATATGAATAGGACTGTCTGGGGAAGAACTGAAGGAGAAGAAGGCAGGCAGAGAGAAGGATCCAATGATCCAATAGCTCTAGCAGCCACCTGACAGCAATAATTTACCTGGGAGGAAAAGGCGGTAGAGGTGTGAGGTAAAGTTAAGGTATCGGTGTGGAACATGTGGAAATGAGGGGAGCCAGACAGGTGAGCATGATAAACAGAGGAGGGTTCACAGCATGCATGGACACCTACCAGCAATGGGAAGAATGGGAGGAGATAACCGAAGGCCACCAACATCCCAGAGAGATACAGGAAGGGAGGACCAGAAGGCTAGGAGTTATCTTAAAGGGGAGAGATGCCGGACAAGCACTTGACCACAGGTGCTGTGGTGAGCATCGTCCCTGTGCCTCCTGATGATCATGTTTGGGGTCATCCTTCTCAGTAGGAGCTGACTTGCAGGTATGGGATGTGAAAGGCAGGCGGCAGAGGGGTGAAGACAAAGTGGGAATGAAGCTCCTAGCCTACCTAGGAGTCCAGGAGGAGTCCTGGGGGATGCAGCTCTGGAGAAAAACGCATCTCTATGGATTTTCACTGTTAGTACGATCAAAGTGCTTTAGAACACTTACGTGGGTACTCCAAGCACAGGAAGCTACCGGAGACACAGTTACAAGGCAGTGGAAACACTTGCGAGCTCTTGAGTCAGCTTCAGAGGAGGATGGGGCATGGAGGCATGGGAGCACGGGAGAGGTTTGGTCCCAAGTGGGAAGAAAACACCCAGAAGGAAGGAGGTCATGGCGACATGGAAGGATGTCTAAGTCTCTAGCACAGCAGCCTGGATTTACAGGGCTCCAGGAAAGTGGGGTCTCTGCCAGGTTCACTCAGCTATCCTGATGCCCGGAACCATGAGAAGCTGAAGCCAGCCAGTCCTAGGACACCCAAGGGAGACTCCAGTCTGCCAAGGACAGGGACTGTACAGTGAAGCACTTATGCAAGTAATGGCTGGGGTCACAGAGGCACAGCAGGCAGACAGGCCCAACGCTGGCCACACTGAATGCTTCTAACCCAGCCAGGCATTGCCGAATGCTGGCCACATTGAAAGCTTCTTCAACAGAAAAGCTTACTCTGTGCCGGAAGCAAGGCAGATAAGGGCGCCACATCTAAAGAGGCACAGGGCAGCTAAGGAGATAAGAATTCCACAAGAGGGATGTCAGAAAAATGTTTCTAAAGAGCCTCCTTAGGAACCAGGGTTAAAGGCACTGGCAGATGGCTCTCTAGCCCGTGTAGGTCTCTGGGTTCTATCTCAAACGCCCTTACCCCAGTAAAAGATCCCTTGGGGAATTAAGGACGAAGGTTGAGGAAATACTGACGAAGACAGGGAACCACCCGATGAGTTGAGTTCCTCAAAGGAAGGGTGTACCGTAAGGGAGTCAGGTTCAGCATAACACGGGACCCAGCTACTGCTGCATGGCATGGGCCTACTTCACTGCTGCTTCCACTGCTGGCTGCTGGGTATGCCACTGCAGCAGGGCCTGTCTGAGCAGACAGTCTGACCTTAACACGGCCACACAGCCCCCACACTAACACAAGCAGCAGTTCTGGGGAGACCCGAGCAGCGTGGTACTAGGACAGGGCTTGGTGACACAGTGTACTTGGGACCTTCACGCAAGGCCCATGTGTTTGACAGGATTTCAAGGTCGGAGTAAGAACTGAAAATTTAAGGCAGAGATGAAGTGGGCCACAGAGGGGCTTGTCCGACACAGTTCACTCACACACAAACACTTCTGTGAGCGAGTGTGATCTTACCCACCTTCACACCGTAAGTGCCCACCTCACTCCGGCACATATTTTCATGTCTGGATGCCTCTTTGTTAGGACCCCAAACCTTTTCAATAACTCTAAATTTTAAGAAACTTTATTTTTTAAATGCATATGAGTGTTTTTTTTGCCTTAGTGTATGTCTCTGTGCGTGTGCGTGCGTGCGTGCAGTTTCCATTGGAGACTAGAAGAGGGCATCTGATCCCTTGGGACTGGAGTCACAGACAGTAATGAGCTGCTGTGTGGTGCTGGGAATTTCACTCAGGCCTTCTAGAAAACCAATGGATGCCGTTAACTATTTTGCACCCTCTCTCTAGGCCCTGTTGAAAGTTTTCCAAAGTCTGATGACCTATATACAGCCATTAAACATATACATAGACATGTCTTTATTAAATACAGAAATCATAAAGAGAAATGAGATTAGGAATTAAGGGTGTGGCTCAGAATGTTGGCCTAGCATTTGCAGTGCCCTGGGTTCCAGCCCCAGCACCTTAAAAACCTGCACTAGAGAAGGGCGCTGGAGTGAAGGCCACACGGAAAGTGACCAGAGTGAGTCAGGGGCGCAGGTGGGTGGCACAGAGCACACCTGGCAGGTACTAGGTTCTGTGTTTTGTAGCAGTAAAATAAAATTTTGTGCAAACATTGCATACCTCATGAATCAGTGCGGGTTCACCAAGCCTTTACGCGGGCTACCATTTCTCCATTGTGAAAAGCATTTGGAATTCTTCCCCTAACTTTTCTGAAATGTACAATGTGTCGTCCTATCACGCGACAGAACGCACACACACTAATTTTAACCCATCAATTCAAAAAGAAAAGAAAAAAAAAAAACAACGTAAAAATAAGTGATGCCTTCGAGGGTGGTTTGTACATTTTCAAGTCTGGCTGCCTACCGTGATTTCACAGGCATTAGTACTTCCTGCTCTGTAAAGACACAGCCATGGTAAGTCTCACTTGTGGGTACAGGTAAATAAGCTTGCCCTCTGTTCCACGTGACTCACCGTTAAGCGCTATTTTCCTGACACTATTCCCCTAAACACAGAGAGGGTAAGATAGAGGAGATACTCGGAGAGTTTGCATGGGGTATGTGTCATCGTGTAGTCCCAATGAGTGGAGGAGGCTGGTGAGACCACCGCCTTGTGGCTACACTCCTGCCCCTAGCTCTCTAGTCCAGCGTTGGTGGGGCTGGCCTGGGCACCCCACCTGCCCAGGAGGGCTGATTCTCAAAGGAGCATATCTGCACGTTGTTTCCTCTCTGCCCGTCTTCCAGTAAATCACCTCTCCCACCCACTGAGCCTCAGCAGCTCTTAGGGCACTGAGCACGTCTACTAATTTTGTAGGTATTTTCTGCCCCTCATGGATGGAACACACATTAAAATGGAGTATTTTTTTTTAACTACTGCCGCCATTCCTGCAGTACTGAAATTCACAACCCATGTCAGGAAAACCTGACAACATGGCTGCAAATATTGACAGACACCCGTGGACAGGCTGAGGTGCTTTCCCCCGCGAGGGCAGGAAGTAGGGACAGGCTGCTGACAGTTTCCGAGTGATCTAACTAACTCTACTGCCCTGCTCATGACTGGATGACTCCTAACTGATGAGGAGGGAGGATACTGAGAACCAAAGCAGGGTGTTGTCAGCAGGAGCCTCCATCGTCCCTCGGGGTTACGGTTAGCTGTCACCCCAAAGTCTGCTGGGTCAGACCCTCCTCTCTTACAGATTCAACTCCTTATAGACTCATAGCATAGCATTCAGAATGTGGCCAGACTGGCCCTGCAATGCGTCACTCGGACACCTTTGGGAGGTAAGAATGTAGTCCTTTATACAGGGCTTTTGGTTTTAACCCAATGGACTAAAGGCGATTTTTTTAAATTAAGAATTTATCTACAGATGTAAGTGAGATATAAACAGATAAAATTTCTTTCCTTAACATTCAGATGATCAATAAGCAAGAAGAACACATATAACACAACACTATGAAATGTCCTAGCTTATCTTTGAGTGAGATGCTATGTTTTGTTTAGTGAACTCTCTCTATAACACCAGATTTCTGCTGGCTCCTTTTTCTATAATAAGCAATGGGGGTCACATTATGTTATTCCTTGACAGTTCTCAGGGGTTGATTTTTGTCACTGGTGGGCTTCAATGTATCATGAGTTCAATCTTCAGCATTGGAAACAAACTAAAAGAAATTATAAAGGAAACAGTACTAACTTTCACAAAAAGCCGCCCTGGTCTGCAGTGAAGGAGATGTGACCTGAGCCAGTCCTCCAAATGACCCAAGCAAGGCACTCAGAACAAGTCCTCTCTTTGTTTCTCGTGTTTCTGTAGGCACAGAGCAGCTAATATGTTTTCATCTGGGGCAAGGAGCACGTAGATGTTTGAGCACAAGGCCTCTCTTGTCCCACCCCCCGGAGCCTGGCCTTGTGACAGGCTTTAATGATGCACAAGCCATATGACACTGTTTACCATGCACGGACCTCTCCAGAGATGGTGTACAGCAAGGATCTTCAGTTTTCTGGGAAATTAAGGGGGGGAGAAATGCCTTTCCTGCATTCGCCTGGAGGCCGTTCCATTATAAAGTCAGGAAATGGATCTCCAGAATTTAAACAAGCATCCTTTACCCCTTTCATATAAATGGGAGTCCACAACCCTGTGTGAGCGCTCACCATGGATAGTTCACACTAGAGATGACAGCCAGGAAAAGAATCTGTTCAGACACAACACTCAAATGGTCTCTAAACTCAAACCAGAACCACAATTGGCCCCTTGGTTGTTATTATAAGGCATAGCACTTAGTGGGGGTGCTCTCAGTGAAGCATAACCGAAAACCTTCTTGTATAAAACTTGTGTATCCTGGACCCCAGCCCCGCACTCCTTCCATTATTGTTGCAAAGGGCTTTTATTGGCTGAACAAATGTTAATGCCATTCTATGTTAATGGGCACTGCAATGAAAGGCACTGAGGTACTATTCCACTTGAACCTTGCGGGGGGGGGGGGCGGGCGGGGGGAGATACAGGATGACTTACAGAAAGACCTACTCTGAGCATATGTCAGCCTCGAGGGTTTCAAGCCCTCATGGCCCATCTTTACAGGACTTAGTGATAATTCCACTCTTGGGTAAGAGAATTTCATAATAAGGCACAGATTTATCAGTTCCCAGGATTAAAAGTTCTCTGAGTAAGAGTTAAGAAAGCAATGATGCTTTAGAATGTGTGAAATGATTTGAAAACAGTCACCTCAGCAAAAATAAAAGCAGGGAGAAGCAGCCTAAGCTAGAGACACGATTGGCTGGCAACTCAAGCCATAAACCTGTGTGAGTTTACTGCGTGGATGCACGAGCTGGCATTTTCACACATGGGAATCCTTGTGACAGCACAAGAGCCCTGCTTCCCTTCTTCAATCGCTGAGAACTGACCGACACCTTATCGCTCAAAGTGTCTCCCTGCCCTATGCACCACCCAATTTCCCTTTCTGTTCACAGCTGGACCTTCCCTTCCTGGGCCTTAAGCACTTGCTCTCTTGTTTTCAGCCTCTCTCTGGGAAAATGTGGTCCTCTCTGTCCTGTTATTACCCATTGCCTCAGTTGTCTGCTGTGAGCTACCTCACTTACATGCCCACCTCTGTTCCTTGGATGCCCCTAGTCAACTCAATAGAGCATGCCTGAAAATGGATTCCTACTTCCTCTCTCTCCCTGAAACAGGAGTAATCCTGAATGCCACCATTGCTCACTGAGTCTGCACCCCTAAACATCTCTCCTATGCATTGTTCAAGGGCTTCCACCCTTCCTTCCTACTCTCTTCGACTCTTTACTCCATCCTGTGTGCCTGTCAGAATCCAGAACTGAAGTTGTCAAAGTGAGCATATCACCCTTCTTACCAACCCCACAGTTCCCTTCCATATGAGCATGCCTGGGAGGCCAGACCTAACTGGCTCCTCCTGTCTCCATCTATCACTCTCTGGTCATCTGGCCTACCCTGACCTCATAGGCCTCCAACAGGTTCTCCTGTTTCCTTTGCTTGGGGCCTCTTCATTTCATTTCCCAAGCAATGTCCTACCAGTCACTTCCTCAGTGAGACTAGCCTGAACCACAAGCAAGGTCATACAGCACATGGTTGGGTCACATAAATCCCCAAGAATCTGTCACTGCTCGTGTGACAGCATTTCCTAACTGGATCACTGCGAATAGACAGACAGTTCCACAAGGGTAAGAGGCCAAGGCTTTTTAGCCCACCAATGTTTCCCCAGATGCCTTTCTACACAGAGAGGACATGCGAACTCCAACCATCACCATTCTGAGACCCTCTGCTTCCTTCACAAGAGAGCATCACCCATTACCCAGCATGGCTCCAGACAATTACTCCTGATGACCTTGGCCACATCTGGTTTCCCCCAAGTGAGTCACAGAGCAGAAAAATTATGAAGAAAATTGGGCTCTACAGATGCTATCCATGGAAACCAGACAGCAAGAAAACAACCAGCCACATCCATGAGTCACAGCAATGGCATCACAATGGCTTTCTGGGTTTTCCTTTGGAGGAAAACTCACTCATTCACTTGCTCACTGACTTTATATAGGAGCCACAGTCCAGGAGGGATAGACACATAGGGAGTATCTGAGGCTGAGACATTGTATCTGAGGCTGAGACATTGTATCTGAGGCTATTACATTGTATCTGAGGCTATTACATTGTATCTGAGGCTGTTAGTAGAAAAGAGCCTTGGGCTTATGCCTAGGGGGCAGGGGGAGACGGTACATTGAGAGAGAGAGAGAGAGAGAGAGAGAGAGAGAGAGAGAGAGAGAGAGAGAAGAGGGGAGGGGAGGGGAGGGGAGGGGAGAGGAGAGGAGAGGAGAGGAGAGGAGAGGAGAGGAGAGGAGAGGAGAGGAGAGGAGATGATGGTAGAGAACTGCCAACTGAATGAGCCAAGGGCTAGCAAGAAAAAAGCCAGGCACTCCTGGGGACATAGCATCCTCTGGGTAGCTCCTCCATTACCCACTTACTAAGGACACTGAGGGGGTCAGTGTACAAGACTCCACTGCACGACTGATACCTCTACTGCTTCATGTAGGAGTAGAATTCCAAAAGGTTCTGAGAGGAAGAGAGCTCAAATAGTTCATTCTCTTCTCGCACAGTCCCCTTGTCCAGGCCCAGCCAGTAAACGTGTGGAAACTTCAGCCTACTGTGTGGGCACCCAACCATCTACTACAGGGCTCCAGTCTTTCGATTTTCATCATGCTTGACAGGAAGAGGGCTGCGGCTGAGGCAGCACCCAGTGGGAGGCTCTGAGGCAATATGGTAGGAAGGTAGACGGGTAGGTAGGGTGAGGCTGCCATTGTCTGTCTTTATAGAACAAAAGCTTTAAACTTGACTGGAAGACTCTGATTCACTTAAATGCATTTTAGTTTCCTTAAAGTATACCTTTTTAATGTGTACATTACTTGAGTTTTTATTTCAACTTCAAGCGCTATGTACAGATGAGAATTCAAAGCCCAGAGTTGAACATGGTGTATGGGAGACAACTGGAATCCCAGCAACCAGACAATGGAGGGAGAAATGTGGGATCCAGCCAGTCTGGGAGACCCTGTAGGGGGAGGGCAAGGATGAAGGAGAAAGATAAGGGATGCCAAATGATAAATTTCTTCAGAACAGATACAGGATGGTGTGAGGAGGTGTGTCTAACTACAGCAAGAGAGGCTGGGACACAAATGTGGACGCCACAGTCAGTCAAAGGGGCCTAACTGGAGAATTTAGCCATAACATGAAAGCACACTGAAAGAGTTAGGAAAGGCTTATTAGCATCAAATACTGTCCATCATTTAATCTGAAATGAAGCCACTAACACAGGTTTTCTTAAATAAAATATGGACTCAACATAATTAAAGGAACAAACCTTCGTGCATTGACCACAGCTTTCTTAAGAAGTTAAAAAAAATTCATTACAAATTCAAACACTCTAACTTTAATTATTCTGACCAACTTCGATATTTAAAAAGGTCTGTGAAAGAACACTTTTCAGGAAGAAAAATATCCTGGTTTTTTTAAAAAATGATTTGTGAAGGTAAAAATTTTAAGTCAAGTAATTATGTAATAATACTTGAACGTGTTGGCAGTTCATGGAGAAACATGCAGGGTATTCAAAAGGCAGGAACATGTGAATGCCCTCCTCTTTCCAGGGAATGGCCACACCACCTGGTATAATTTCTTTTGGTGTTTTGCCCAGTGCAATATCAGTTTTCTGAGAACTGTGAATTTTTTAGTTTTTTCCCCAAAAAAGATTATGAGGGAAGAAAAACTATGGGTTGATGATGACTTCCCGATTCTAAGTTGGAACACGCTAATACAGTGCCAAGCCTGTTCATTTGTGTGTGAAACTTGCATGTGGAGGGGAGGCAGTGGGAAGGACGGGCAAACACAGTACCAAAGAAATTTAAAACCCTCAATATGGCACAGAAATAAACTTGAGACTCCAGCATTAAGCTGGAGCTTCTGATTCTAATTAAGTTTAGAGGAAAAATCACAAGGCAGTTCCTGGCCGACCCAGAAAGGAATATTCAGGAATGGTCAGGTGACGGCTGGGTGCATACAGATTTGAATCCTGCTGTATTTTTCACCTAACACCTGTCTTGTTGGCCTTTAGCTAATCTCTTTAATGATGTCACCCAAGTGCCACAAAGCACAGGGGTTGGGTAAGCTTAGACTGCTGTTTCATGAAGTGTCACTTTGGTGACTCAGATGGCCATCCTCAGAATAGGTAACCACCAAACAAGGGACCACGAAGCATCACTTTGATAATGTGGCCACAGGACTTCCTTCTTCTGGGAACGCTATAGGCATGACCAACGCATTGATAAGATTTTAAAGAGCATTCTTACCCGAATTATTTCTTCCACACAGCTGTTGGTTTCTCCAGATCTATTCTCCTGAAAGCAAAGGAAAGATAAATCAGGTTTGATCCAATGGAATTAGGGTCACAAAAAGAGGGGGACAACCAAATTTCCAAATTACTTGGGGAATAAAGCAACATTGACTAGGGAATGTTTGAGGCAGGGAGTGCTGATAGGCTATGCCCTGACGACCAGCTCTCATTGGTCAGTTCTTACTGCTTCCCCTTTCCTGGCTTGCAGAGCCACATACATATGCATGCTCAGAGCTCTCCCACTATGTTAATGGAAGTGGGGAAAGTTCCCAGAGTCACTGAAAACGTTCCACAATTCTGAGATCCGTCCATCCACCTTGGGCTTCATCCAAGTCTGGAAACCGTTGTCTTTACCACAAAGTAGATCCAGTCTACCCATGAAACATGTGCGGTGGACCGGGTGGGTATATGATGGTCACCACAGCTTCAATAAAAGTCTAGATCATAGTCCTCAAATCCTACACCACGCCGCAGGATGAGTCCAAAACAAAATGCAAAGGAAGAACAGCCAGGGTCCTATGGGTGTTGCCAATCATGCTGGTGTTGAGTCCTGCCAGAAGCTCCAGCTCGCCGTCACCTATGCTGCCTTGCACAGTAGGCCATGCTGAGGTGTGATGGCCTCAGGTCCCAGGGGATTGGAGAGCATGTTGATGTCCACAGACACTGCTTAGTTACTGCTGGTTACACAGCAAAGGACATGGCTTTATGGGCACATAAAAGCAATGAGCGTCTACTGTTGGGTGTGCTGTTTCTGGTCCCCGGGGAAATCATTCTGTGGGCCCTGTAATTCAAGGGTGCCAACCGCAGCACAGGGCAATGTACTAGAACGAGACTTTTTTTCTTTTTTCTTTTTTTCCTTTTTGTGATCTGTTAGTCAAACCCACTGACTTTTCTTTACAACTCTTTCCTCTGGGAATGCCTTCTGTAGTTTTCTAGCTAATTCCAAGGCATCTTTGGGGTCATAGCTTACCTACAGTCTCCTCAAAGTGGCTATACTTGAACCTGGTGCTCTCAGGAGCATGACTTCCTCATCCTAGACTCCCTATAACTCCAACTCAATACTGCCAACTACCCCTCCACTTAGCACACACTCCATACAAAATGTGTCAACTGAACTGAACAGTGTTCTCTGTGTACAGTATTCATATCAGCTGACGGCAAGCAAAGTATCAAACGTGTCTCTTTCTGCAGTTGTTCCACCTTGGCTTGTTGTCTCAGATAGGGTTTTACCTCATAGCCTAGATGACTTTGAAACCTACCACTCCCCGTCTTGAGCCCTCAAGTTCTGGGATTATATACATTGCCACACCAGGGCTCACCAAGCTCACAAGAATCAACTCTAATGCTCAAAAGGTTGACAGCAGCATCCACAGAGATGGATGTCTCCCCACTCCTTGCCCTGGTTAGTAGGTCAGCATGAAGGAAGACACTAGACTTGGAAAAAGTCTCGCATGTGACTTCACCTTTTACTGGCACAGGACTGGTGATTTGTGTGGCCCCTGCCAATTGTGGCCCAAGAAGTCAACAAGGCTTTGAAAGGAAGCCATGTAACACAGAGCAGTGACTGGACTGGGTTGTGGGATGCCTGAGGCCCAGCAGTAGAAATTTCCCTGTCCATGGATGTTCCCAACAATGAGCACTGATCTTGAAAAATGCTGTCTGTCATAGCAGGCATGGCCTGATGCATTTGCGAAGGGGAAACATGGAACAATCATCCCAAAGGCTACATAGAAGAGTCTCAGTCACACCAGGGTTTCACTCCCATTCAGAGGAATGGCCCCTCTGATTATTTAAGTGCGAAGAATCAGTGGTTTCAGTTGGAAATTTTATCTCCAAACCCACAACCATTTCTTTCACACTGACGTCCCCAATCATTTGTAGGAGATGGAATGCTGACTAAGCAAATGCTAACCGCTCAATATACTTTCTATTTCCTACCTTAGAAACAATTAGAAGGAATAAATGT